>NC_141323.1:26566919-26639419 GCF_037954235.1 Aulostomus chinensis
CAGTCAAATTTCAACCTGAAGCATAGACAGATGCATAATCTTGAAGTTACAGTGGATTTCAGTCAGTTTTCCTCAAAATACAGGAGTTATATATGAAGTGCACATTTTGGCCTTCTCTCGCTGAGAAAACGTAATTGGTGACCTGTGATACAAAACAGCCATAACTTTTGTTCAAAGTCAGTTTTCAGTCAAGTTTCCACCTGAAAGCACAGAAAGATGCATAAACTTGAAGTTAGAGGTAGATTTCACAAAGTTTTCCTCAAAATACAGGAGTTATGCATGAAGTGTTCATTTTGGCCTTCTCTCGCTGAGAAAACGTTATTTGTGACCTGTGACACAAAACAGCCATAACTTTTGTTCAAAGTGTGTTTTCAGTCAAATTTCAACCTGAAAGCATAGAAAGATGCATAAACTTGAAGTTAGACTTGGATTTCACTAAGTTTTTTTCAAAATACAGCATTTATGCATGAAGTGTTCATTTTGGCCTTCTCTCGCTGAGAAAACGCTATTTGTGACCTGTGAAACAAAACAGCCATAACTTTTGTTCAAAGTGTTTTTTCAGTCAAATTTCAACCTGAAGCATAGACAGATGCATAATCTTGAAGTTACAGTGGATTTCAGTCAGTTTTCCTCAAATTACAGGAGTTATATATGAAGTGCACATTTTGGCCTTCTCTCGCTGAGAAAACGTAATTGGTGACCTGTGATACAAAACAGCCATAACTTTTGTTCAAAGTCAGTTTTCAGTCAAGTTTCCACCTGAAAGCACAGAAAGATGCATAAACTTGAAGTTACAGGTGGATTTCAGTCAGTTTTCCTCAAAATACAGGCATTAAGCATGAAGTGTTCATTTTGGCCTTCTCTCACTGAGAAAACGCTATTTGTGACCTGTGACACAAAACAGCCATAACTTTTGTTCAAAGTGAGTTTTCAGTGAAGTTTCAACCTGAAAGCATAGAAAGGTGCATAAACTTGAAGTTATAGTGGATTTCAGTCAGTTTTCCTCAAAATACAGCAGTTATGCATGAAGTGTTCATTTTGGCCTTCTGTCTCTGAGAAAACGTTATTTGTGAACTGTGATACAAAACAGCAATAACTTTTGTTCAAAGTGAGTTTTCAGTCAAGTTTCAACCTGAAAGCATAGAAAGATGCATAAACTTGAAGTTACAGTTACAGTTATGACAAATATGTCATGAGCAGACGCCCTGACATTGGGTCTGGGGGTTGAACTGGGAGGAGATGGTTTCGCGGCTGGTGGCTTCCATCAGCAGCTTCCTCCTTTCGTTTGGTTCCACACCCGACGCTGCTAAGTAGTTGCTAGCCAGCCTCAGCTTTTAGCCTCTGCTGCCGACGCTGACTGGTTGCTAGGCAACCAGGTTACCCCCTCCTCCTTCTCTCTTTGGGACATTCATACACACACACACACACACACACACACACACACACACACACACACACGTTATCACTTTGTATCTTTTGGTTAGATTGAACTGTTATACCAACATGTTGCTGATTGATTGATGCATTGTGTTTAATAAACATTTTTAATCATAAGAGAGTTGTCCCTGTTTAGTTGATATTACAGAATATTGACTGTTTAGTGGATGAACTCAGTTTGAGACTGACAATTTTTCCAAATTTGGTCAACATTTTAGTTTCCCTGAACTCATCAAGGTGGTGCCCCGATTGATTAAGAGTCAATATTAATTAGTATTTCATTCAATAATCAAAAAATAATATTCATAATTATTGATTATTATAATTTTGACCAAAGTGTTCCTCAATGTACAACATTGGCAATAAAGTCTTTTCTGGTTCTGACCCCCCCTCCCCAAACACACACACGCACATACACACACACACACACACACACACACACACACACACACACACACACATACACACTCACACACACTCACACACATACAATTTCTGCAAATGCGGCTTCAGTGTCTTTGATTCTAGTCTCTTATTTCATAGTTCAGTTGTTGACACTCGGTCTTTTCTTGGCGTTCCTGTTATCTTGTCTCTCCTGCTTCATGTAGATTAAAAGAATATTTTTCAAGTTGATCTGAAACTAAGCTGAGACTAGTTAGACTGTGGAGGACCGACACTCTCTGGGTTGAGCAGCAGCTCAGCCACCTCATGTGATTGAACTACTGTGTTTGTACCAGCACACTACAACGGAGAACAGTCCATTTATTTGACTTCTTGACATACGGAACACAGAACATCAGAGCAGTTGAGGGCCGACTGGAGCAAACAGTGAGGGTGTCAATCCAGAAATGCAGCTGCTGCCTCCAGGAAATGAGCCAGTTGATTTGAGCCGTTTCAAACACACGTCTATCTGAACCATGCAGATCAACAACACCTCAAACAGGAAGCCTACCTGAGCTCCACAGCACCAGCAGCACCAGCAGCACCCTGCCATCCATGTCCAGTGTCAAGCTCCTCCGATCGTCTGCAACTACTTTCTTCACTCTTATTTCCTCATCAGGACTCTTTAAGTGCAGCTTTTCATGTCCGAGTCAACAGCTCCTGATTTGCTGAAGTGATACAAAGATAAAGCTGAGGGTCGGACACGCCATCCACATCAGAGTTGCGACACTCATGATCTTCTGATCAGATGAGCAGTTTCCTCTCCTTCACTGCTGCAGACGCATCAGATTGTCAGCACCACATCTCCTGTTTCCTGATATAAAACAACACGTACTTCATAAAACAAGCCTAACCAACTTAACACATTTCATGTCAACTGCATTTAACAAGACAGAGATGTTTTGTTAAATCCTACTAGAGGTGAATCTCATCCATGATTCTCCAGACATTTTTTAGGACGTCTGACAGTTTCAGCATCTGAGGAGGCAGACGACAGCGTGTCTGAAACAGAGGGTTTCAAAGTGAAGTCCTCAGATAAATTAGCTGAGTTTCACTGGAATGCTAACGAAGGTCAGAGGAGAGAGAGAGAGAGGGAGAGAGAGAGAGAGAGAGAGAGAGAGAGAGAGAGAGAGAGAGAGAGAGGGAGGGAGAGATGGATAGAACAAGCACTGTACATAATAATTAAATTGCATTCCAGAGGCAAAAACACAACACTGCACAACAAAACAGTGAACCCTCCTGAGCTCAGGATGAAAGCAAGCTTTTCCCAGGCATTTAATAAAAGTAAAATCTGACAAAATCTCTGATCTGACTTTTAAATCCATTTATTAAAATGACACTTTTACTGACTTCAGGTGATTTCCTTGCTGTCGTTACTTCTCATTTTTAGGGAGTTTCTTGATCAACACTCAGGACTTCATCCCCCATGTTTGTGAAGGAAACAGGAAAATAAAGACTAAAAACTGACACACATTCCTGGAATATTAATGACAAACCTGCCAGAGGAATCATGAATAGAAAATACAGGAAAAAAAGTTAAGTCATTTTAATGATAGTTTTGAGTGTCAACTCACTGATCCTGGATCAGATTTGAGTTTAAAGGATAAAAGCAACTGGACTTGCTTGAATGTCTTGAAGAGGCTTCATCATCCAGGTACTTCTTATCTTGTAGTAACTGCAGTACTTCAACCTTTAACTTGGTCATGTTCAGACATTGTCACCACATATTTCAAAGCAGGGAAACTGAACTGGTGATTTCAGGCCTGTTAAAAGAACCCTGCAAGTGAATGTGTTGGTCAGACCAGTAGATTGCAGGCCAACTGTTTCCATGTATTTCTGTGTGAGAAGCAGCGTTGCACCACAGGCTTGTATTTTTGTGTCAAATCTACAAATCTTTGTTCAGTCGTCGAAGCAGGAGGAAGGGGAGGACATTGGGTGAGAGTGAGAGTCAGAGGCTGATAGAGAGGAGGGGGGAGGCCGGTGGAGACAAACCACAATCATGAGACATTTATCAGCACAGACGTGCAGCATTTAGAGAGACGACCTGATAGAAACCTGTTTTTGCTCTTAACTTGCTTTTGCTGGTCTACAATGTTGGAGAGAAGAGAGAAATCCACAACACTGGACCAGGCTGATACCAGCGGAACCAGAGCTCCGCTCCTCCAACCTAAAATTAACTTGAGGTCACTCGGTGCATTTTGCTGCTTCCTAACTTGATCTTTTGAAACACATCAGCTTCATCAGGAGAGTGAACAAGAAATGAAATGGTCTCCCTACAAGAGTAACCTTCAAGCTGCTGAGGCAACATGGCTGCTGATCTCTGGTCCTTTTGCTTGAAGCACCGTTGCTTCCTTGACCGGCTGTTTTACTGTACTCCTGGACTTTGTCTGATAGAACAGAAATATTCAGCCCCCTTTTCCATCATTGAAGCGCTCCTGTTAAAGTTCAACAAAAATACAAAGGACAACAGTGAAACAAAAAACACTGATAAAGAAGAAGGTTGACTACTTTTGAATTTGTGTCCCATCCTATGAATCCAACTCATTGTCAAACTGGCATTTTCATTAATTGATGGTTTTAATTACTGTTATTTTGTATTTTCATATGTGCTTTGATGACCAAGTTGAACATTGTAGCAGACTTAAAATATGAATCAAGGTTCTACAGCATTACATTACATTACATTAGACAGTAACAAAGTCATCAAACCAAATATTACAATATTGACAACTCCAGTTTTTCAGAGGGAACTCTGGAGTATTCAGTTTTGTAAAGTAAAACCCCAAAGTTCTAGAATGTAAAACTGCTGACATCATCATCTCCAGGTTTTTCAATCTACTTTTAAGACAAAGTGATGAGGTTTGTGTGAGTGGAGATGGTGCTGAATGATCTAAAGGAGACAAATCTAGAAACAGACATGTTTGTGAAACTCAATTTTTATGGCTGCGTCCATTTTGTTATTTTTCCACAAAGTAGTTCAAATCATTGAGATTTCATTTTCAGTCTTTCAAGTAACCTGTATTTAATAACTGAACATGTTACAGAAATGTGTCCCAACTCTGTCACTGCAGTACATATTTCATTAACATGTCAAGTTACGCTGCATCAGTGAAAATGTGTTTCTGACTGTTTATTAACAGCAAAGCTTCATAATGACTCCTGCCTTCATCACCTTCGTCTGGATTGGCCTCCAGGAGTTCAAGGAGGACGTCTTCCTCCACTGCTGCCTCAGTCTCATCAAAAATGTCAAGTTCAGCTGTGCTGGGAATCCACAACTGTTTTTTTAACTACAGGAAGAAAGCATTTAACAAGATAAAGATGGATTAAGTTTAAAAATGTTTCAAATGAAGAACTGCTTCAGCAGTTTTTAATCCCCACAATAAATGACAATGTACCATTGCAGTAACTTGTTCACAGTTACATCATGAATTTGTATCTTGTCCATTACCAATATTAGTGGATAATAAAAAACTTTCTCATTTTGTTCCGGGGGTGGCGGTCCTGGGCGTGCGTGCTTTCGACTCACCCCAGCGGGTGGGCTGGACCTCTCCGGGGAGTGGGGGGTCCCGGCTGGCTAGCTGGTGGTGCCCTATAGCCTGAAGCCCTCCTGCTCTGGGGGGAGGGGGAGAACAGGGGATGAGTAGAGGGATGGGGATCGTGGGTTGGGGGGGGGGGGTAGCTCTGTTCGGGGGCGGTGGGCCTGGTCGTTGTGGTGGGCTGTGGCTGCCCCGCCTGGGTTGGGGTGTGGGTGGGTGTCGGCCTCGCCGCTGGCGGACCCCTTGGGGGGCACTGGTCGGGTCTTGGGCCGGAGGGGCCCTGTGCCCCTGGACTCTGCTCATGCTTTGGGGGGGGGGGGGGGGGGGGTGCCCGGCGGGACTAGGGTCATCTCTGCCCCGTCTCTCTGTGGGTTGCTTCTGGGTGGGGGTTGCTGCTCCTATGCTTTCCTATGGGCCCTGGCATGCGTTGGGCCTGTGGCTGTTTCCTGATGGGGGGTGGCCTGGGGCTCCCCGTGTCCTGGGGGTTTCTGGGTGCTCTGGTGACCTGGTCCTGACCTACCTGCTATCATGGACTGGGGGTGCGATGTCCTGGCCCCCCACATCAGCTACAGCCAGCTACGCACAGCATCCAAGACAAACCGTAGCACACACACATACACTTACACACGCGTATACACACGCGTATACACACATACACGCATGGAGCGCACAACTGACCCATAAACACACACTCAGACATTCATCTTCAAATTATGTTAAACCAAATGGTAAGCCTGCACCGGAAATTCTGCAACCATTGTTTTTTTTTTTTTTTTTTTCTTTTTCTTTTGTTGTTGTTACTTTTTCTTTGTTTGTTTATTTGGTTTTGTTTGTTTTTGTTTGTGTTTTTGTTGTTGTTGTTGTTTTCTGCTATTGCTGTTGTTGTTTTTGTCTCCCCCCTCCCCCTTGTCTTCGCTGTCCTGTCCCTGTTCTCTCTCTCTATCCACTCCTGTCCTCAGTCCGGTCGCTTCATCAATGAACCAACACCATTCCTAATAAAATTAAACATAAATGACAATAGGAGGAGTTTATCAGATTCCTCCTATGCAGAATAAAACTGCTTCAGTACAACAAGGCACCAGGAACACTGATGCTGCTTGCCTCAGCTACTGAAAAGGACAGGTTAAAAAAAAAAAAAAAAAAAAAAACTTTCTCATTCAGGTTGAAAACTGCAAGAGGCAGCAGACAAGGTCAAATTAATTTGACACATCAAACTAAACAACAATAAGGTGCATACTGCCCTATACTGACTAAAGCTGATAATGCTACCATGAACTATTAGGAAAAGAAAAGCACAAATTAAAACAAAATAATACAGGACATTCAACCCCCCCCCCAAAAAAAGAAAAAATATCTTTTAAAAAAATGTCCTCAAATAGTGAAGTTTCATCAAACCTTGTGTCTGTATGTTGTGATAGTATTTTATACATAAAATGAGACTAAACTCACCTCCATGTTTGATGCAGTAGAGAAAAAGAACATAGTTCCCTTTATTCTCCTGCCATTAAAGTTAATAAACTAGCAAGAATGTTAGGTAGCATTAGCATTAACTTTAGCTGAAGCCGACCAGCTTCAGATACCTTTAACAATCGCCTTCCTCGCTACTTAAGGCTTTATCGTCCGTCGTTATCTTCCGCTTATTCCTTACTAGTAAGGGTCGCGGGGGGACTGGAGCCTATCCCAGCATCAACGGGCGAGAGGCGGGGTTCACCCTGGACATGTCGACAGTCCATCGCAGGGCCAACATACAGAGACGAACAACCATTCACACTCATATTCATACCTACAGTCAATTTACAGATTCCAATCAGTCTCGTCCCCAAATTGCATGTCTTTGAACAGTGGGAGGAAGCCGGAGTACCCAGAGAGAACCCACGCAGGCACAGGGAGAACATGCAAACTCCACACAGAAAGATCCTGCTCCCGAGCCGGGACTCGAACCCAGAACCTTGTTACTGTGAGGCCACAGTGCTAAACACTGCACCACCGTGCAGACTTAAGGCTTTATATGCGGCGTATATAAAGTTTTAGAACCTGTAGAAGATAACATACTTAGTTTTTTTTCTTTTTAAACCGAATATTCCAGGCACTGCGTTTTTCTCTGGACACCGCGAATTTCTGAAAACTGCGCGTGGAGATCCCCTGTAACACATAAAAACTGGAGAAGATGGTTAGATCGTTGGACTTCTTGCCCCAACGCCAGGGACGACGCATCTGCGTATGCTGACTCCAGCATAGGGGAAGACGATCTCCAGAGCTCTGTATTCTTTCCTGTTAATCTGAATAAATTCTTTTGAACCAACTGGAAGGTGTCCTCTCCGGATTTTGAACAGCGCAATACATATACTCTGTGGGTCCTTCTGATTGATTAATGATGACTTGTTGAAAAATTCCTACACTTTTTAAACCGAATATTCCAGGCACTGCGTTTTCCTCTGGACACTGCGAATCTTGGAAAACAGCGCGTGGAGATGGAGAGTGGAACTCAGCCCAGAGTTCCTGCGCGTGACTGCTGAAATAGCCCCGCCCCCTGATCTGCATTGAGGCGGTAGAACAACACCCGAATTAACACCATGGAACTACAAACCATTTAAACCTGCTTTGAAGTCATTCAAAAAGACATTTTCTGACCCTTGACGTCACGCAGCCCCCCTCCACGTCCAAATCTCATCAGACTAGTCTGAGTCGTTTGGGCTGTCAAAAGAAACGTTAGGGCGACATTTTTTTTAAAGTTATTCTACATTTTTAAAGATATTTCTATCTTTACCAAAGACAGTAGTTAAACTTTAACTTACCTTGTTTCATGATATGAACTTCATTGTAAACAGCTGAGTAATGGCTTCATATTTAATAGAAGTAACCAATGTTTAATATCATTTATTGTGAAGCCATGAGTGTAAGTGGAGTGTTGAAATTGTCTGACAGGAATCTTTATGAGATCCTTGTTTCTGTGGGGAACATATAGTAGGAGGTACGTAAACAGTCTGCACTGTCTGTCAACTGTTGAGAACTAGTGCTTTGTTACTCCTGGTGCTCTGCAACAATCCTCATCTGTCAGAGGTGAGACACCTCTGACAGATGAGGATTGTTGCAGAGTACCAGAAGTAATCTGTCAGAGGTGAGACACCAGCACCCAATATTCCACATTTCTTTGGTAAAGCACAAGATTGGACATTAAATGGTTAAAATAGAACAATGTCTGAAATTGTCATTCACCTTAAATGTGGGCATCATTATAACCATATACAGGACACAGAGCATGAAAGAAAAGATGAGGACAAGTATCTGCTACAGTCAGTGGGAATTCATCAGAAATAAATTAGTTTTCAGATAAAACAAGGACAACAGCTGTTATAATGATGGTCACATGATTTAAAAGATTAAAAACAACTCTCTGTATCAATGTGAGATAGAGTTACATAAATGAATAGAACATTACTCACTGACTGAAAATTGAAAAAACACCAGACTTTGGTCCAGAGCTTGGTTTTAACGTGACTTGACAGAACTTTTTTCAACTTTTTTTTTCTTCTTGCAATCAACACTGCCCAGAGTTGATTTGAGGAAATAACACTCACAGATTCGACTGTCATGGAGGGAGCGCCACTGATGAAGTTTGGTCAGACGGTGCAGACACACTTGACACCCAGAGAGGTGAGCAGGTTTTGGATCAAGTTGAAACTTGTCAAGTATTTGAGACAGAAAATGACAGAAAGCTGTGGCTGTGTTCTGGTTCTTCGTGTGAACACTTCGGCCCCTAAAGGTAGCGTCTGCTCCTGCTGACTCAGGGCAACATTGAAGAATGTGGATGCCCCTAATAGAGGAGCAGGTCATGATGATGCGAGATGAACTTGCTGAGCAGAAAAGTTTCCAGTCCCACTTGTCTGACTTGTTGGCAGTGGATTGGTGGAGAGAGCAGCCCTGGTTCTTCAATGTGCAACCATGACTTCATGCACACTGAGCTGATAAGCTGATGGTATCTGATGGTGTCTGATGGTATCTGATGGTATCTGGTGGTATCTGATGGTATCTGATGCTGACTACTTCATTGACATGTGGTCAAAATGTCTTGTGTTTCCTGAAATTAACTAAGTGCTGCTCAGTAAAGTTGACATGACTTGAGATTCTATTTCTGCTTGGTCCATTTCAACATTCTTATCCTTCCTAGCATTGGAGATAAAGTATCAGTCAGGGCTGTACTTGATTAGTACTGCATATAGTACACATCAGTCACTGCCATTACACAGTGGAATGGAAGTTGAAATACTGTTTACCAGCAAGCTGAAAACTGTTGTGGTATTTGACAATTCTATTGTTTCTGAATGAAAATCATGTGAAGGAGAATCATTGAGACATCCTAAAAATGGCTGAGGTCTGCTGAGCTGCAGCAGGTCTGAGCTGCTTTTGATGCCCAGATGATGCAGGAGGCAGTGAATGTTGGGTTTGGTGGAGCTGAAAAAATGCTGCAGGTGTTGAGAGGTCTGCTGGTGTCCAGGACCTGAGTCGTTGGGTCACAATCCAAATCCATCTTTGTCATCATGACAGCTGGACTCCCACAACATTCTTAGGATGATAAAATGCTGGTTTGGTTCTGTTTCTGATGAGTGGTTCAGAACTAAGATCTGAATCAAAGATTAGACCAAGGTTTTTCACTTGTTGAGAGGCCTCAAGTGCTTGTGTTTCTAGTTTTGCATTCAGTTTCTCTCTGAGCTTCAGGACCAATAATGAAGACCTCAGTTTTGTCCTGGCTGAGCTGGAGAAAGTTCTCTGCATCCATGACTGGATCTGTAAATGCAGGTAAGAGGACATCAACTGGTCCTGAGTCATCAGGAGACACGGCGATGTAC
The DNA here is from genome assembly GCF_037954235.1 of Aulostomus chinensis. NCBI lineage: Eukaryota > Metazoa > Chordata > Actinopteri > Syngnathiformes > Aulostomidae > Aulostomus > Aulostomus chinensis. Next base: position 26,577,181 of record NC_141323.1, read on the forward strand.
AGCTGTGTGACATCAGCAGAACTGTGGAAGTTTATACTGAGTCTCCTGATGACAAGTGGCAGTATACAGATATTAAAGTGGGTCTGAGATAAAACTGAACCTTGGGGAACTTCAACCTTTGATCTCAGAGTTTTGTGTTTGATCTTAGAATTCTTTCTTTGATCTCACCTTGATTTCTCAATCATTTCTTTGTGGAAACAAATTGTCTTTGATCTCTCAATGAGACAAAGACATAGAAGCTCAAACCTCAGCCTCCAGGAGGCCATGATCCTATAGTGGTCAGTACTCTGTGTTGTGGCTGCAGCGACCCTGGTTTGAATCCGGGTCACGGCAGCAACATGAATACTGACTAGTATTTGATGTTAAACTGGACAGTTTGTCTGTTGAAGCTCTCTCAGACACTCCTTTATTCATCCTAACTTCAGGCTCAGCAGCATCATAGTGAATGTGTCAGACTAGAATGATCACTTGTTTTTAAGATGGCGCTGTTCTTTTCTTTCTCAGTCTGATGAAGAGCTTGTGTGCAGCAAACGTCTCTCACTCTGATCACTTCATGCTGTAGAACATGGAAGCCCTGGCCTGACGACCTCAGTCAGGAGAGCAGGAGACTCTTAATCTCAGGGTGGTGGCTTCAATTCCCACGTTTACATTCACTTTCAAATCTCTTAGCGTGTTCTCTCACTTAAACCAGCTGTGGCAGCTTTCATTATGTGATTTATTTTGAAATATAAATATGGAACAGAACCATTGGAATAAGATGTCAGGACATTTGAAGGAATGTAAATCTCCTGTTGAAATGTTGCAGTGTGCAGCTGACCCATACAAAAGGATATTTCTACTGTCAGTTCAAGATTTTTATCAAACTCCTTTTTCATAGCTTCAACCTTCCTCTTGTGTTAGTTTTCTGTTCCCATCTCTTATGTTAACAGGTCGGTTTTGACCCACGTCTTCAATCAGCTGTAAAATAAACTAAAAACAATTTTCTACCATCCAAGTTGTTTCCCATCTCTTGGTTACCTTGTTAGGCTTCCTTATCCATGGAAATATTGATTTGAATATTTTGTTGTGGGCCTCTGGACCTTTTTTTCGTCAGTAAACCCTCAATTTCAATTAAAAAATGGTAAAATGAACCTCAAGAAAAACATAGAAATAAACAAAAGGTTGTTGTGCTTCCTGACCATTACTGAGGGGTGTTAGAACAGTCTTTTAGTTCTTCATTTTAATATTATTAACTATTGTAACATCCATGGTGTTATGGGTCAATTTCGACCCACATATATTTACTTAAAGAAAAAGGCAAAAAAGTCTTTTTTTCAGCAATAGAGCTTCCCAGCGGGCACCTTGAGGTCAATTTGACGTTAAAAAATAGTCAAGATTTTGACTATCATGAATGGCTTGCAGAGGCTTGGACATCCTTATTGTTGGAAAGAGATCCTACAAAGGATCAGTCCCACATCAGGTTACTGCGCTACACATTGTAAGTCAAAATATTTGACATCATGTTACCGTTGGTGCTTTATACCTGACATCAAATTGGCGTGAATTTGATGTCTAGAAATATGGCATTGAATCGATGTCAAATTGATATCAAAATAAAACTGCTGAAAACATGGGTGTGCTTTTTTGGTTCTCATTTGCTTTATGGAGGATGGCTGTCGATCTGCAGCTATTAAACTTTCAATCTAAATATTCAATTGCTGTATCGATTTTTTTGGGGGGGTCAAAAGATATTCCGTATTCCAAAAGATATTCCATTTAAATTCAAAAATAACACATCAACTTGGACAAGAAAATATAATTTTATAATATATAATTTAAATATAAATATAATTATAAATATAAATATAATTTTCACACCATTCACCCACCTGGACCATGAAAGAATTTTCATGGTCCAGGTGGGCGGGATCAGGTGAAGGCTCAAAAACCAGACCTTCGCTGGAAAGCAGGGCTGACGTCATACACTTTATCGGTGGCTGAACAGTGGTACAGCCGGGTGCAGCATGCCTGCACTGGTTTGCGTGGTTTCGCGCATGCGCATTGGCCAAGCTTCTGTTGCCCGCCAATTCTTCTCGTGATTTGCGGCAATCCATTTCGTTGGAAAAATATTGGAAAGTAAGAAGTCAATATCTGGTTATTGGTGACGTTCGTGTTTCTTGACGTTCAAATTGTGTCGTCAAGACGAAATACAAATGATTTTTATAACTGTTACCAATTATAACAGACTGCGTTTAAGCTAACTCAGTGGTATACTTTTTATAGAATTAGCTAAGCCGCTGGAATTATTTTCTTGTCCAAATTGATGGCATTTTAGCTAATTCCAGTGGATTATTTTAATTCCACGCATTTGCAGCGGTCCGGGTACCGGAGAGCGCCCTTGGTACCGTTCTGCTCGGAGCGCCGGCGACCCCCTGGAGCTCCGAGCAAACGGGCAGGTGGGGGAATGGGGGAGGGGGAGGGCGCATTCAGCGCTTCGGCGGCATTCCACCGAGCTTCAAGTGCGCCGACACCGCCTTGTGTGTCGGCAATGCCCCCCCCCCCCCCACACACACACACACACTCTCCCGGAAGGTCGCCTCGGTTGGCGCAGAACTGAATTTGACTGTTTAATTTAAGCAGTAAAGAAATTTAGCGCGGAGGATGAGGTGGTGGAAAGGTGGTGGTTGTTCCTCTTAGTTTTAGAAACACTAAGAAAATATAACTTGAGATATGGGAATGGGTCAAAGTTTTCTGCACATTATGAGTGTGTAGATCTGTTATTTCAATGATACGGCATATTTTAATTTCAGCAGTAAAAAAATTTAGCACGAGTCATGGTGGAGGATGTGGGTGTTCCTGTTAGTTTTAGAAACACTAAGAAAATATAACTTGAGATACAATGGGTCAGAGTTTTCTGCACATTATGAGCGTGTAGATCTGTTATTTCAAAACTGTTCTGAAATTTTTGATTTTTAGATCTCCTGCTGCTCCTTGTCAGGACACCGACCCATCGAACGAGACCTTGCATTGCATTGGTGAGCCTCATGATATGGCATATTTTCGGAACTGGAGGAAACGCAATGCTGAAGTTGTTGCTTTGGCTGAAGAATCCCTGAATTCTGATGATGCTCTGTCTGGAATGTTAGAAAGTGGTTCAAGTGTAGTTGAGGACGAAGCTGATTTGCATTTAGCCAATGACAAGAACGATGAAGTCTCAGAGTGTGAACAGTTTTCTGACACATAATCTGACAATGGCATTGGGTTTGAGCCCTCTGCTGAAGAAATCTCCCCTGATCTGGGTGAGGAACTTGCTGCCTGGGCCACCAGAAACAGCTGCAAGCGATCTGCCTTGAATGAAATGTTGGACATACTGAGGCGTCAAGGGCATCGGCTGCCCAGGGATGCTTGAATGCTGCTGAAGACGCCCAAAAAAGTGACATCAACTGAAAAATGTGGTAGATGCTATGCATGTTTTGGTATTGCCTCTGGCATTTTAAAACTGCTGTCACAGAATCCTAGTGTATGTGGAAACAGCATAGATCTGTGCTTCAACATTGATGGTGTACCCCTTTTTAAGTCATCAAATACTCAAATGTGGCCTATTCTCTGCAGGTTTCTAAACTTTTCACCTTTCATTGTTGCCCTCTATTGTGGACAATCAAAGCCAAATAACGTTGACTAGTACTTGTCTGACTTTATCGTCGAGCTTCAACAGTTGCAGCAAGAAGGCATAGTACATGGTAGTACAACACATCAGGTAACTGTAAGGGCATTTATATGTGATACACCTGCCAGGGCATTTTTGAAGTGCATAAAAAACCTCAACAGTTACAATGCCTGTGAGCGATGCACAACAAAAGGCACTTATGAAGGAAGGGTTGTACTTGGTCCCAAAGAACCTGATGCCATAGAAAGGACTGAAGAAGAGTTCCGTCAGTTTGCATTCAAGGATCATCAAATTGACGTATCCCACTGATTATGGCAGGAGTCTCATGTGTCCATCAGTTTGCGTTGGAATATATGCAGGCCCCTAACTACCATTGAGGACACCGAGGTCATATCCTTGGTATTTTTTTCCCATTTTTTTTTTTTTTTTAAACTCAGAAATGTTAAATTTATGATAAAAATCCTTCTGACTTTGATTGATTGGTGGAATATTCAGCAGCTATTCTCATTTGTTTATTCTGAAAATAAAGTCCACAAAAGACAATCTTTTTTATCATCACCATTTTAAAACGTAGCTCAACTATCCGACACTTGAAACATTCTACCATATGACCCAGCCTCGTGAAAGTCAGCTAAGCACCGCGGGATATAGCCTAGGTTCTCGTCAAACTCCGCGGTCAGTTTTTTTTGTCGGGTGGAATTTGAAAATGGAAGCAAGATGAAGAAGTCTACTCGAAAACAAATGAAACTCAGCTTTGGAAAGCCAACAGGCCAGGGGAAAAGAAAGAGAGAAGGAGGTGAGTTGCTTCCGCTAGTGAGACGGTGCAGTATTTGGTTTTCCCTGTGTTCCCTGTGTTTCCCCTGTAGCAATGTAACTCCCCTCTATGGGTGCCTCACCGTTCATACTCTGTCCTTGCATGGCAGCTAGGGATGCTTGATCATTGATCATTATCATCAGGGTAGTTTTTAATTTGCATTTCAAGCAACAGTTGTTCAAGCAACAACTGGCTAGATAGGATTTTGTTGTTGGGAACCTCGACTCGATTTGGGCTATTTGGCTAACTTTCCAGACTACAACGTGAACCCAAGAAGATGCTATGTTATCACTGGTTGCATCATGACACCTGCTTGACATTTTTTGTGCTAATAGCTGTGGATAGTGGCCATTCAGCTTTCGATAGCCACAGTTTTGTTCAGTGCTATCAGCATTGCTTCCTACATGAAAATAAAGCAGACAAATAGAAACTGGGTCGGAACCTAAGCTTTTTCTTCATCAACTTAAAAGCAACTGATGCACAAGGCGCAAAAATAAAAGAATAAAATAATCCATCATGTACTCTGATATGACATAATCTTGAGATTCACTGCAGAGTTGTACTGCTCACGCTGCATTTGGAAGAAGAAAGATTTCTACCTCAGCCATTTTATCTTATCCAGCAAACAAACGTGGCTGCTCGCCATTACTGCAAGTGGATATCGCCACAGAAATGGGGCTGTGATCACCATATCACATAAATTACACATACGAAAATGCTTGGCTACGGCAAGTCAAGACGATCAAAATACTCGATTGATAAGTGTACACATTTCCACCTTCCATTCTACGTGCTGTTGCGCCCTCTTGTGACACTAACAGAAAATAATCTTATTACAAATCATTATCAACTGAGGACACATATTTCATACATCTTATTCTTAACACATAAGCTGCCTGCCAAGGTGGCCAGCGACACTGAAATTATTGCTATACTGATTGGATGACATGGACCCACCTGATCCATGTCAGCCTTGCTGGAGCAGAAAGAGGTGGATCAGAGGTATCAGTGGATCAAGACTCTGGTGTCAGATGAGGAATCTCTTTATCCGCAATGGAGACAGAGAAATCTTCCAACATGAGAGAACCTGACAGACCATTTTATACCAAAGACAGGCTGTGTGTGTGTGTGTGTGTGTGTGTGTGTGTGTGTGTGTGTGTGTTTTGTGTGTGTGTCGACTGACTGGAAACTGAATAATAACCAGACTAACTTTTGTTATTTACCAAGTCTGGTTGACTCACTAAATTCATATCTGAAGTGATTATTTAATTCATAAACAGAACATTTGTCCAAAAGTCCTGATCAAATTCATGTAAAATCTGAGCAACGAGGGTTTGAAAATGTTAAAATGAGCAAAAACAATGTCCTAGGATCCAACCAGGGACCTTTAGATCCACACCAATCTTCCCTGACCTCATAGAAACTGGAACATTTTAACAAATAAATTCAAATTCAACTAAGCAGCAACTCTAGAACAGTCAGACCACTTGCTAATTCCCCTGTTAGCTCCAGATCAGACAATGCAGGCTCACCTTCACGCTTGGTTGTACAACTGTCACCAGTTGAAGCTTCTCTGGTTCAACAAACTCTGGGGACTCAAGACACAAATCAGCACCGGTGCAGGTCCAGATCCAGATGTTAGCTGATGGGGACAATGGCTTAAGGGAGCTCCAGGTAGCTGGTTTGAACTGGTCGCTCATCTCTGAGTAGAAACCATCTGAGGTGGAGGGTGAAGATCTGCTTTGACCTCCTGATCTCCCAATAAAGCCAGTATAGATGTTGAGCTTGGAGGAGTTGATGGCCTCCTTCATCTTCTTGTTGGAGATGTTTGCTAAACTCAGCACCACCATAGATCAGAGGAAAGTCCACTTGTCAGCTGGACATTGGAGTTTCTAGTGACCTGCAGGATCTTAATTGTGGTGGCAGCAGGCCTGTTCCAAGAGCTGGGCTCAAATTCATGATCACAGGCTTCATAATGGTTCTGGACCACTGAATGATAGAAGCTGATCCTGGAGCAGCAGAAGACAAATATAGAGAAGAAAAGACAAAAGACAGAGAGAAAGGAGGTAGAGAATGACAAAAAGATGGGAACAAGATTAGGGTGAAAGACAAGCAGAGAGAAAGACAGAGGGACAGGGGGATGGAAGACAGACACACAACCAACAACAGCAACAGCAGCAATAATAGTATTGATATTGTCCTGTTATTGATGTTTTCATGTGAAAGTGGTATATTTAAGATAAAAGACACTGTTAGAACAGAAAGATCCAGAAATCCCACCAACCAGAGGTGTGTCTGGTACAGATGTGGAATTATTGGCTCACACAATGTTGAGGCAACTGGGATGAAGACAAACAAAAAAGGCTTGTGTGATTCAGACATTCATCAAAAATGGTCCTGTAGAACTGTTCAATGTGTCATGACTTCAGAAGCTCAAATCCTCTCTAAGTTCTAGTGAGAGTGGAAGAGATTATAAAATGAGAGAAGCAGGGCCCTCACTCAGAGCTGAAACAGCTGAGTTGGGAGAGCGTTAGACTGAAGCTCTAAAGGTCCCTGGTCCGATCCCAGGTTTCAGCAGAGGAACAGCATTGACTTTACTTTCCAGTGGAGGAACTGCAGACATGAAGGAAATGAACATTTTGTCCTGTGCATTCTTATGACATTCAAGACATTTTTGGAGCCTCTTGTTGGATTTTGCCACAGAGAATCAGAGCCAATCAAAAGCATGGTGGACTTTAACATGGAGGATTGAACAAGTCAAGAAAGCATCAGTTTGACCTTCACAGGTGTTTCTTTTCCTGTCTAAATGCTGTAGAAAGAGCCTGAGTAGCTCAGACGGGAGAGCATCAGACTTTTAATCTGAGGGTCCAGGGTTCAAGTCCCTGTTCAGGTGCTGTGGATGTTCCAGTGTTTGACAACATGGTACTGGATGAAGTTTAGTGTTGCACAAAGTGTCATCATCAAAAGTAGAAGTATTCTTGTTTTTCCACTGTGAGACTGTCGCTAGAAAAGTGACCAATAATAATTTCATGTGGCATGCAATAAAAAAAGACCACAAATAACACTGGTCAAGTCAGTTTTATTTATATTGCACCAAATCACAACAAAAGTTATCTCATGACACTTTGTAGGTAGAGCAGATCCAGTACCAAACTCCTTCAATGAATCTACACCCAACATTTCTTAATCAGCAAGCACATCCTTCAATAACAGTGACAAAAAACTTCCTTTTAACAGGCAGGAACATCGAGCAGATCCAGGCTCAATGGGGACGGCCTTCTGCTTTGACCGGTTGGGGGGAAAGAGAGCAGGAGAGCGGGGCAGAGACAAAGACAGATAATGGAGAAAGACAGATATACAGAAGGAAAGAGTGGGACAGAGATAAAGAGAGAGAGAAGGGAAGAAACTGATAGACAGACGGTGAGCAGGTGGAGCTATGGGTGGCAGCTTGAGACTCTTCAGGTGTGCAGCCTCCTCCAGCAGCACCCAGATCTGGGATGAGGGGAGCCTGAAGGCTCCGGAGAAGGAGACGAGTTAGTAATATGTATGATTATGATTTATGTATGACACATACAGGAGGACAGAGAGGAGGAGAGAGAAGCCCAGTGCACCATGGGAGATCCCCCAGCAGCCTAAGCCTACAGCAGCATATCTAAGGGCCAGCCTAAGCAGCCCAACTATAAGCCTGATCAAAAAGGAAGGTCTTTCATCTGCTCTTAAAGGTCGAGAGGGTGTCTGCATCCTGGACCGAAACTGGGAGACGGTTGCACAGGAGGGGAGCCTGATAGCTGAAGGCTCTGGCTCCCAGTCTACTTTTAGAACTCTAGGAACCACCAGTAACCCTGCATCCTGGGAGCGAAGGGTTCTTGCTGGATAATAGGAGACTATGAGCTCTGTCAGGTAAAAAGGAGCCTGACTGTTGAGGACTTTGTATGTTAGAAGGAGAATTTTGAATTCTCCTCTAAATTTGACAGGGAGCCAATGCAGAGAAGCCAGTACAGGAGAGACATGGTCTCTTCTACTAGTTCTCGTCAACACGCGGGCAGCAGCATTTTGGACCAGCTGGAGAGTCTTTAGGGACCTACTGGTGCAGCCTGATAGGAGGGAATTGCAGTAATCCAGCCTGGAAGTGACAAAGGCATGGACTAGTTTTTCTGCATCTTTTTGAGACAGGATGTGTCTGATCTCAGCAATGTTTCACAAATAAAAGAACAGTCCTGGAAACTTGCTCAATGTGGGCATTAAAGGACAGATCCTGATCAAAGAGAACTCCTAGGTTCCTGAGGGTCGTGCTGGGGGCCAAAGTGATACCTTCCAGGGTACCAATCTCATTAGATAAACTTGTAAAGTGTCATGAGATAACTTCTGTTGCGATTTGGCACTTCATAAATAAAATTGACTTGACTTGACTTTGAAGTTAGAATTAAATTTAAAGTAGAAAAATCTTCCCTCTTCAATCCTGTCACTCAGTGTAGGAAACTGTTTCAAACAAATTCTACTGTTCAACTGTTCAAGTGTTTCCAATGAAGCTGAATGTGCTCTCTTCTACTTTCCTCAATTGTGTTTCTTTCATGTCCTCCTGAGATCAAAGACAGAATTCTAGGTACTGTCAAAGCCCTGATGACATCATCAGGAATTCTGACTTTGATCTGGAGACTCTTGCTTCAATCTGAATTTGATCTGACTAATGTTTTAGTTTAGGTTGCATGATACCGACCACCTCATTTCTCCTGATGGACTGGTGACCTGTCCAGGGTGAACCCTGCCTCTTGCCCAATGTCACCTGGGATCGCCCCAACACGACCCTTAAAGGATAAGAATAGAAAGTGGATGGAGGGATGGACTTAACACTAGCTGATCTGATCCACATTCTAATTCTTCCTTTCCCTCTTTAGGAGTCATGGAGAATAGTAGTATATATAATAATGTGTATACAACCTTGTAGTATCTTTCCAAAGCTTTTAGTATTTCATCTTGTTTCTACTGGTAATTTTAGTGTCTGGATCTTTTCTTTTTATATCCTGCTGTCTGCTCTTTGCTTTTGGAGCTTCCCTCAACAACTACCAAGCCTCCTGGGTACTGTAGGAAACATGGTCAAGTTCTTCTTACTTTTGCAGTAACGTCCTGCTCACATTGGTCTGTCTTCACTTTGACTCCTCCCACTGCCACAATGACCAGCCTTTATACACTTGGTGACTGGGGCCCTGGTTGCTGCAGGCCTCAACACCAGCCTGTGGTTGTGAGCAGGGCAGAACAGAACTGACAGTATCTCACATGCAGGACCTGGGTCAGCGCCTCGTGCCAGCTGGGGCACCGCTTTAACCTGGACCCCCTAGAAGATCTTCTCCAGGAACTCGTCTTTTTGGTTCCATCAAGGCCTGTGAGGATGGTGAAGAGTGATCCACCACCAGGCAGCACAGTCAGCAGCAGCCATTTTTTCCCAACTAGAATCAAGTATGATAGTGAAAGACTGGTGAGTACTTGCTCACTCACACTTCCTGTTTTTATTGCTATTCTTCCATGAATGTGCTCATGTTGGCTTGTCCCCAACCACAGTTTCAAAGCCATGATGACATCTTTCATCAACAATCAGACTTATTTTTTCTGTATTTGGACAAATAAGGTTTCAACTGACATGGCTGGCCAACGTCCTGGAGTTAATTCAGCCTGGAGAACCAGGTGCTGGTTCCTTCTTTTACCAGGCAGGAGCAGGCAGCAGATCCAAGATATGTCCCTTCAAATATTGTGGGACAGGTGGCTAAATCGTTAATTTTATTTCACCTGGATTATTGTGCACCTGTATGGTCCTCTGCATCTAAAGGGCAACTAAAGAAATGACAAACTGCCCAGAATAGAGCTGCCCAGTTGGTTTTACATTGTTCCATAAGAACAAACACTATCAGTATGCACCGTCTACTTTCCTGGTTAATGGTAGAGAACAGGTTGGCTTGCAATACAACAAAATTTTTCAGAAACACTGTCTATTCTTTTCAACCCGTTTTCTTATATAACCAAATTGTCAGATGTGATCAGGTTCATTCTTATGTGACAAGGTCAGCTAATGGTGGTCAGATTATGTTGCCATGTCCAAAATCAAATGCCTTAAAGAGAACACTTTTTTATCGTGCCATCAGTTTTGTCTTACGGACCCCAGGAAAACTAGCTTGTCCCACTTTGGTGACAGCTAATGGGGATCTTTTTAACAATAAACAATAAACAATAAGATCAGTAGGTGCGGATGTCTGCTTTGACTGAGAGCAGGAGAGCTGGTCAGAGACAAAGACAGATAATGAAGAAGGAGTGCTGTATTCTGCTAGCACATGCTAGTCACAGTCAGAGATAATGAGTCTCAGCAGGTAAAGATTCATCGCTTCTTTCAGAAGATAGCTGGACGTTCACTGGCAGACTCTGAATGTTTGTGGGTCAGAGGTGAAGAGAGTACAAGTGCACCTGTTGTGTGTGATGGGGCACCAACATGCAAGAAGTTGTCAAACATTTCCAGCAAAACAGCAAGAAACTTCAAGTAAAGAATTAAAATGATTTAATTTAGTGTTTAACTACCAGGCCTCTGGAATAAAACACAAGGAACAACTGACTACCTCACCATTGACTTCACACTGATAACCAGGAGGTAACGTGGTAGTCAGAGCAGCGATGCTCAGGTCTGTGGACTCAGAGGAGGATTCTTCTTCTGGTCCTGGGTTTGAAGACATCAGCAGCCTTGTTTGAGTCAACTGGGATGTTCCTCTCAACAGACAGCAGCATTAAATCAGAGAGCCTGTCTTCTCCATGTCTCCTCCTGAGCTGGTCCTGGATCAGCTTCAGTTTGGAGAGTCACTGTTACACTGAAGCAGAGGTCACTGGCAGTGTTGCATATATTGGGAGGAGCCTGTGGTGTAGACATAGTCAAATCAGTCATGGGTGTGTTGGTCCTACCACAAAGAACCATATGATGAATATGGGTGAAGATAGATGTGGGTCCTCTTCTCTGCTGCTCTGCGGCAGAAATCCATGGAAGTCTCACTGGGGGCTCGCCATCTCCTGGCACAAGGAGAATCAAAATCCTTTTCCACAGTCTGAAAATCCCAGCCCACACACGACAAAAACTTATTTTGCTTGTGTCCACCGGATTCCTGCACACCTCTCTGCCTCCAATGTCCGCTAAATCCAGAATCAGCCATTGCGTTCCTGCTTTTTCTCTTTCTTCCTCTCTGCATCTCACTGTCTGTCTCGCTCTCCAGGTCACAACGCAGCTCAGGCCACTCCACACACAACTGTCGCATATGCAGGACCTATCGCAATAAGGCGAGAGGACCAATCAAATTACGAGATGAACTGACTGCGTGCTGACCTTGTGTGATGGGCAGGTTGATCAGTGATAGAAAATAATTAAATTAAAGGAAGGGTCAGAAAGAAAATGAAATATTGAACCCAATTATGTGCTGGGTTACAAGTCCATTTACTATTTCTTTCCTGGGTACTTCTAGCGGTGCTGTCATCACTGCCCGTGACCATGGGAGGGAAGGGGTCCCCCTTCAGCATAAGTTGCAGGGGGGGAATGGGGGGATCTTGAGATATGAGCGTGGATGATCCTTTTCCTCTGAAGGTAAGTGACAAGCAGGATGGGAATACCAGCAGATGACAGCAGAAGATGGTAGGCAAACCGAGGACAACAGGAAGGACTCCAACTAAAAAAAACAGCTGGGAGATCAGTTGTTTACAGGTCTAACAGTTCAGCGTCGTCTCATATGGAGTCACAGCTCGTCATTCCTCTCATCTTCTTCTGTCTTAAACTCTGTCTTATATTTTCACTATATTTTCTGTTTATGAATCAACAAGTTTCCTCTTCTTTTCTCTTACATCCATACACACCACGCTGCATCAGTCCAGGGGGGCGTGCAAAGAGTGAACACTGACGTTGAGATAGTCACTCAAATCAGTTTTTGTCACACTGAAACCAACACACTATCGCCACCTGAATTAAAGGACAGTAACAGCCTGAGGGTTCAACTAACCAGGGTTACAATGGCAACACTTTCATATATTTAGACCTGCTCACAGATCTCTAATAGAATTTTCATGTCATAATATCATACAACAGGTTCAATGTTGACCCTTCTACCACAGTTACACTGAAGCAGAGGTCACTGGTAGTGTTGCATATATTGGGAGGAGCCTGTGGTTCTGGGTACACTGTGTCCATGTTGTTGGCTTGAAGGCTGCTCAGTGTTACTGCACATTGTTGTTTTGGAGAGTTCAAGATGAGGAGAACACCTCAAGTTCAGGACATTTTCTTCCCACGAGTGATAAAAGCAGCCAATACCTCCAGCACAGAGAGGCTGTGAGAGACCTGCCACACCTCTCCAGTGACCTGGGATATGATGGTAGGGGTGGGATTTCAACCCACGCCACTTCAGAGACTGGAGCCTAAATCCAGCACCTTAGACCGCTCACCCACACTACCTCACTGTGCTATTCAGTGAGTTGGTCTGTGAAAGGCATGTTGAAGAGGAAGTAACATAATGATATTAAACTTATTCTGACGGGGGACCCCTTTCCTCCCGCGGCCACAGGAAGTGACGACAGCGCCGCTAGAAGCAGCCAGGAAAGAAATGGTAAAAGGACTCAATTTGTACAGCTCCTGTCTACCTCAGCGCGCCACGATAGCAAAACCCCTTTTGTTTGGTTTGGTTGTTGTTTAGTGACTGTGGATGAACACACAGGAGAAGTTGTGCATGAATTTGTGTTCCCTGTTCACTTGAATATATGCAGGAGTATGAGGTGGAAATAAAACTGTTTATTTTTGTTCTTATTTCAGAACTGTTGACACAACGGTGTCAGATTAAAGCACTTCACCTTCCAGATGCTGGTCTCCTTCTGGTGTCCTGACTGACACCCATCTTGTGTCCTGGATCCACCTGAACAAAGCAGCTCCAGATCCCTGAACTCCCTTACAGGAATAGAAAATGGAAGGCTGGATGGAAGTCCCCCAACTGTGGCTGTTCTGAAACTCTTCTCCTCAATCACTCCTGAGTTGACACTCTGAGATGGGAAACTCTGAGTATCCGGTTCCAGAACAGCTGATCTGAGTTGCTTCAATCAACTGTGAGTACGTTCACCTTGAGTTGCACACGTGCACGACCACGACAAAATGGCATCATCAATGGAGCCCCGATACATCCACAAACAAAATAACAAGTTATTTCACACCAATTCATTGAAACAAAACCTTCATATATTTATGGATCCATCACCAATATGAGCCTTCCCAGTCTGTCAGGTGGTAGAATTCAGTCACCACCAATAACAGGAGAGTCAGAGTTTAGAAATCAAAGACAGACATTAAAGTCTCTCTGATAAAACAAAAATATAGTGAAGTATACTGGAAAAGAATATTGCAAGATATTAAATATGATATTTCCATGGAGGGGCAGTTTTACATTTTTATTCTTGGATGCATTTATATTTTAGAATCAGAAAGGCAGTTACAATGACATCATCAAGACAAAACCTGGTGCTGACAAAGGTGAGGTGAACAATTTTCACAATCAATCCCAAATTTAGGCCTGAAGTTAGAAAATAATATTAGCTAGCTAGCAACGTTAGCTAGTTAATGTTAGCAAGCTGTCAATATTAAGCACCATCAAATAGTTCAAACAAGGTCAACAGCTGTTATAATGATGGTCACATGATTTAACCTTCCTCCTGTGTGACCTGTTTGGAGGTTTTAAATGCATCAAAGAAGCACATCAATTTGTTTATTGTTTTTTGACTTTGGCAGGAACCTCCAGTTCAACAAAATAAAACAAACAAATGTTTTTCACTGAATGATAAAATAGTGAGGGTCTGTCTGGACCCATTTATCAAAATAAGATGATAAAGCAACAATTAGAGCCAAACCTGAAGTCAGAAGTGCACTGTCAGCAACCCACTGACAGCAGCTCCTCTCCCAGTCATGGGAGCTTCAGGGGATTCTCATTTGGCCTCGTTTTCCCATCGACCTGCACAACAACAAAACAAACAAAGACGGCCATGTCCAGTGTGGTCCTGGATATGACGACTGGACTGCAGGGTCCCAGTATCACTGTGACAATTCTTTTACCAGCTATGACCTTGGACAAGAACTTCTCAGGAGGAAACTTATCATGGTGGCACAGTGAAGAAAACTAGACCTGAGTTGCCTGCTGAAATCTTGCAGGTGAAGGACAGAGCTCCACCTCTTTTACAGACACCACCACTGTTGGCTCATGTTGTCAAAAAAAGTGTGTCAGTTTTTGACACACACACATCTAAACACACACACAAACACACACACACACACACACACACACACACGCATGTTCTTACAGACAGAGACTTTTCCTCTGTTTTTGTTTTTTACTGGTTTTGAACCAGTAGTTGATTTCTGTTGGTTTGATTTGCTTGACTGGTTGTTGTTTGTTGACCTTGAAAATGCATATTTTGGGTTCTGGCCTGTTCTACTTTTCATTTTGTGTTTGTGTTAAAGTTCTGTTGCTGAAAAAAAGGCTTTTTTCCCTTTTCTTGAAGTAAATATATGTGGGTCGAAACTGACCCATAACACCATGGATGTTACCATAGTTAAAAATATTAAAATGAAGAACTAAAAGACTATTCTAACACCCCTCAGTAATGGTGAGGAAACACAACAACCTTTTGTTTATTCATAAGTTTTTCTTGAGGTTCATTTTATCATTTTTTAACTGAAATCGAGGGGTTTACTAACTAAAAAAGGTCCAGAGGCCCACAACAAAATATTCAAATCAATATTTCCATGGATAAGGAAGCCTAACAAGGAAACCAAGAGATGGGAAACAACTTGGATGATAGAAAATTGTTTTTAGTTTATTTGACAGCTGTTTGAAGATGTGGGTCAAAACTGACCTGTTAACATAAGAGATGGGAACAGAAAGCTAACACAAGAGGAAGGTTGAAGCTATGAAAAAGGAGTTTGATAAAAATCTTGAACTGACAGCAGAAATATCCTTTTGTATGTTTACCTTTTTTTGACAGAAGTCACTTTTGCTTGGCAGTGAAAAGAATCACTGCTAGCTTGAAAAATAACTGCACAAACTGGGTTCAAGCTGGACTTTGGACACTGGTATCTGCAACAACTCCCATCAACTCCTAATCTAGCATCTCTGCTGTGGTCAAACTATTTTACAGAATTTTGACAGACCTGTGGAGCAGTGAGGACAGACATGAGTTGATCCACATGATCCACTGAAGCGCCATTTTACCCTGCCACTGAGGTCACCAACGTGAGCTGGAGTTGGGACTCTTGAACTGAACCTGGTATCACACCGACACCTACTGCTGCAAAATGGAACAGCAACATTGAACCCAAGTACAGGATTGGGGGGAGACTGATGGTCGCTGTTTGGGTTTTTGAAAAACAAGGAGGGTTCAAGCTGGATTCTCAGAGACTATTTCCCCAATCTCTACATTGGCATCTACACTGTCATCCAGTCATGTCAGTGATGTCACTTGGCAGGACTGTCATTGCCATCACATTCTAGAAAAGAATCCAGACTCCACATTTACTCCTATCTATTATTGTGTCCCACCCTCCTGGTCCTGACTCTGAATTCTCAGAGTTTATATCCAGTTCAGTTCTCAAAACAGATTCAGTCATGAGTGTAGATTAATTTCCTTTTCTACACTGACTATATGTCAAGGTTTGTGTGGGGGGTGGAGCCTTTCCCAGCAGCCTTCGGACAAGAGGCGCGGTTCACCCTGGACAGGTCACCAGTCCATCACAGGGCCAACACATACAGACAGACAACCATTCACACTCACAGCCACAGTCAATTTAGAGTATCAATCAGCCTCGTCCCCTCTTTATGTCTTTGGACTGTGGGAGGAAGCTGGAGTACCAGAGAGAACCCACACAGACACAGGGAGAACATGCAGACTCCACACAGCTGGGGCTTGAATCTGGAACCTTCTTTCTGTGAGGCAACAGTGCTGACCACTGCACCATTGTGTCCCCTGAAAATGCCACCAGATCGTTTGGATTGTCTGTAAAATCAAGTACACATGAACATTAAGAGGTTTTCACAGGGCTGGTGGTGCAAAGGATAGCATGACTGACTACTGTCAGAAGATTCTAGGTTCAACTCCTGGCTCGCTCACTTAAAATTTTACACTGAGAAGCTTTCACACCTGAAGTGTGAACTACTGCTAAAAGTCACTGAAATCCTCCAAGGTTTCCTCCTTGTCTGCTGTAAACATGAACACATGTATGGATCCTGCTACCTCTCACATGTTAAGGGTGAGGGTTGTCATGTGTCCAAGTTCACACATGCACTGAAACACAAACACACACACATACACACGCATGTTCTTGCACACAAAGACTTTAACTCTGTTTTTGTTTTTTACTGGTTTTGGAACCAGTAACTGGTTGTTGTTTGACCTTGCAAATCTATATTTTGTTTGTGGTTTGTTTTGTATATTTGGGTCAAAACTGACCCATAACACCAAAGATGTTACAATAGTTCATAATATTAAGGAAGGCGTGGCCAGTCTTTGCTCACAGGTCATACGATGTCGTTAGAAAGTCCTGATTAAATCTGGAGTTCCATGATTTCTGTGTGGTTCATGTTTCTTTTGGCAATGTAGTCTGGAACAAGAGCAAGATGAACCTCCAAATATCAACAGTTTGGATTGCAGGCGATGTCAAGTTGTATTTTGAGGAAACACCTCCTTGTGTTTGGTTCCGTGGTGTAATGGTGAGCACTCTGGACTCTGAATCAGTGGTCAGAGTTCAAGTCTCAGTGGGACCTTTCTGTCTAGAATGTGTCCCATGTCACAAACAAATAAAGAGATATTATGTGGTTCTGGTTCACTTCTTGTCCTTTGGAAAAATGAAATTCATTTCTTACTGCCAGCAGGTCTCTGACAGGTGGTGACAGAGGAGTTGTGTTTGTCTGTGGCTGCAACTACGGTGCAAGACACCATCAACAAGTGAAGTTCAGAAAATCTCAACTCCTTCATGTTGAAGAGAAAAAGCAGTCTCTTTTCATGCTGGAGTTGGAAATCTTGAACTGAACCTGGTATCACAGCGACACCGAGAGCTGCAAAATGGAACAGCAACATTGAACCCTTGCCAGAGCTTGTGAGATGATAAAACATGTAAAACGGCCTTTCGATTTATGAGTTCCAAACAGTTGTGGCCCACACTGTAATACAGGCTTGAACCGAAAGTGCCAAAATCTGAGATGAAATGAAAATGTGTGTGACCAACCAGATTGGGTCTGAATATGTAATATAGACCTTAAGCCGAAGGCCCCAAATACTGAAGTCAAATCAGAACTGGACCAATTCTGGGTCTGGTGTGGTGCTGATCTGTAAACAGGATGCTGGCCGTTTTTGAGCCATCGTGCGTCTAGACACCAGTCTGGATCTGGCATCTGGATCTGGTGCGGATGTCATAGTGGATTCGGCCCTGATCACCTTTTGCGATCTGGGTGTCAACCATTCATGTGACTGAATTCATCCAGTCATGTGACTGAAGTCATCCTGTCATGTGACTGAAGTCATCCTGTCATGTCAGTGATGTCACTTGGCAGGACTGTCATTGCCGTCACATTCTAGAAAAGAATCCAGACTCCACATGTGGCTCCCATGATAACTGATGGACCTCTGGTTGGAGGCTGGACGATGATGTTTGGACTTGAAGGAAAGCTCCTTGTCCAAATTCCATTGTGTTCAAATTTAAAGTCCCACAATAAGAAGTAGCTGAATCTGACAGGTGAAGGTTTGGAACTACAAGATGGTTGATGTTTTCTTGGACTGATGCTCTGACTGTCAGGGTAGATGACAGCTTCTTTCTGCTGCTGCATCTGAGTGGCTATGATTGGAGGTTTTCCCTCCCAAGGTTGTCTGGTTCCAGGGGAAATTTTAAAATTCCAGTCCCAACCTTGGCTGTTCTGAAACTCTTCTCCTGAATCACTCCTGAGCTGCAGCAAGAAAAAATACCAGTGCCCAACCAGATCAACTTCATGGCTGCTAACAGCCTCAGACACTTGATTTCCATCAATCTGGAGCCAAAAAAGGCCCTCACCTGTGGTTCTCCTCCAGGAGGGTCCAGGTTCTGCCATTGTGGCTCCTTGTGCCACTGCCAGAGTGCCTCAGCTGCACACTGCAACATTTCAACAGGAGATTTACATTCCTTCAAATGTCCGGACATCTTATTCCAATGGTTCTGTTCCATATTTATATTTCAAAATAAATCACATGATGAAAGCTGCCACAGCTGGTTTAAGTGAGAGAACACGCTAAGAGATTTGAAAGTGAATGTAAACGTGGGAATTGAAGCCACCACCCTGAGATTAAGAGTCTCCTGCTCTCCTGACTGAGGTCGTCAGGCCAGGGCTTCCATGTTCTACAGCATGAAGTGATCAGAGTGAGAGACGTTTGCTGCACACAAGCTCTTCAAGAGACTAAGAAAGAAAAAACAGTGCCATCTTAAAAACAAGTGATCATTCTCGTCAGACACATTCACTATGATGCTGCTGAGCCTGAAGGTAGGATGAATAAAGGAGTGTCTGAGAGAGCTTCAACAGACAAACTGTCCAGTTTAACAACAAATACTAGTCAGTATTCATGTTGCTGCCATGACCCGGATTCAAACCAGGGTTGCTGCAGCCACAACACAGAGTACTGACCACTATAGAATCACGGCCTCCTGGAGGCTGAGGTTTGAGCTTCTATGTCTTTGTCTCATTGAGAGATCAAAGACAATTTGTGTCCACAAAGAAATCATTGAGAAATCAAGGTGAGATCAAAGACAGAATTCTAAGATCAAACACAAAACTCTGAGATCAAAGGTTGATAATCCCAAGGTTCAGTTTTAGCTCAGACCCACTTCAATATCTGTATACTGCCACTTGTCATCAGGAGACTCAGTATAAACTTCCACAGTTCTGCTGATGTCACACAGCTGTACATTGCCGTGTCTCCTGATGACTCAGGACCAGTTGATGTCCTCTTACCTGCATTTACAGATCCAGTCATGGATGCAGAGAACTTTCTCCACATCAACCAGGACAAAACTGAGGTCTTCATTATTGGTCCTGAAGCTCAGAGAGAAACTGAATGCAAAACTACAAACACGAGCACTTGAGGCCTCTCAACAAGTGAAAAACCTTGGTCTCATCTTTGATTCAGATCTTAGTTTTGAACCACTCATCAGAAACAGAACCAAACCAGCATTTTATCATCCTAAAAATGTTGTGGGAGTCCAGCTGTCATGATGACAAAGATGGATTTGGATTGTGACCCAACGACTCAGGTCCTGGACACCAGCAGACCTCTCAACACCTGCAGCATTTTTTCAGCTCCACCAAACCCAACATTCACTGCCTCCTGCATCATCTGGGCATCAAAAGCAGCTCAGACCTGCTGCAGCTCAGCAGACCTCAGCCATTTTTAGGATGTCTCAATGATTCTCCTTCGCATGATTTTCATTCAGAAACAATAGAATTGTCAAATACCACAACAGTTTTCAGCTTGCTGGTTAACAGTATTTCAACTTCCATTCCACTGTGTAATGGCAGTGACTGATGTGTACTATATGCAGTACTAATGAAGCACAGCCCTGACTGATACTTTATCTCCAATGCTAGGAAGGATAAGAATGTTGAAATGGACCAAGCAGGAATAGAATCTCAAGTCATGTCAACTTTACTGAGCAGCACTCAGTTAATTTCAGGAAACACAAGACATTTTGACCACGTCAATGAAGTAGTCAGCATCAGATACCATCAGATACCATCAGATACCACCAAATACCACCAGATACCATCAGATACCACCAGATACCATCAAATACCATCAGATACCATCAGATACCATCAGCTTTTCAGCTCAGTGTGCATGAGGTCATGGTTGCTCATTGAAGAACCAGGGCTGCTCTCTCCACCAATCCACTGCCAACAAGCCAGACAAGTGGGACTGGAAACTTTTCTGCTCAGCAAGTTCATCTCGCATCATCATGACCTGCTCCTCTATCAGGGGCATCCACATTCTTCAATGTTGCCCTGAGTCAGCAGGAGCAGACGCTAACTTTAGGGGCCGAAGTGTTCACACGCAGAACCAGAACACAGCCACAGCTTTCTGTCATTTTCTGTCTCAAATACTTGACAAGTTTCAACTTGGTCCAAAACCTGCTCACCTCTCTGGGTGTCAAGCGTGTCTGCACCATCTGACCAAACTTCATCAGTGGCGCTCCCTCCATGACAGTCGAATGTGTGAGTGTTATTTCCTCAAATCAACTCTGGGCAGTGTTGATTGCAAGAAGAAGAAAGAAAAGTGGACAAAAAAGTGCTGTCAAGTCACATTAGAACCAAGCTCTGGACCAAAGTCTGGTGCTTTTTCAATTTTCAGTCAGTGAGTAATGTTCTATTCATTTATGTAACTCTATCTCACATTGATACAGAGAGTTGTTTTTAATCTTTTAAATCATGTGACCATCACTATAACAGCTGTTGTCCTTGTTTTATCTGAAAACAAATTTATTCCTGATGAATACCCACTGACTGTAGCAGATACTTGTCCTCATCTTTTCTTTCATGCTCTGTGTCCTGTATATGGTTATAATGATGCCCACATTTAAGGTGAATGACAATTTCAGACATTGTTCTATTTTAACCATTTAATGTCCAATCTTGTGCTTTACCAAAGAAATGTGTAATATTGGGTGCTGGTGTCTCACCTCTGAGAGATGAGGTTTGTTGCAGAGCACCAGGAGTAATAAAGCACTACTTTCTCAACAGTTGACAGACAGTGCAGACTGTTTACGTACCTCCTACTATATGTTCCCCACAGAAACAAGGATCTCATAAAGATTCCTGTCAGACAATTTCAACACTCCACTTTCACTCATGGCTTCACAATAAATGATATTAAACATTGGTTACTTCTATTAAATATGAAGCCATCACTCAGCTGCTTACAATGAAGTTCATATCATGAAACAAGGTAAGTTAAAGTTAAAATACTGTCTTTTGTAAAAATATAAACATCTTTAAAAATGTAGAATAACTTTAAAAACAAAGTCGCCCCAACATTTCTTTTGACAGCCCGAACAACTGAGACTAGTTTGATGAGATTTGGACGTGGAGGGGGGGCTGCGTGACGTCAAGGGTCAGAAAATGTCTTTTTGAATGACTTCAAAGCAGGTTTAAATGGTTTGTAGTTCCATGGTGTTAATTCGGGTGTTGTTCTACCGCCTCAGTGCAGCTCAGGGGGCGGGGCTATTTCAGCAGTCACGCGCAGGAACTCTGGGCTGAGTTCCACTCTCCATCTCCACGCGCTGTTTTCTAAGATTCGCAGTGTCCAGAGGAAAACGCAGTGCCTGGAATATTCGGTTTAAAAAGTGTAGGAATTTTTCAACAAGTCATCATTAATCAATCAGAAGGACCCACAGAGTATATGTATTGCGCTGTTCAAAATCCGGAGAGGACACCTTCCAGTTGGTTCAAAAGAATTTATTCAGATTAACAGGAAAGAATACAGAGCTCTGGAGATCGTCTTCCCCTATGCTGGAGTCAGCATACGCAGATGCGTCGTCCCTGGCGTTGGGGCAAGAAGTCCAACGATCTAACTATCTTCTCCAGTTTTTATGTGTTACAGGGGAGGTGCTTATGTGATCGCTTCTGCGTGCAAGTGTGTATTTTTGATCTTCGTGTCTGTTGCAGGATCTTCTATCTGACCCCATGCCAGTCCCTTCTGGTCCATCATGGCCTTGTTGTTGCAGCTGTAAAGATTAAAACCTCTTTCCGATTTACGGCCATGCTCTTATCTTTCACGGCCTCATCCGACCATAGAAATTCTTGTGGACTCTGTTCTGACTTAATTAGCTTGAGGGAGTGATGCTGGCATGATCTACACTCCCGCTATTCCCTGTTGTGACTGTCATGGTTTGCAGTTTTCAACACTAGTTTCTCCAAGTCACCCTGAACGCATCACCTCTCACTCCCTCAGCCAACCTCCTCTGCCAATCAGTCTCTATCACCTGCACCTGTCCCATAGCTATATAGGTCTCCCTCTCCCTTTGTTCTCTGCCAGATTGTGATGCTCAATGCTAAACTCTCCAGCGTTTTTCCTTGGACTGACTTCCCGGCTTCGACCCTGCCTGCTTCGACTACTCCCCCCTGCCTCAGCCCTGGTAACCACTTCTGCCTTGATTCACTGCAAGACTGCCTCTGTTTTTGCCTGCCCATTATTGTGGTTACGTTCCTGGCATCCTCGGAATAAAGGCCATTACCGATTCAACTTCTGTTTCTAAGTGTGTTGCATTTGGGTCCATAACCCCCACCGTTTCAGTGACCTTTTCACCTGTCCACTCTAAACAGTCTGGTCTGTGCTTCACTGCTGATAGTAAGTGTTTTTCTGTTGTCTTATATCTTGGAATGTCTATCTGTGTCTCCAGTATTTATAAGTTCCTCCCTAGAGTCGCAATGGCACCAACTAATCCTGGTGATTTAGAGATTTGTAGGACCCCTCTGTAAAACACCTTTTACTACTTCCAGATGTTCACGAGGTCAAATAAGGAGACTTGTAGCTAAGTCATCGATTCTGCCTGGGATGCATGAGCAGGAGATCCCGGTACCGCTACTAACACTAAATACATTGATGAACTAAATAGTGTTGGAACCTTTCCTACCTCTTTGGGAACTGCCACAGAAACATCTTTATTACAACTACCTTGTGTGTCCTACATTCTATTTTAAGTGAATGTATGTATAAATTTAACTACAGTTTAAGCAAATGTATATAAATTTGTCTACAAAAGAAAAAACTTAACTTCTACAGATTCTAAAACTTTATATACGCCACGTATAAAGCCTTAAGTAGCGAGTAAGGTGATTGTTAAAGGTACCTGAAGCTGGTTGACTTTAGCTGAAGTTAATGCTAATGCTACCTAACATTCTTGCTAGTTTATTAACTTTCATGGCAGGAGAATAAAGGGAACTATGTTCTTTTTCTGTACTGCATCAAACATGGAGGTGAGTTTAGTCTCATTGTATCTATAAAATACTATCACAACATACAGACACAAGGTTTGATGAAACTTCACTATTTTAGGAATTTTTTTTTTAAATATATTCTTTTTTTTGGGGGGGGGTGAAGGTCCTGTATTGTTTAATTTGTGCTTTTCTTTTCCTGATAGTTCATGGTAGCATTATCAGCTTTAGTCAGTAGAGGGCAGTATGCCCCCTATTTAGTTTGATGTGTCAAATTAATTTGACCTTGTCTGCTGCCTCTTGCAGGTTTCAACTTGAATGAGTTTTTTACGATCCACTAATATTGGTAATGGACAAGATGCAAATTCATGATGTAACTGTGAACAAGTTACTGCAATGGTACATTTTGCATTTATTGTGGGGATTAAAAACATCTGAAGTAGTTCCTCATTTGAAACATTTTTAAACTTCATCCAGCTTTTTGTTAAATGCTTTCTTCCTGTAGTTAAAAAAACAGTTGTGGATTCCCAGCGCAGCTGAACTTGACATTTTTGATGAGACTGAGGCAGCAGTGGAGGAAGACGTCCTCCTTGAACTCCTGGAGGCCAATCCAGACGTAGGTGATGAAGGCAGGAGTCATTATGAAGCTTTGCTGTTAATAAACAGTCAGAAACACATTTTCACTGATGTAGCTTAACTTGACATGTTAATGAAATATGTACTGCAGTGATAGAGTTGGGTCACATTTCTGTAACATGTTCAGTTATTAAATACAGGTTACTTGAAAGACTGAAATTGAAATCTCAATGATTTGAGCTGCTTTGTGGAAAAATAACATGGACACAGCCATAAAAATTGAGTTTCATAAACATGTCTGTTTCTAGATTTGTCTCCTTTAGATCATTCAACACCATCTCCACTCACACAAACCTCATCACTTTGTCTTAAAAGTAGATTGAAAAACCTGGAGATGATGATGTCAGCAGTTTTCCATTCTAGAACTTTGGGGTTTTACTTTACAAAACTGAATACTCCAGAGTTCCCTCTGAAAAACTGGAATTGTCAATATTGTAATATTTGGTTTTATGACTTTGTTACTGTCTAATGTAATGTGATGTAATGCTGTAGTACCTTGATTAATATTTAAGTCTGCTACAATGTTCAACTTGGTCATCAAAGCAGATATGAAAATACAAAATAACAGTCATTAAAACCATCAATCAATGAAAATGCCAGTTTGACAATGAGTTGGATTCATAGGATGGGACACAAATTCAAAAGTAGTCAACCTTCTTCTTTCAGTGTTTTTTGTTTCACTGTTGTCCTTTGTATTTTTGTTGAACTTTAACAGGAGCGCTTCAATGATGGAAAAGGGGGCTGAATATTTCTGTTCTATCAGACAAAGTCCAGGAGTGCAGTAAAACAGCCGGTCAAGGAAGCAACGGTGCTTCAAGCAACAGGACCAGAGATCAGCAGCCATGTTGCCTCAGCAGCTTGAAGGTTACTCTTGTAGGGAGACCATTTCATTTCTTGTTCACTCTCCTGATGAAGCTGATGTGTTTCAAAAGATCAAGTTAGGAAGCAGCAAAATGCACAGAGTGACCTCAACTTAATTTTAGGTTGGAGGAGCGGAGCTCTGGTTCCGCTGGTATCAGCCCAGTCCAGTGTTGTGGATTTCTCTCTTCTCTCCAACATTGTAGACCAGCAAAAGCAAGTTAAGAGCAAAAACAGGTTTCTATCAGGTCGTTTGTCTAAATGCTGCACGTCTGTGCTGATAAACGTCTCATGATTGTGGTTTGTCTCCACCGGCCTCCCCCCTCCTCTCTATCAGCCTCTGACTCTCACTCTCACCCAATGTCCTCCCCTTCCTCCTGCTTCTACGACTGAACAAAGATTTGTAGATTTGACACAAAAATGCAAGCCTGTGGTGCAACGTTGCTTCTCACACAGAAATACATGGAAACACTTGGCCCTCAATCTGCTGGTCTGATGAACACATTCACTTGCAGGGTTCTTTTAACAGGCCTGAAATCACCAGTTCAGTTTCCCTGCTTTGAAATATGTGGTGACAATGTCTGAACATGACCAAGTTCAAGGTTGAAGTACTGCAGTTACTACAAGATAAGAAGTACCTGGATGATGAAGCCTCTTCAAGACATTCAAGCAAGTCCAGTTGCTTTTATCCTTTAAACACAAATCTGATCCAGGATCAGTGAGTTGACACTCAAAACTATCATTAAAGTTAATTAGCTTTTTTCCTTTATGTTCTATTTATGATTTGTCTGGCAGGTTTGTTATTACTATTCCAGGAATGTGTGTCAGTTTTCAGTCTTTTTTTTTCCTGTTTCCTTCACAAACATGGGGGATGAAGTCCTGAGTGACGATCAAGAAACTCCCTAAAAATGAGAAGTAACGACAGCAAGGAAATCACCTGAAGTCAGTAAAAGTGTCATTTTGATAAATGGATTTAAAAGTCAGATCAGAGATTTTGTCAGATTTTACTTTTATGAAATGCCTGAGAAAAGCTTGCTTTCATCCTGAGCTCAGGAGGGTTCACTGTTTTGTTGTGCAGTGTTGTGTTTTTGCCTTTGGAATGAAATTTCATTCTTATGTACACTGCTTGTTCCCTCTCTCTCTCTCTGTGAGGGTTTCCTCACACAGGCCACACATTGGGCTCCACTGGCTGATTACCTGAGCAGTGTCAGGTGTGAGACATAATTGCCCTTGATGTGGACCTGGTGTGGCTAACCTATATCTAGCCCTTGGCTCCTCTGCTCGGTGCTGACTCATTGTCTCACTGAGCGTGAAGGAGAAAGCATTGTTCAGTCTTCTGTAGGTGGTAGGGGTGTACTGGTCCGCAGAAGTTACCGCACTGATCCTGTCTGCGTGATCACTCACCATTTACTGGTTTAGTGTTAGAAACAGGGGAATCCACAGGAGCTCCACATTGAACCTCTCTGTGTGATTCCAGTGTCTTATTAGGTTTTGGTTCTGCGTTTTGTGGAGTGGCCTTGTAGGTCTTTTTGTTTTGTCGTCTTTGGGCAAGTACCTGTAGCTGGGAAGCTACAGTCCTCTTTGTTTTGGGAGTCTAGTTTGGGTTTCAGCTGCTTGGCAGCGATGGTTTATTTTTCCCATTTTGTAGTCCACTATTGACCTTAGTGGTTAACCCTCTGGGTTAACTTTAGGACTTCCGGGTCCGCGACTGTTCTCTCTCTCTCTCTCTCTCTCTCTCTCTCTCACTCTCACTCACTCACTCACTCACTCACTCACTCACTCACTCACACACACACACGAAAAGCTGCACTTAAGAGTCCTGATGAGGAAATAAGAGTGAAGAAACTAGTAGCAGACGATCGGAGGAGCTTGACACTAGACATGGATGGCAGGGTGCTGTGGAGCTCAGGTAGGCTTCCTGTTGGAGGTGTTGTTGATCTGCATGGTTCAGATAGACGTGTGTTTGAAACGGCTCAAATCAACTGGCTCATGTCCTGGAGGCAGCAGCTGCATTTCTGGATTGACTCCCTCACTGTTTGCTCCAGTCGGCCCTCAACTGCTCTGATGTTCTGTGTTCCGTATGTCAAGAAGTCAAATAAATGGACTGTTCTCCAGTTGTAGTGTGCTGGTACAAACACAGTAGTTCAATCACATGAGGTGGCTGAGCTGCTGCTAAACCCAAAGAGTGTCGGTCCTCCACAGTCTAACTCATCCCAGCTTAGTTTCAGATCAACTTGAAAAATATTCTTTTAATTTACATGACGCAGGAGAGACAAGATAACAGGAACGCAGAGAAAAGACCGAGTGTCAACAACTGAACCATGAAATAAGAGATGAGAATCAAAGAAACTGAAGCCACATTTACAGAAATTGTGTGTAACAATTCAGTGAAACAGTAATAATAATGAGAGAGGTGTCACATTTCATAAATAACTTGTTTGATGATAATGGTAAATGTGGATAAATTGTTCATCTCTGGTTTGCTGTTCCTATTTTTTTCCTCCTCCACTTGTAGTGATTCATCATACAGGATTTGTAGCATTTCTACTGTCAAAAAATATATAAACAAGCAAGTGGATGAGGAGAAACAGACCAGAACATAGTTATAATGTCTGAAATAATACATTATTAATAATAAAATAGAACAAAATATTGATTGAGTTAGAGTATTAATAATAATAATTTCATCATGCAGTAATTCTGTATTCAGAATCAATGGTATCCTTTTCAATGCTTTTGTTATCACCACGATCAGTAGAAATGTTTCTAAACAGCAACAATAATATCAAATATAATATGATGATATTGTAATGAAAACAATAAATGTATGAACAAATAAAGACATTTTAAAAAGAATAAAGGGTGAGTGGAGCTGGTGTGTGTGTGTGTGTGTGTATTGAAGGTGTTGGGTGTTTTTGTGTTCAATGTCACTTTGAGGGTTGGAGGTCAGGCATCTCAGAGGTTCATTTATTGATGGTAGTGGACCAGGTTTTACTGAAGTTGGTGGTTTCATGGTTGATGGATGCAGACATTTTTCCAGGGATTTCTGCTCATCAGCAGCTTCTTCCACTGTCGGATGTTGAGGTTGTTTGGAGGTTACCAGTCTAACAGGATGGACTTCTGGGTGATAGTGAGTGCTGGAGGGGAATGCTGGAAGATGGATGATGGAATGGTCGTTGCCTCCTGGCTCCAGTTTGAACTCTTCTCCAGTACAACCTCCATCATTTTTCTGTCCTCAGTAACTGTGATAATTGTGTGTACGTGTGAGCATTTGACACCAGAAAAGACCACTGAGGCAGGTTTACTGGTCACCAGCACCTCTCCTCTCCTGTGACAGGTCTCCTGCTCCTCTCCTCCTCCACTGAGGGAGGGGGGGGGCACAGCTCCCTTCAATTTCTTTTAAGTTGGCTCATAGCACCGTAATTGAAAAGGTCCTGGAAACTCATCATGACACAGTTGTTAATCCAGGTCTGAGTGAACATGACCCTCTCAGAGTCTTGATACTCCAGTCTGGAATTTCAGTTTCTTTTTGGAGTCCTTTCTCAATAAACCCATCATGATACTGGTCCTCTTTGGTGATGTAACAGACTTAAATACTCTTGTAACTGTCATGTCCATGCATGTAGTGGTGTTCTTTGTTTGCCATGTGTCTATGTTGTGTCATGACGTCCTGTTTTATTTTGAAATTTAACTATCCCCCCAGTTTCTGGTAACTTCCACTTCCCCCTGGTGGGTCTCCCACCAGTCTGATTGTCTTCCCCACCCTGACTGTGTCCTTCTGTTTCCATCATCTCATGAGTTTATGTCATCTGCATTTCTCTTTGTCTGGTGCGAGTTTGTCTTTTCCGTCAGTTCCAAACGTGTTACGTCATTTAATGCCTCATCAAGTTTGTGTTTTTGTTGAAACTTTGTCTAGTCAGGTTTTGTTTTCCATGCCATGCTCCTTACCTGATCTAACTTTGAGTTTCTTTG
Organism: Aulostomus chinensis; assembly: GCF_037954235.1. Lineage (NCBI taxonomy): Eukaryota > Metazoa > Chordata > Actinopteri > Syngnathiformes > Aulostomidae > Aulostomus > Aulostomus chinensis. The sequence continues at coordinate 26,606,099 of NC_141323.1, forward strand.
TTACTTTGTCTAGTCAGGTTCTCCTCTGTAGAGGGATTTTAAGTTTTTGTAGTTTTGGCTTTTTTCCTCATAAGAGTGGTTTTGATTTGTACTTTAGTAATAAACTTTCTTCATCTGGCACCTTGCCTGGGAGTCGTGGCTTTGGGTTCTCGTCCAAGCTCAATTCATGACAGGAACAAAGATAAGGTGTACACTTGATTTATTAGGTGGTACATAATTATCAAAGTAGTAAAATTGTTAAAATGTCAATAATCATATCATAAATCAAAATAATTCTTGGATAATATATCCTGGGAGACATGGTTGTGCAGTGGTCAGCACTGTTGCCTCACAGCAAAAAGGTTCCAGGTTCCAGCCCAAACTTGAGCACAGGATCTTTCTGTGTGGAGTCTGCATGTTCTCCCTGTGCCTGTGTGGGTTCTCTCTGGTACTCCAGCTTCCTCCCACAGTCCAAAGACATCAAGAGGGGACGAGGCTGATTGATACTCTAAATTGTCCGTAGGTGTGGCTGTGAGTGTGAATGGTTGTCTGTGTCTATGTGTTGGCCCTGTGATGGAGTGACAACTCATCCAGGGTGAACCTGGCCTCTCACAGGAAGGCTGCTGTGACAGGCTCCAGCCTCCCGCTACCCTTAACAAGATAAGAGGTACGAAATTGATGGGATACATCAACTAACATAACGTGTTATTGTGACAGGCCTAATATACACTCGTAATTTTAGGAGGTGCACTTGTTCACCTGGTGCAATAAAAACAATTTCCACTGAATACTTAAAAATAGCCTCGATGATGGATATTAAACATCAATTATAGATTCAAATTTGTCATTGTTCAGAGTACAAGTACTGACATGCAGCTAGCATCCAACCAGAAGTGCAAATCAACTGGAACGTGCAGATGAATCCAAGTATAAATGTGGAATAATGTTGTATTATACAGTTTAGGCAGGAGTATCATTAGAATCACACCATTAACTTGCTGTGTACATGATGTTAGATCACATATAAACAAAGCTAGTATGTTTACTTCAAACCAGAGGCGCTGTCTGGAAATGTAGCATCAGTCTTTATGTATTTAGCTGCTTCTCAAGCACATTTTCTTCTCCCTCCCTGTCGGCTCCACCCTCCTCCAATTGCAGTACTTTTGAGTCCCAAAATGCTGAGGCAGGTGAAGGAAAAGTGCTCTCACTTGACTGGACCTGCAGTGAGCAGTAGAAAGTAAAATTTAAAACTCATCCAGGAAGGCCAATTAGAGGTTGGACTTTTTTGGAACAGCGGAGCCTCCATTCTGGGCTCAGGTGTTCCAGTGTGAGGGCCATGAATCTTCCCTCCTGGACTGTGGACACTCAGGGTCTGGAAACACCTGCTCACTTGGCAGATCAGTTGGACTCATCTGCTCAGGTGGAGCTTTGGTTCAGGTCCTCCTCCGTCCTGTTGCATATTCATGTATTAATGATGCTCTTGTCTCTGCTCAGATGCTGATGATGTCAGGTTGGTGGGAGGAGCAAACCACTGTGCTGGTAGACTGGAGGTGAAACACCTGGGAGAGTGGAGAGCAGCAGAGACACGCCGGTCCTGGACCCTGAAGGAAACAGCTGTGATATGTAGATGGCTGGACTGTGGTTCTGCTGTCTCAACACAGGAGAGAGACGCGTCCTCAGAACGACTTATGTGGTTCATCTACTCTGAGTGTGTTCAGTCTACATCAACACTGAAGGAGTGTGTGAGATCATTGAACTCATCTGGTTCCACCATCCAGGAAATCACCTGCTCAGGTAACATTATTGACACTAACAGTCATGTGATTGAGATCCAGGACAAGTTGACTTTGGCTGTTTACATGAAAACAAATGTTCCTCTATGATTCTGACAATAACATAACATTTTTTTTAACCTTCATCTCGCCAGTAGACTCTCACTGCGTGTTTTCTCAATCGCATACTTCTATACTGCATACTTAAAATTTTGAGTCTACTCAACTCAAAATGGAAAAACGTATGGATAGTTTTCAAAAATTGAGAATGTAAAAGTTCCCGGATGACGTACTCCAATCAGTTAAGATTTTGAGTGTGCAACTGTGGACACTTGCTGTGGTGAGAGTCGGCCAACACTGACTTGTATAGAGTCATCTTTACATGAAATAACAGGGACAAGTATGAAATTCTGTGTGGACACGGGTTTGAAAAGATAAAATAACTTGTCACCAAAATGTTGTGCTAAATAAATCACACAATTAAACTCTACAGACAGTTGCATGTTCAGCCAGTAGAAGGAGGACATCGTGTTGTTGGTGCCTATTGTGGCGTAACAATGTGCGATGACCCTCCATTTTGCTTTTTCACTGCTTCAGAAATTGACAAACAAGCACAGGCAAAAGGAGGCGGTAATTAACTGATGCTGATGCGGTGCTCGCCAGTCACAAATCTGTGTAGAAGAAGAAGACATCACGTCATCATTTCTGAAGAGTGCACCGCACGGCAGGATGTGGTTTGGGACAGCACTGCACCCGCGAAACACGCGCACTCCGTGATTGAGTACATAGTTTGCTTAGAATACTCAGTTTGAAAATTTTACATATGCAGTGTGGAAGTATGTGATTTGGTACACAGTAATGCAGTCATGTTACTGTGATCCAGTACAAGTGACTTTGTTTTTTTTAACATGCACACAAGTATTCACAAAACTCCAGTGTTTTTATTTTTTACCTTCATTTAGTCCAAGGAAACTCACTGAGAGTGACTCACATTTGCAGGATCACCCTGATCACATTCACAGTCATAGAGCAGCAGCTGCTCAGTACCACCTCTGAGAGCCTTGCTCAAGGGCATCTTGGTGGTGTTAATGAGTGTGGCTGCTTCCTCCTACCAGTCCTGAGGATTGAACCAACAACCTTTTAGTTTCAAATTAACTTCTCTGTCCTTCAGGCCAGTGGTTGTCTAACTCTTGAACCAAGTACTTCCATGATGACCATGGAACAGTGTCATAGCGCCTCTGTTCAGCTGCATCAGAGGTGGACAGCATGTTTTCTCAGAGTCAGAGTGAGTCAGAGGCCAACCATCAGACAACCATAGAGAAACATGAAACACTGGAATATTTTATGAATCTGAACTTGTTTTCAAGTGTGTGAGTCAATCTGGTGAACTCTGAGGTTCCAGTGAAAAGATCCACTTGTTGCCAATTACTGCTATAAATGATGCATTGATCGCTGATGAAATACAGTAAATTATATTATAAATAGTGTTTGAGAGTATTTGAAAGTAAGGAGCTGGGCAGTGTCTTTGGTATCAGTGCTCTGATGCAGCAGTCAGCTGGAGCCGCTTTTGGAATCACCTTTAATAGCAATACACACTGAGCACAGGTTCCAATAGAAGACCCAGTGTGTGCTGCTCAGGGTCCAGCACAGTTAGGCCAACACACTGTTGCTGTTTGACTGAGATGCACACCAGACAGTTGTAGAATCACACACATCAGAATGTATCTTAGCATCAATCAGGGAAACGCTGGCTCTGGTTCTTCTGTGGAGGCGAGCAGCAGTGACGTGAGTTCATCCTCAGGACAACACAGGAGTTGGGAATCATTCAGCTCCTCCAGGAGCTGTGGCCTCATGACGATCTCTTCCAGGGTTTTCACACTGAACAACGCCAGGGCCGGCTTTTCCTTCATCACCATTGTTATGATTTGCAGTTCCCTCCTGTCAGATCACCTGCTATTGAGCTACTGGTGTAGCAGATGTTTGCTTTTATTTCCTGACACTCTGACTATTTCCCGTTCATCAGACTGAAAGCCTGAGGGTAGAAACTGTTTTTAGCCTGGTGGTCTCAGCATCCAGGGCTCTGTAGCATCTTCCAGAGGGGAGGGGATCAAACAGTTTGTGACTGGGGTGTGATGGGTCAGCAGAGATGGTGCCTGTCCGTTTCCTGACCCTGGACCGATAAAGGTCCTGGATGACAGGTAGGTCGGCCCCCATGATTCTCTCTGCTGACCCGATTGTTCGTTGCAGTCTGATCCTGTCTTGTTTGGTGGCCGATCCAAACCAGAGTGATGGCTGTGAACAGGACGGACTGAATGATTGCAGTATAGAAGATGATCAGCAGCTCCTGTGGCAGGTTCAACAGAGCTTTTTTTCTGGACAGTGTCCATGTTAGAGGTGGACTTCAGGTTCTTGGAGATTGTGGTTCCCAGGAACTTGAACATGTCCTCAGGAGACACTGTGTTGTTGAGGATGGTGAGGGGGGAGAGTGTGGGTGGGCTTCTCCTGAAGTCCACTGTAATCTCCACATTCTTGAGCAGGTTCAGCTCCAGGTTCAGACTGCCCCAGTGGACCAGCTGCTCCACCTCCTCTCTGAAAGCAGACTTGGAACCATCCTTGATTGATATAGATATGTATTTTCTTTCAAAATTATTTGCTATTTTTTTCTATAGTATTCATTGTTTCAAAACAATTTTGACTTGTTAAACTTTCCAAAAGATATTTGGGTTTTCCACAGTTTGAGAATCACTGCTTTAGGCTGCCACTGCTAGGATCTGAAAATGGTGGTGATGATAACGTAAACCAGAGATTCCAGTTGTGTTCTATGGTATCCACATGTGGGATATTAGATGGTTTAGGGAGGAACGAGCAGGAATCATGATTCCCAGATTCAATAATCACATGAATTATTTCAAAGAGGATAAATTCTTTCCAATTCTATATTTTCCTTCTCACTCTCAGGATAAATTCCTTGGAAATCTATGTTTTCCTGTCTCATTTCCAGGGTTTGCCAGTTAACATGTCAGAGGCATGAACAGGTGAGTTCATGTTAACACGAATTCATTCTCATCATGAATCTGCCTCTTGTTGTCTTTTCAGAGTCTGTCAGGATGGTGGACGGGTCGAACCTTTGCTCTGGCAGACTGGAGGTGAAATCTAACCAGCTCTGGTCCTCGGTGTGTGAAGAGGACTTTGACATGCAGGATGCAGAGGTGCTGTGTGGAGAGCTGAGATGTGGGACACCTTCAGTCCTGGAGGGGGGACTTTTTGGACCAGCAGAGTCTCCATTCTGGGCTCAGGTGTTCCAGTGTGAGGGCCATGAATCTTCCCTCCTGGACTGTGGACGCTCAGGGTCTGGAAACACCTGCTCACCTGGCAGATCAGTTGGACTCATCTGCTCAGGTGGAGCTTTGGTTCAGGTCCTCCTCCGTCCTGTTGCATATTCATGTATTAATGATGCTCTTGTCTCTGCTCAGATGCTGATGATGTCAGGTTGGTGGGAGGAGCAAACCACTGTGCTGGTAGACTGGAGGTGAAACACCTGGGAGAGTGGAGAGCAGCAGAGACACGCCGGTCCTGGACCCTGAAGGAAACAGCTGTGATATGTAGACGGCTGGACTGTGGTTCTGCTGTCTCAACACAGCAGAGAGACGCGTCCTCAGAACGACTTATGTGGTTCATCAACTCTGAGTGTGTTCAGTCTACATCAACACTGAAGGAGTGTGTGACATCATGGAACTCTCCTGGTTCCACCATCCAGGAAATCACCTGCTCAGGTAACATTATTGACACTAACAGTCATGTGATTGAGATCCAGGACAAGTTGACTTTGGCTGTTTAAATGAACACAAATATTCTTCGATGATTCTGACAATGATGATATTCCATTTTTTAACCTTTATTTAACCAGAAGAAACTCCCTGAGTGACTCACATTTGCAGCATCACTCTGATAATGTTCACAAAAACACAAAACAAGCTGCTCAGTTCATCTACTGAGGGCCTTGCTCAAGGGCACCTCAGTGGTGTTCATGAGGGAGGCAGCAGTGCTGCTTGTAGCTCAATCCTGGCCAGACAAAGGTGAAGTGTACTGATGTTTCCAGAAGCCTTTGAATCTGTTCAGCACTCAGCAGGATTTTAACATAATTTACTGTCTGTTTCATCCTTTTCTTCAGGAAAAACCCTCAAATGCTAAAAGACAGATAAATGAAATTAGCTCTTTTTTTAAATGTCAGATCTGCAACATAAACAATCTTCACAACAACGATCCACAAAAATAAGTCATGTTCACCCATAGTGTGCTCATGTGGTGAGGTAGAGAAGCTAACAAGACTGAGAAACAGTTGTGAGAGAAGCTCCTGTTAGCATAGCCTTCATCTCAACACTCAATCAAGTTCACTGATTCCCATAAATTGACATCAAACAAATGAAACACAGAGTTCCTTTTCCAGTTCCAGCCAGGAGCTTCAAAATGCTGCCTGCCAGATGTGCAGGAACTTAACTGGATGCTCTTCAATATAAAAGCCTCAACTCCTGAGAATTGCCTTAACAAAATAAAAGCCCACGGGAAATTTTCCCTCAGAAATGGACCGACATTAGAGTCATTTACACTGCTTCTTCCTGCAAATCCTGAGGATTGAACCAGCAACCTTCCAATCACAAGGCAATTTTCCTTCCTTTTCGTAACATGTCAGTGTTGGGGGTTGAGGATGGTGTGGGAGACCCAAATGCAGACAATTTTGAGAGGTGCACAAAAGAGGTTTATTGAAGCTGGGTGACTGGGGGCTGGACGTGGCGTGAGGGCGAAGGCTTGAGACGTGGCGTGAGGGCGGAGACAAGACATGAGGCTGGAGGCTTGACCGGTGACTGATTAACTTGACAGTATACAAGACAGAACAATCAGCGGCGACAGCGACATCAACAACGACAACAACAACAACAATGACCCAACAACCTAACAGGGGAAAACACACGGGTTAAATACGAGAGGGGAAACAAGACACAGGTGGTGCAATCAACCAGGTGAGACACATGAGGGAATCACAGGAGGGAGGTCAGGAAGACAGGACATTACTACAAAATAAAACAGGAAGCACGAGACAGGGATCGTGACATAACCAGTGCTCAATTTTGCAAGGGTCCAGAAGGTGATGAAAACCAGAGATTCCAGTTGTGTTCTCTGATTGACACATGTGGGATATTAGATGATATAGGATCATCAGGGCGGCTCTATGGGGAAGCAAGATCTGTCTCAAACAAATGTCCTGCCCTCTCAAATCAAAATTTTAGAAGTAAAAAAAAAAAACCACATTTTAATATACGTACAAAATTGATATATTATGAGTTGACAAAATTATCTGCAGTAGCGGAAAAAATGCAAAAAAATGTGCGTGATACAGTCTCAGCTTCCTCTCATCTCCCTGTCACTCAGCTGCACATACATCTGTATTTGTAGAGTCAACTAAGGACCAGCCCATTGTTCTTCTCACTGTTTGACTCTGTAAGAGAAGTGTTTCTTTGTGGATCCCACAAGCACCACAGTGAGCTGGTCTGCTGCATGGAGCCAACAAAGACCTTCAATGTTGTTGGTTGTCAAAATCTGGATGGATGTTTTATTTTATTCTTTATTTTATTTATTTATTTATTTTCTATTGATCAGTTTTGTTTTTCAAGACTTGGTGAAGGGATTTTTATTTAATAACCTGGCCTACCCTTTTTGTTTTGTTGATATTGGCAATCATGATAAGTGTTATTGTTGGGTTTGAATATATTTGATACAGGCCATCCAATGAAGGTAGATGTCAAGATTTAGTTGTTGTCATCCTAAGAAATGTTTTGGTTTTTTTTAATTTTTTTTTCTCTTTTTAATTTTGCCCCGAGGTATTTCCACCTCATCAGGGTCAGGGGGTTTGTCGGCCTCAGTGACCTGAAGAGTTACACCAGCAGAAGCTTAGCCTTCAGGTGGGACAAGTGGGACCAGTCTTAGGGTAAAGGTCTGATAAAGAGCAATCAAACTACATGATAATATCAGTTATCCAGAGAACCACCTACCCCCCCCCCCCCCAACACCGCCACCACACCATTTCCCCACATCTGTTGCCACCCTTTGCCCCCTTCACATTTCTATCTGCCCCCTTATATGTGACTGTCTAGAACCGGCCCTGTTGGATCACATGAATTATTTCAAAGAGGATAAATTCCTTGGAAATCTGTGTTTTCCTGTCTCATTTACAGGGTTTACTTTGTAAGCTTTCCTCTCACTTTCTGCAGCTGTGAGAGCTTTGATTGTGAAGATAGACTCTGCAAAGACCTGCCGTGAGGCTGGGCTCTCCTCTGTATTTGGTTGCTAGGAACCTGAATCAGTCCTCAGTGGAGCGGTGCTGCTGAGGCTGAGTGAGGCTTGAGTGAGGGACTGAGCAGGTTCAAGCAGGTTCAGGCAAACTCCACTCAGTCCACCAACATCAAAGCAGAGGAACTGAGTTCATCTAACAAAATGGATTCATATCATCTCCACTTGGAATGCTCTGGAACTTCAAGTACTCTTAAAATGGCTGACTTATGACAATAGAAGGTACTTTGAAGTAGATTTGATTTATTTAAATCAGTGACAGTCATTTTTTTTTCAAGAATTTAGTTCAGGTAACTTCATTGTTTTACTAAGATGAGCTTTAATGTCATAACATTGAAACAAGACCTAAAATATAGTAAATATAGTGGAATATATTGGAAAATATCCTGCAATATTTTAAAAATTATGTTTCCACCCATCCATCCATGTTCTTCTGCCTCATGCCTGAAAGCCACTGGGATATTTTAAATTATTTTAAAGATCTAGAATATCTTGTGAATATCTGGAGTTTAATTCCAGCAGCAGACCTCCTCAGGTGATGGAATTTATATTTGACATGTTTACCATTAAATGAGACACATTTGCAGTCCATTGAAATCTACTTGTGTTCATGGTGAGTTGATTTCAAAACATGAGCTGAGAGAATCTACGTTTAGGTCCGGATTAGAAGCGGGGTTGCTGCGGCCACAACACAGAGTACTAACCACTATACGATCACGGCCTCCTCAACAGCAGTTTGAGATTCCATGTCTTTGTCTGAGGTGAGATCAAAGAAAGAATTCTAAGATCAAACACAAAACTCTGAGATCAAAGGTTGAAGTTCTTCAAGGTTCAATTTTAGCTCAGACCCTCTTCAAGGTGGAACCAGCAGAGGAGCTCAGTAGAGACAACTGGACAGCAGCAGGACAGAACAGAGGCTCTCCACAATGGCAGGAGACAGGAAACAGGTTTGGACCATCTGGGCTTCTGTCCACTTTGATGGTTTTTAAAACATTGAAGGAAATTGTAAAAATCAACATTGTGGGAAATGCTGGTTTTGCCAGTGTGTTTAAATCATGATTTCTCGTTGAGTGTGTTTGCTCATCTGTTCCAGAAGCTTCTTCTAGAGTGAGTGGAGGGACCTTTTTGATCATCAGGACTGGTTTTTGATGGCCTGATCGTGCATCGGGGTCATCATGGTCCTCCACCATCTGCAGGGGTTCCAGGACTGTTGTGGTGTTAGTGGGAACTGCAGGGAGAAGCTGAGACCTGGAGAGGAAGTCCTGGACACCAGCAGACCTCTCAACACCTGCAGCATTTTTTCAGCTCCACCAAACCCAACATTCACTGCCTCCTCATCATCTGGGCATCAAAAGCAGCTCAGACCTGCTGCAGCTCAGCAGACCTCAGCCATTTTTAGGATGTCTCAATGATTCTCCTTCACGATTTTCATTCAGAAACAACAGAATTGTCAAATACCACAACAGTTTTCAGCTTGCTGGTAAACAGTATTTCAACTTCCATTCCACTGTGTAATGGCAGTGACTGATGTGTACTATATGCAGTACTAATCAAGTACAGCCCTGACTGATACTTTATCTCCAATGCCAGGAAGGATAAGAATTTTGAAATGGACCAAGCAGGAATAGAATCTCAAGTCATGTCAACTTTACTGAGCAGCACTCAGTTAATTTCAGGGAACACAAGACATTTTTACCACATGTCAATGAAGTAGTCAGCAAAATAAATATGACACTAAACAGTAGTTGAGGGAGAGCAGAGCTGGAAATAAGACATTACTGGGAGGGCAATAAATCTGAAACATGCAGAACCAGAACACAGCCACAGCTTTCTGTCATTTTCTGTCTCAAATACTTGACAAGTTTCAACTTGGTCCAAAACCTGCTCACCTCTCTGGGTGTCAAGTGTGTCTGCACCGTCTGACCAAACTTCATCAAATGTGAGTCTTATTTCCTCAAATCAACTCTGGGCAGTGTTGATTGCAAGAAGAAAAAAAGTGGAAAAATAATGGAGTCTTTGCCAGAAGTTCCTTCTGGCTCAGGCCCTAAAAAGTGCTGTCAAGTAACGTTAGAACCAAGCTGTGGACCAAAGTCTGGTGCTTTTTCAATATTCAGTCAGTGAGTAATGTTCTATTCATTTATGTAACTCTATCTCACATTGATACAGAGAGTTGTTTTTAATCTTTTAAATCATGTGACCATCATTATAACAGCTGTTGACCTTGTTTGAACTATTTGATGGTGCTAAATATTGCCAGCTTGCTAACATTAACTAGCCAACGTTAGCTAGCTAGCTAATATTATTTTCTAACTTCAGGCCTTAAATTTGGGATTGATTGTGGAAATTGTTCACTTCATCTTTGTGAGCCCAAGGTTTTGTATTGATGATGTCATTGTAACTGTCTTTCTGATTCTTTGCATACATAAAATTAAAATACAAATGTTAGCCTCCTCTTGTTTGTTCCCTCAGCTGCAGGTTTGACCACTGGTAGCTCAGCTAACTGTTAACCAATGAATGTTTAATTGTGTGAGTTTTTCCTTTCAGTTTTCCATGATGGAAGACAACTCAACACAGGTGGTTTCATCACTTTCAGTTGTCTGAAGATTGGAGCACCACGAACCCAGAGGCTGATTCCTGAAACCATCAATAAAACTCTGCATTCACTTCTTCTGAATGTTAAATGATGATGTTTTGATTTCTTCTTCTAGAATCATCTGAACAAACCCTCCCTCAACACAGTGAAGCAAAACTCTTTGGCCTTCATCTGACAGGATGAGTTTCTTTTCCCAGTGATTCCATTGATAAAGTGAAAGCTTTGCAGCTCTCACTGAAAAGTCCTGAGGCTCGTCCCATTCTGAAGCAGGCAGTTGCTCCCAGCCAGCCGACACTTTCACTCTCTTGTGTAGGAGTGAAGAACAAAATCAAAATAAAGAATCATCACTCTTTCATTGGGGCTCCTTTCTCCTTGTTCTGATACAGAAATTCAACAGCTTCTATCATTTAGTTTCCAGGAAATGTTGATGACACACTGTGATTTTTTGTTCTCCTGCTGTCACTTAACATGTGAGAGGTAGCAGGATCCATGCATGTGTTCATGTTTACAGCAGACAAGGAGGAAACCTTGGAGGATTTCAGTGACTTTTAGCAGTGGTTCACACTTCAGGTGTGAAAGCTTCTGAGTATAAAATTTTAAGTGAGCGAGCCAGGAGTTGAACCTAGAATCTTCTGACAGTAGTCAGTCATGCTATCCATTGCACCACCAGCCCTGTGAAAACCTCTTCATGTTCATGTGTACTTGATATTATAGAAAATCCAAACGATCTGGTGGCATTTTCAGGGGACACAATGGTGCAGTGGTCAGCACTGTGGCCTCACAGCAAGAAGGATCTGGGTTAGAGTACCGGCTCGGGCATGGGATGTTTCAGAGTCTGCATGTTCTCCCTGTTCCTGTGTGGGTTCTCTCTGGTACTCCAGCTTCCTCCTACAGTCCAAAGACATCAAGAGGGGACGAGGCTGATTGATACTCTAAATTGACTGTAGCTGTGACTGTGAGTGTGAATGGTTGTCTGTCTCTATGTGTTGGCCCTGTGATGGACTGGTGACACGTCCAGGGTGAACCCCGCCTCATGTCCAAAGGCTGCTGGGATAGGCTCCACCCCCCCACACAAACCTTGACATATAATCAGTGGAGAAAAGGAAATTAATCAACACTCATGACTTCATCTTTTTTGAGAACTGAACTGGATGTAAACTCTGAGAATTCAGAGTAAGGACCAGGAGGGTGGGACACAATAATAGATAGGAGGAAATGTGGAGTCTGGGTTCTTTTCTAGAATGTGACGGCAATGACAGTCCTGCCAAGTGACATCACTGACATGAATGGATGACTTCAGTCACATGACTGGATGACTTCAGTCACATGACTGGATGACAGTGCAGATGCCAATGTAGAGGTTGGGGAAATAGTCTCTGAGAATCCAACTTGAACCAACGCCCTCCTTGTTCTTCAAAAACCCAAACAGCGACCATCAGTCTCCCTCCAATCCTGTACTTGGGTTCAATGTTGCTGTTCCATTTTGCAGCAGTAGGTGTCGCTGTGATACTAGGTTCAGTTCAAGATTCCCAACTCCAGCTCATGTTGGTGACCTCAGTGGCAGTGTAAAATGGCGCTTCAGTGGATCATGTGGATCAACTCATGTCTGTCCTCACTGCTCCACAGGTCTGTCAAATGTTCTGTAAAATAGTTTGAGCACAGCAGAGATGCTAGATTAGGAGTTGATGGGAGTTGTTGCAGATACCAGTGTCCAAAGTCCAGCTTGAACCCAGTTTGTGCACTTATTTGTCAAGCTAGCAGAGATTCTTTTCACTGCCAAGCTAAAGTGACCTCTGTCAACAAAGGTAAACACACAAAAGGATATTTCTACTGTCAGTTCAAGATTTTTATCAAACTCCTTTTTCATAGCTTCAACCTTCCTCTTGTGTTAGCTTTCTGTTCCCATCTCTGATGTTAACAGGTCGGTTTTGACCCACGTCTTCAATCAGCTGTAAAATAAACTAAAAACAATTTTCTATCATCCATGTTGTTTCCCATCTCTTGGTTACCTTGTTAGGCTTCCTTATCCATGGAAATATTGATTTGAATATTTTGTTGTGGGCCTCTGGACCTTTTTTAGTCAGTAAACCCTCGATTTCAGTTAAAAATGATAAAATGAACCTCAAGAAAATCATAGAAATAAACAAAAGGTTGTTGTGTTTCCTGACCATTACTGAGGGGTGTTAGAACACATCTCCGACATGGATTGGTTTGATTTATTATTCATTTTAATGTTATTGACTATTGTAACATCCATGGTGTTATGGGTCAGTTTCCACCCTCATATATTTACTTCAAGAAAAAGGAAAAAAAGTCTCTTATTTTCAGCAATAGAACTTTAATACAAACACAAAATGAAAAGCAGAAAATGCCAGAACCCAAAATATGGATTTGCAAGGTCAAACAAACAACAACCAGTCAAGCAGATCAAACCAACAGAAACCAACTACTGGTTCAAAACCAGTAAAAAAAAAAAAAGAGGAAAAGTCTCTGTGTAAGAACATGCATGTGTATGTGTGTGTGTTTAGATGCGTGTGTGTGTGTGAGTGTTTAGATGTGTGTATGTGTGTGTGTTTCGATGCGTGTATGTGTGTGTGTTTAGATACGTGTGTATGTGTGTGTGTTTAGATGCGTGTGTATGTGTGTGTGTTTAGATGCGTGTGTGTCAAAAACTGACACACTTTTTGACAACATGAGCCAACAGTGGTGGTGTCTGTCAAAGAGGTGGAGCTCTGTCCTTCACCTACAAGATTTCAGCAGGCAGCTCAGGTCTAGTTTTCTTCACTGTGCCACCATGATAAGTTTCCTCCTGAGAAGTTCTTGTCCAAGGTCATAGCTGGTAAAAGAATTGTCACAGTGATACTGGGACCCGTCTTTGTTTGTTTTGTTGTTGTGCAATGTGAGAGAACGTGACAGACCATTTTATACCAAAGACAGGCTCTGTGTGTGTGTGTGTGTGTGTGTGTGTGTGTGTAACCATGTTAAATTCTTTTAAATAAATATGTTTCAACCTGCTATTATTTGTATGCTGTATGATTTCTGAAACCCAAGACTAATTAAGGTGTACATACTGCAACCTAAAGTATGGTAATGAGGAGAATGATGAAAAATCCACAAGGTGATCAGAAAATAATAAATGTATTCAGGAAAAAAAAAATCATCTCTGAACATGTGTGATTGAAATATGTCAGTGGGACTGGCAGAATCTGGCTTTACCACAAAGTGTCTCATCAAGAGATCTGTCACATGCGTCTGCTGTGGAGGGTCAATCTGTCCGTCCACATTCAGATCATTGATGCAACAACTCTGCTATGATCAAACTACTCAGGATGAAACAGACCAATGTGGACATCAAGTAGCAACTCAGCAGCTGATCAATAGAGTCCTAAGAACCAGTAGAACCTGTTGATCGTCCCTGGGTGGGCTCGAACCACCAGCCTCTCGGTTAACAGCCGAGCGCGCTGACCGATTGAGACACAGAGACTCTGAGTCTCCTGCTTTTCATGAAGAGTTTTCAGGCTAAATTTCAGAGTGTGAGGTCCACACTGCACATTTGAGGGAACATGAAGGACAGATGAGAGTCTGACTGTCATGGTGAAAGCCTTCAGCACTAGAACTGAAACAGCCCCCACAATCTTAACCCCCCCAGACCAAACATCATCGTCCAGCCTCCAACCAGAGGTCCATCAGTTATCATGGGAGCCACATGTGGAGTCTGGATTCTTTCTAGGATGAGACGGCAATGACAGTCCTGCCAAGTGACATCACTGACATGAATGGATGACTTCAGTCAAGTGACTGAAGTGCTGTGGTTCTTCTGATGAAGGGCGGCATGATGTTTGCTGTCTCAGGCTCCACCAAATGTCCTCTTCAGGACGCCACAATGTGGCCTCTTCAGTGCTCCATCTTCCCTGCATCGGAGACACAAGGGTTTCTCCTGGTGCCGACCCTATCATCCTTCTACCGAATGGTGCGGAGATGGATCCTCAGTGGACGCTGGGATCCTTCTTCTCATCAGTGCCACAGTTTTTCATGGAGGGAGCAACAGGAGCGTTTTAGTCATGTTTTGCTCGGTGTTTCCTGCACAGAGCATCAGGATCTGTGACGCCATCTGGTGATAGTGGGTCATCATCTTGTTGTGTGATAATGGATTCATTTATCTGCTATTTCAACACATTCAAGTTCATTATCCCTACATGTCAAAATACATTTGGTGTGGAGTTTTACTTTCTGGCCTCAATCATAATGTGTGCATTTATTCTTCATGAACATTTCTCAGCTTTGTAAGTTTGTGATATTTTGTCTTCCTCTGTTTTCTATTCCATTGTTGTTGATGATTCTATTGCAGGTTTGAGTTCCCTGTTGACTGAAGCAGAAACAGGAACAAAAAGCTGGAGGTGGTCAGAGCTCCAAGTTGGGACGCTGATATTAAAGTAGGAGATGAACACATCCAGGTTAGCCATCACTCTCAGAACCTGCTACTTTACCTCTTCAGAATGTAGCAGCATAGCATAGCTTCATCTCACCAGTTAGTGGCCCACTTTGATGTCTGGGATATGAGGTTAAAGGTTCTTTACAGCTCTGAATGAAGGGTTTATAAAGTGTTAACAATGCCATAAATAACACAAGCATTCAGTAATCCTTGATAAAGGGAGACTCACCATCAAGTTGGACCAGTTGAAGAACAAAAGGACTTCTCCACGATCACATTTATCCTCACTGGTCCATACTTGGGGACCTCTGTACTCAATGGAGAGTTGAGGAAATGGGCTTGTTGTGGCCCTGCGGTCCACAGACCTCCTGTACAGTCACCAAGAACTGGCAGACACAACCGTGATGGAACCAATTATTTTAAAATGACAGTAACAAGTAAGAAATAAGGCATTACAGCTTTGAAGGAACTTGTCCAGCACTGGTTTGTGAGTGGGTGTTGTCCTGTATTGGCAGGAAAAACTCCTTGAAATGTTTTTTCTTCAAAAGAAATGTGTCCTTCTCATGTTGAGCTGTGGACATCAGCTGACTGCTTTTCTTGCCACTGCCTTGCTGGCAGGAAAAGCCTGAGCAGAAATGAAGAGTGAGTTCAAGGCAGTAGATTTCACTCCATAGTTTAGGCCTTCATCCAGCAAGGAACCATAAATGATGATGTCAGCACTCCTCCAGCACTGCGATGCAGCTTAGAGAGGTTGGAGAACCACATGACTTCTCTCACTGGTTATTGATGTTTATCTGTTCTATATATAATTTATGTCATGTATATATTGGTATATTAATATGTTATTCATGTTACATAAAACATGTTAAACACGGAACGGCGTGGACACAACAAATGAGCTGGTTCAGAGACACGAGGCAAAAAAAGATGGATGAACTCTTCTTCATTCCAAAAATGACTTCACCCTTGAACACTGACGTCAGGTCATTTTATAGGGTCCTCCATTTTTTCATTCATGTGACGTTGCATATTAGGAAATAATTAATGATAAGAAAATAATATATTTTGATGAAAACTATATTTGATCAGGAAAACTACATTGGGTCAAATAAATCCATCGTTAGTGACGGTGTTACTAATTTTAACTTGAGTGCTCTGGTGCTGATTGCCTCATTAAGATCTTCATGAAGAAATAAACTGAGATTTGTAAAAATGTTTTTTTTTTCTTTTACAGAGTTGGAGTTGTCTGAACATTGAATCTTTCTTTGTGTTGAGAACAAACCCTCAAAGCCTTCATGTTTCAGTTTACTTCACAGCTAACAGACAAACACCTCTTAGCCTGGTTCTGGTAGTCCAGGTTTAAACACCAACACAAGGATTTTATGCTGATTTCTTCACATGCAGCTGAAATCTAGACTTCAAGTGTTCATGTGAGGTTACAGCTTCACGCCTATTTAGTTTTCAACAAATATTAACTCACTTTAATGCATTGAGCTCACTAACGAACTTTAGTCTCAGTAGCTGAATCTGTTAGGGGGAAGGCAGTGTGGACCGGCAGGAGCCTCCTACAAAATGCAATGGAGAGAAGAAGAAATCCTGAGGAGTCGCTATGAGATTGAAGTGTTAAAGACGTGGCTCCTTTGGTGGTGATTGGATTTGAGCTATTGACTCTATTTTTAGTTTATTTCAATGTTATTGCAAACATCAGCTGCTCACTTATCAGCTAGCAAGTAAACAACAGTGTTGTTCAGTGTGCTAGCTGAAGTAGACCGAGCGGTCAGTTGAGTCTTTATTTCCATGTGTGCTCATGGTAGCAGGGGTTTAGATTTCTAAATGTAACCCTTTTACCACCGGCTCCAATATTAAAACCCACCTTAGGCTTACAGGGAACACTTTAACTCATTTCAAATAGCTTGTATGGTAAAAGTCCCATCTGGAATAATTAATATCAATCTAGGGCAATGTATGATTCTCACTCTTAAATATTCAACTGGAGGCTATGGGGAATACACTTGACCTTTAAACTCTGCTGTAAAGCTTCAGTAACAACACACAAATTCAATGAAACAACACAAGATTTCAGTTTAGAAAATGTATTAAAAGCTTGCAGAAAAACACATTCAAACCTTGAATAAACAAGACTATAGAAAATAAAAAGAAGAACCCCGGGGTATATTGTTTTTGTCTTTCTTTCAACTGTCTAATTTTATTTCGAGTGCACTCTTGTTTACTTTCGTTGGCGCGCTTTAGTTGGAGCTCATGATGGAAACCTTTACCAGATCCCCCCGTGTGTCGGTGAAGTCAACAATACCGGACCGCAGCCGATGAATCCCTCGCTCGTTGTGGCAGCAACCGTCCCGCTCGCAGCAGCCAGCAGCAACAGACCTCCGTGACTCGGCAGCAGCGGCACATCCTCCATTAACAACTCTCTCCCGAGGCGACTATCCGAAGCTCCTGTCCCGTCCTTGCAGCGGCGTCTCCCTTCAGCGTGGACAGCGTTAGCCTAGCTCCCGCTAGCTTCTGTAACTGGACTTGCCTGGTGCTCAACAAAACACAATCGGTGGCGGAGAATCCGACTCACGCACTCCGATCACGTCGGTCAATTACAGTTCACAGTCCGTTACCGATAAAAACTCCTCTCCGACGACACACAGTCTCCAAACTCCGATAACGTTATGCCATTACACGATGCTCCTTCTTCCTCGCGCGCGTTTCTCCCGGAAGTGTAAACACTAAAGGTCATGAACTCACGCACGTAACCTAACGTAATAGAATTACTTTAACATTTTTGAAAGACATTCACACCCCATGAAATTATGTTTTTTTGAAAGTTACTAATTTTAAACAAATTTTATACATTTTAATATCTTCTTCATAACAAATACTAATTTATGTAAATTTTAGCTTAACCATGAACTGGCATTTTATTCTTAACTTATTCCTATGAAAATCATGAAATAAATACCACTGATTTATCAGAGTTTTACATAAACCTAGGATTAAATTAAAGCTGCAGTCAGCGTTGTTTGGGCCTGAGCCTCCTCCCGCCCACCGGGGCCGAGCAGCAGGGGTCGTCCTGAATCCAGTGATGAATTTTATGAAAGTCTTGGGACTTGTACACTGCAAGCAATTGCTGTATGTTGGCCCTGCGATGGACTGTCGAACTGTCCAGGGTGAACCCCGCCTCTCGCCCATTGATGCTGGGATAGTCTCCAGCCCCCCCGCGACCCTTAATAGTAAGGAATAAGCGGAAGACAACGATGGACGATAAAGCCTTAAGTAGCGAGTAAGGCGATTGTTAAAGGCACCTGAAGCTGGTAGACTTTAGCTGAAGTTAATGCGAATGCTACCTGACATTCTTGCTAGTTTATGAACTTTAATGGCAGGAGAATGAAGGGAACTATGTTCTTTTTCTGTACTGCATCAAACATGGAGGTGAGTTTAGTCTCATTTTATGTATAAAATACTATCACAACATACAGACACAAGGTTTGATGAAACTTCACTATTTGAGGACATTTTTTTAAATATATTTTTTCTTTTTTTGGGGGGGGGGGGTGAATGTCCTGTATTATTTTGTTTAATTTGTGCTTTTCTTTTCCTGATCGTTCATGGTAGCATTATCAGCTTTAGTCAGTAGAGGGCAGTATGCCCCCTATTGTTGTTTAGTTTGATGTGTCAAATTAATTTGACCTTGTCTGCTGCCTCTTGCAGGTTTCAACTTGAATGAGAAAGTTTTTTATTATCCACCAGTAGCGGCTGGCTCATAGGGGGCGCTGGGGCGCCGCCCCACCAGATGTGGAGAGGAAAATCTCTACATGTATTTATACATATATATGTGCATATGTTTACAATTTTTAGCGTCAATGTCAGCCTTACTTAATTGTGTGTGTCTACATGCAATATGGGTAATTTAAACAACATTTACGCCAACTGACTCATTCAATTAATAGTGAATTTACTCTGATAGACTGTATAATTTGTCTTTAGGGGCGCTCGTCAAAGCGCCCCAGACCTGCAATTAATTAGCCAATCCTGTATGGTTGCTAGGGAAAAATAATGAATAATTGGCCAATCAACATCGCCAAATTTAACGGCCTACGCCAACGTAAAATGCGTGAAGGTTTGGATTGCTAAAGCTAGCTGAGGAGCCCGCGATATTCTTTTTGCGTAGTGAGATTCCCAGATTTCCGATGCCCTACGAAAAAAAATACCGCGAGAAGTGAGTGAGAGAGAAAATGGCGACAACAACTATCGAAGTTCAAGAGCAGCAGTTTCCACCGAATTCGGTGAGATCCCTTTTAAATTTCCCTTTTGCGAGGAGGACCATGGCGGAAAAAATCCGCGTTAAGGAGCTGGGACCGGACAAGCCTGAAATCAACATCCAGCAGCAGTCCAAGGAAAAGGCTAAATCCTACAACAGGACATTTTGCCGGAGCTGGTTTCAGCGCAAGCCGTGGCTGACGGGTTGTGGAGCAGCCAATGCACTTTTTTGCTTCCCCTGCATCCCTTTCAGGAGTGACCGGTGTGATTCAGCATGGACACAGACAGGAATCACTGACCTAAAGCACCTCTCCGAGCGGATTAAGAAACACGAAAGAGCGAAAATTCACATGGAAAACTGCGTGAAGCTAGCGGTTCTTGGGAAGATTAGCATAGCAACGCAGCTCGATGACAGTCACCGCATCGCTGTAAGGAAACACAATGATGAGGTAGATAAGAACCGTAACATCTTATCTAAGATAATTAACTGTTAAATTCTGTGGTGCTTTTGAACTGGCTCTGCGGGGACATGACGAAAGTGATTCCTCTGACAACGCTGGAATATTCAGAGGTCCAGTTGACTTGATGGCATCCATTGATCGGTACTTGAGGGAGCACCTTGAAAATGCAACCGTTTTTAAAGGCACCTCGAAGACAGTACAGAACGAGCTCCTGGACTGTATGCTGGCAGTTTTGAGAGAACAGATCCTGGATGAAGTTAAATCGGCAGACTTTTTAGCGATCCAGGCTGATGAAACTACTGACGTTTCAACACAGTGTCAGTTAGTCTTAGTTCTGAGATACATTGACGACCGCCACAATATTCAAGAGCGGTTCTTTGAATTTTTGAAACTGCCCAACACCTGTGCGGATGCAATAGCCAGTGCCTTATTGGAGAGGCTGCACAGCATCCTTTCTGAGGGACAAGAAAAGAAGCTGATTGCCCAGGCCTGTGATGGGGCAGCTGTGATGAGGGGTGCCAAAGGAGGAGTGCAGCGAAAGGTACAAGACATCTATCCAAACGCTCACTATGTTCACTGCTATGCCCATCAGTTAAACCTGATACTGCAGCAAGCAACCTCCCACATCCCTCAGATCAGTCACTTTTTTTCTGACATGGGGGGATTTGCTTCTTTTTTCTCTAAGTCAAGCAAGAGAACTGCAGTGCTTGATGAGAAGTTTGCGCACCGACTTCCAAGTGCATCATCAACACGTTGGAACTTCAACAGTCGTGTTAACACAGTTTATGAGCACAAGAAGGATCTGGTGAATTGCTTTCAGGCTATCCGGAACAGTGAAGGGTTTGATAGCCAGACAAAGAGAGAAGCTGGTGGCTATGTGAGAATGCTGGAAGATGAAACTTTTTGTTTTTTACTGGCCCTGTTCCACAAAATCATGCCACATGTGGACATCCTTTACAACCAGCTGCAGAAGAGAAACATTGATGCTGTCTACATGGCAGGAGTCACCCAGACATTCATTGACCACATGCAGGCTATCAGGTATGCTAAATTAATTAATTTGTAGCCTAACCTCAATTTCTCTGTATATGTAGACTTAAATGCTTATATATCATCTTATTTAAAGAATTGATTTATCTGTATAATATAATTGACAGGAATGATGTCCACCTTTGGTTTTGTTAATGTATCCCTAACCAGTTTTTAGAACTTACTCATGAAACTTATGTGTTGGGTCAGGGAGGATGTGCCTACTCTGGCTGAGGATGAGGAGTTCAGGGGACCTGCTCAGGAGCCACCCACAAAGAGACACAGAACCTTGGGAGAAGACACACTGCACCATTTGGCACTGGAGGTCAGAACTTGCTTCTTCGTGTGATTTGAATCACATTATTAAATAAAATCAAAATAAGATGTTGGCCATATGATACAGTGGTCCAGACTTAAATGTATATTCTTTTATGATGATATGAATCATTACAGTATGTTTATTACATAATATAGGCTAGCTCATCAGGTCAATGTATTAAGACAAGTGAAGATGCAATAATTCCTATTTTGTATAATTATATCATTGCATAGGTATGTGACACCATTGTGAGCCATGCCAAGGAGAGATTTAGTTTCACCAAGCATCTTGTCAGCGCCACACTCCTGCAAGGAGACCTGTTCCCACAGCACAGCCGAAAGTTCCCAGATTCAGCACTGAAAACCACAGTGGAAGCCTATCCCTCATTGGACAAGGCCAGACTTCAAACAGAGCTGTCTCTGATCTACGGGAACGAAGAGTTTCAGAGTTGCAGTGGTGCACTGGCTCTCGATCAGGTTTTGATGGAAAATAACCTTCAAGACACGTTCACTGAAACTGTAAGTCTGCTCAACATCCTCATCACCACACCAATGACAACGTCAGAATCTGAGAGGTGCTTCTCCACTTTGAAGAGGATAAAAACTTTTCTTACAAATACCATGGCACAAGATCGGCTCAACGCTCTGGCTATGCTCTCCGTTGAGAAAAAACGGACACGAAACATTCCTGGTTTCAACACCAGGGTCATTGAGAAATTTGCCTCCCAGAAAGAGAGACGAGCAAAGTTCCTGTACAAAAAACTGCTGAATTCAAACACACACCCAGAAAGACTGAAACAAATAGACAGAGAGACAGAGGGAGAGAGACAGGTAGACGAAGAGAGAAAGAGAGACGGACACAAAGAGAGAGAGACAGAGAGAGACACACACACTAAGAGACAGACAAACAGAGATAGAGACACACAGAGAAAAGGACACAAAGACGGAGACAGAGAAGGAGACAGAGACAGACACAGATGAACAAAGAGAGAGACAGAGAGAGAGAGACAAACACACACATTGTTGATTTGTATTGTATAGATTAAGCTCAAATCACCTTCTGTAAAGTTAACATCATTGTATAATATTTGATCGCATAAAATTTACTGTAGTTGTAAATTGTTGTTGTTTTTTTTTGTCTTTGAAACTGTCGATTTTAAGAAGGAAAGTAAATACTATTTTAAAACATTTAATAATTGTCCGGCTGCTCTTTTTGAATGATTATACTAGACTAGGCACGGAAATGTTTTTGGCACACCAGCCCCACCAAGAATTTTTTTCACCAGCCACCACTGGCTTCTGTCATTTAGTTTCCAGGAAATGTTGATGACACACTGGGATTTTTTGTTCTCCTGCTGTCACTGTCAAGTGCCAGCTTAACATGTGAGAGGTAGCAGGATCCATGCATGTGTTCATGTTGACAGCAGACAAGGAGGAAACCTTGGAGGATTTCAGGGACTTTTAGCAGTGGTTCACACTTCAGGTGTGAAAGCTTCTGAGGATAAAATTTTAAGTGAGCGAGCCAGGAGTTGAAGCTAGAATCTTCTGACAGTAGTCAGTCATGCTATCCATTGCACCACCAGCCCTGTGAAAACCTCTTCATGTTCATGTGTACTTGATTTTATAGAAAATCCAAACGATCTGGTGACATTTTCAGGGGACACAATGGTGCAGTGGTCAGCACTGTTGCCTCACAGCAAGAAGGTTCCAGATTCGAGCCCCAGCTGTGTGGAGTCTGCTTGTTCTCCCTGTGTCTGTGTGGGTTCTCTCTGGTACTCCAGCTTCCTCCCACAGTCCAAAGACATCAAGAGGGGACGAGGCTGATTTGATACTCTAAATTGACTGTAGGTGTGGCTGTGAGTGTGAATGGTTGTCTGCCTGTATGTGTTGGCCCTGTGATGGACTGGTGACATGTCCAGGATGAACCACGCCTCTTGTCCGAAGGCTGCTGGGATAGGCTCCACCCCCACACACAAACCTTGACATATAATCAGTGGAGAAAAGGAAATTAATCTACACTCATGACTTCATCTGTTTTGAGAACTGAACTGGATATAAACTCTGAGAATTCAGAGTAAGGACCAGGAGGGTGGGACACAATAATAGATAGGAGGAAATGTGGAGTCTGGGTTCTTTTCTAGAATGTGACGGCAACGACAGTCCTGCCAAGTGACATCACTGACATGAATGGATGACTTCAATCACCTGACTGGATGACTTCAGTCACCTGACTGGATGACTTCAGTCACCTGACTGGATGACAGTGTAGATGCCAATGTAGAGGTTGGGGAAATAGTCTCTGAGAATCCAGCTTGAACCAAAGCCCTCCTTGTTCTTCAAAAAGCCAAACAGCGACCATCAGTCTCCCTCCAATCCTGTACTTGGGTTCAATGTTGCTGTTCCATTTTGCAGCAGTAGGTGTCGCTGTGATACCAGGTTCAGTTCAAGAGTCCCAACTCCAGCTCATGTTGGTGACCTCAGTGGCAGGGTAAAATGGCGCTTCAGTGGATCATGTGGATCAACTCATGTCTGTCCTCACTGCTCCACAGGTCTGTCAAATGTTCTGTAAAATAGTTTGAGCACAGCAGAGATGCTAGATTAGGAGTTGATGGGAGTTGTTGCAGATACCAGTGTCCAAAGTCCAGCTTGAACCCAGTTTGTGCACTTATTTGTCAAGCTAGCAGAGATTCTTTTCACTGCCAAGCTAAAGTGACTTCTGTCAACAAAGGTAAATATACAAAAGGATATTTCTACTGTCAGTTCAAGATTTTGATCAAACTCCTTTTTCATAGCTTCAACCTTCCTCTTGTGTTAGCTTTCTGTTCCCGTCTCTGATGTTAACAGGTCAGTTTTGACCCTCGTCTTCAATCAGCTGTAAAATAAACTAAAAACTATTTTCTATCATCCAAGTTGTTTCCCATCTCTTGGTTACCTTGTTAGGCGTCCTTATCCATGGAAATATTGATTGGAATATTTTGTTGTGGGCCTCTGGACCTTTTTTTAGTCAGTAAACCCTCGATTTCAGTTAAAAAAATGATCAAATGAACCTCCAGAAAATCATAGAAATAAACAAAATGTTGTTGTGTTTCCTGACCATTACTGAGGAGTGTTAGAACACATCTCTGACATGGATTGGTTTTATTTATTCTTCATTTTAATATTATTAACTATTGTAACATCCATGGTGTTATGGGTCAGTTTCGACCCTCATATATTTACTTCAACAAAAAGGCAAAAAATTCTCTTTTTTTTCAGCAATAGAACTTTAATACAAACACAAAATGAAAAGCAGAAATGGAGTGACTGCAGGAACAGGAGCTCCATGGAGCTCAAAGGAGTGATCACTCTCAACTTTGAGTAGTCCTGTTCAGAGTTTTCCAACAGGGCTTTGAGAGACCAAGAGTTCCCCAGAGCTGCAAGGAGGAACAAGAAGGAGACTTGGAAAAAGAAGGGAGGGAAACCTGTTGATGTGTTATGAACTTAAGTCACATAAAGTTCTCCATTTATTGAGTTTGTATTTTAAAAGTTAATTGTGCAGTTCAGTGTTGAACAATAAAGAATGTGTTTATTGGTGATAAAGCATTTCAAGCTTTAAGTAGGAGGAATTGCTTTCTTGATCACCCCTTGACTAAAAACACCTACAAAATAAAACACACCACTGCTGTGGGCACCCACCTCATGGGAGTCAGGCCCCTGGTGGTCATGGCCCCCAGGAGCCGTGGTGGGCGTCCCTGATTTTCATTTCTAAAAGGTGGCAACCTGACAGCAAACAAACCCATCCTCTGAACCAGGAGTCTCAGTTGAGGCTGCATCTGAACCCAAAGACTTTGTATGAATAACTGTCAACCCACATTCTTTGTCTGGACTAAAAGTTAATTAGTTAACAGTTGGCTAAGCTACCTGTGGTCAACTACTGATTTAAAAAAGGTCCAGAGGCCAACAACAAAATTTTCAAATCATCCAGTCACGTGACTGAAGTCATCCAGTCACGTGACTAAAGTCATCCAGTCATGTGACTGAAGTCATCCAGTCATGTCAGTGATGTCACTTGGCAGGACTGTCATTGCCGTCACATTCTAGAAAAGAATCCAGACTCCACATGTGGCTCCCATGATAACTGATGGACCTCTGGTTGGAGGCTGGACGATGATGTTTGGACTTGAAGGAAAACTCCTTGTCCAAATTCCATTGTGTTCAAATTTAAAGTCCCACAATAAGAAGTAGCTGAATCTGACAGGTGAAGGTTTGGAACTACAAGATGGTTGATGTTTACTTGACTTGATGCTCTGACTGTCAGGGTAGATGACAGCTTCTTTCTGCTGCTGCATCTGAGTGGCTATGATTGGAGGTTTTACCTCCCAAGGTTGTCTGGTTCCAGGGGAAATTTTAAAAATCCAGTCCCAACCTTGGCTGTTCTGAAACTCTTCTCCTGAATCACTCCTGAGCTGCAGAAAGAAAAAATACCAGTGCCCAACCAGATCAACTTCATTGCTGCTAAAAGCCTCAGACACTTGATTTCCATCAATCTGGAGCCAAGAAGGCCCTCACCTGTGGTTCTCCTCCAGGAGGGTCCAGGTTCTGCCATTGTGGCTCCTTGTGCAACTGCCAGAGAGTCTCAGCTGCACACTGCAACATTTCAACAGGAGATTTACATTCCTTCAAATGTCCTGACATCTTATTCCAATGATTCTGTTCCATATTTATATTTTAAAATCAATCACACAATGAAAGCTGCCACAGCTGGTTTAAGAGAGAGAACACACTAAGAGATTTGAAACCAGTAAAATATGCTTTTCTGTGTGCAAACTAGTGAGGGGCGTGGAAGGATATTTTACCACCAATACAGAACCCAAACTTTAGTCATGTGATGAGATGGCGACTGTGAAGAGTGATTATGAAGTTAATGGACAAAATGTGAATTGAAAGAAAATACATTAAAAAATACTAAATAAACAAATAAATAAAAGAAGGAGCACAAATGACATTTTTCTGCACAAATTTACTGGTATTAGACTGCATTTTTGGTTCATGAGTAGATGAAAGAGTATCACATATATATTATATACATGTGATACATGTACATGGCTTTGGACAAAAGCTGAAAGAAATTGTAGAATTATTTAAACATACCAAGTGGACTGTTTCAGGTTTCTTGAAGATGCTTCAGCTCTCATCCAAGAGGCATCTTCAGTTTTCTTCACTGATGGGAGGATTTATAGCTCTGTGGGGGCAGGACCTTCTACAGAGGTGATTGACACATGTGAGCTCTGGGTGTCAGAGTTGTTTTGGTCAGGTTGTGAAAGGGAAGTTGACTCAACTGGTATCTGTGTCAGTTAAAAGCCTCACAGTAATTCCATAATGTAGGAGTAGAAACCAGAGTCGCTCACGACGAGGATGGGATTCGAACCCATGCGTGCAGAGCACAATGGATTAGCAGTCCATCGCCTTAACCACTCGGCCACCTTGTCTGCTGACAGCAGCCCTGAGCTTTTAAACAACTGAACTCTTTGGAGCCTATTTGTCAGAAATGGACCCAGCAGGAGCCACTGAACACAACTCTGACATAATCAGGCTTCTTCCCAGCAGCATCGTGCTACAGAAGGCAGAATACAGACCATCGATACATCATCAGAGTGAACACCAGCTGATGTTTACAAGTTTAATTCACCTTTTCCTACAAAATGACATCCAAGCTCAGATTCTCTTGTCCTGATTGAACAAGTAAATGTTTAAGAAGATGAGAGTACCAGACTTTTTCATCCAAGGAAACAAGCATCCTATCACTGTCCTATGCAGAGTTTCTTTAAAAAAAAAAAGTGAGACAACCTCAAGATTTTCTGTTTCCTCTTGTTGGATTTTGCCACAGAGAATCAGAGACAATCAAAAGCTTGTTGGACTTTAACGTTGGAGGACTGAACAAGTCATGACATCATCAGTTTTACCTTCACAGGTGCTTCATTTACTTTACTTTCAATTTTACAGAGGTAGAACCTGAAATCAAAGCTGTCCATCAAAAGAAGTGAAAGCTTCCCAGGCTGTGATGTTCTTGTCTACAAACTGTCTTGTATGGAGCTTCAATCTTTAATAAAAAGAATAAAAAGAAGATAACACTTGTTGTGATTTGGCGCTTTAAAAATAAAACTTACGACTTACATGGAAACTGTCTGGGGGGGGTGGAGCCTCCATCAGGTATGTGTTTGATGTCTGAATTCTGTCTCTGATGTCTGAATTCTGTCTTTGATCTCTGGGTTCTGAGCATTGATCTCCTGCTTCAGTCTTTGATCTCTGACTGATCCTAAACTAATCAAAGGATCACATCAGCATATTGGTCCAGTCTACAGATGGTGATTTTACCTATTTGAAGCCTTATTTTGTGTTTGATGGACATTTTTAAAATCATTAATGACTTTTTGACTGAACATCCTGGACACTGTGGTGCCTGATGAGGAGACAACTTGGGTACAAAGTTGAAGAGGAGGGTTTTTGGAGAGGGGATATTTTTGCAGTGTTCCAAGTCAATAATAACTGTGGCAAAATGTCATCATTTTTCAAAATGTCCTCACGAAGATGGTTTGAAATTCTGTCTCTCCCTCATCCTCAGCTGCTGCAGCACTTTAAAGAAAACCTTTGACTCGTGGATCTAAAAAGATCAGATGTTGTCTCCTCCAGAACATCAACACTTTAACGTTGTTGGCAGGACTCCAACCTGAGCAGGGAGACCCCAATGGATTTCTAGTCCATCGCCTTCACCACTCGGCCACAACAACCACATTCACACACACATTTGTAAAAGATTCACATTTACAAAATTCTTTAAAATTGTGTCACAAGCCCATTTGTGTGAGGTCCTATTTTCTCTTTCTCAGCATTCCTTTGTTTCCAGGTCTCTAATAAGTGCAGAATTACAAAGACAAGCAAGCTTGATCCATCCTGGGCAGGTGATATGAGCCATTGACCACTGGCCAGAGACCCTGGCACAGACGTTGGGGATGGATAGAGAGCATTTCTACAATTATATTATACATTTATAGAATTCTACAATCCTACAATTTCATTGAGCAGACGCTTTTGTCCAAAGCCACTTGCATATTTTTTCGGTGAGTTTGGCTCCTGAGCTCAAGACAGTTGTGACTCAAAAAGGACAGCTTCAAATGCAGCTGTGAAGCCTCATTGTCAGCTGGGAGGACCGACAGGTGTCTCCCTCTAGTGGCTCCTCACAGCAACCCGAGCCTCATTTCATTCACATGCATCCACCACCTCACTACCAAAGGCCAGTTGGGCCTCCACAGACAGGTGAGTTTCAAGTATTGGACAAAGGTCTTTAAGATGTTCTTATTAATTCTATAACATCTGAGATTAAAATCTATGGAATTACAACCAACAAGCAGTCAAACACCTGATCAGATGCTCCTTCATTAGGCTGAGAAGAATCAATCTAAACTGGGATGAAGAAAATTAATTGAGAAGAGAAACCTACTGATTGGATGACATGGACCCACCTCATCCATGTCAGCCTTGTTGGAGCAGAAAGAGGTGGATCAGAGGAATCAGTGGATCAAGACTCAGGTGTCAGATGAAGAATCTCTTTATTCACAATTGAGTCAGAGAAATCTTCCAACGTGAACGTGACAGACCATTTTATACCAAAGACAGGCTGTGTGTGTGTGTGTGTGTGTGTGTGTGTGTGTGTGTGTGTGTGTGTGCGTGCGTGCGTGTGTGTGTGTGCGTGTGTGTGTGTCCCTACTGACTGGAAACTGAATAATAACCAGACTAATTTTTGTTATTGACCAAGTCTGGGTGACTCACTAAATTCATAACTGAAGTGATTATTTAATTAATAAACTAAACATTTGTCCAAAAGTCATGATCAAATTCATGTAAAATCTGAGCAACGAGGGTTTGAAAATGTTCAAATGAGCCAAAACAATGTCCTGGGATCCAACCAGGGACCTTTAGATCCACACCAATCTTCCCTGACCTCATAGAAACTGGAAAATTTCAACAAATAAATTCAAATTCAACTAAGCAGCAACTCTAGAACAGTCAGAGCACTTGCTAATTCTCCTGTTAGCTCCAGATCAGACAATGCAGGCTCACCTTCACACTTGGTTGTACGACCGTCACCAGTTGAAGCTTCTCTGGTTCAACAAACTCTGGGGACTCAAGACACAAATCAGCACCGGTGCAGGTCCAGATCCAGATGTTAGCTGATGGGGACAATGGCTTAAGGGAGCTCCAGGTAGCTGGTTTGAACTGGTCCCTCATCTCTGTGAGTAGGAACCATCTGAGGTGGAGGTTGAAGATCTGCTTTGACCTCCTGATCTCCCAGTAAAGCCAGTATAGATGTTAAGCTTGGAGGAGTTGATGGCCTCCTTCATCTTCTTGTTGGAGATGTTTGCTAAACTCAGCACCACCACAGATCAGAGGAAAGTCCACTTGTCAGCTGGACACTGGAGTTTCTAGTGACCTGCAGGATCTTAGTTGTGGTGGCAGCAGGCCTGTTCCAAGAGCTTTGCTCACATTCATGATCAGGCTTCATAATGGTTCTGGACCACTGTGTGATAGGAGCTGATCCTGGAGCAGCAGAAGAAAAACATAGAGAAGAAAAGACAAAAGACAGAGAGAAATGAGGGAGAGAATGACAAAAAGATGGGGAACAAGATGAGGGTGAAAGACAAGCAGAGAGAAAGACAGGGGGACAGGGGGATGGAAGACAGACACACAACCAACAACAGCAACAGCAGCAATAATAGTTTTGATATTGTCCTGTTATTGATGTTTTCATGTGAAAGTGGCATATTTAAGATAAAAGACACTGTTAGAACAGAAAGATCCAGAAAACCCACCAACCAGAGGTGTGTCTGGTACAGATGTGGAATTATTGGCTCACACAATGTTGAGGCAACTGGGAAGAAGACAAACAAAAAAGGCTTGTTTGATTCAGACATTCATCAAAAATGGTCCTGTCGAACTGTTCAATGTGTCATGACTTCAGAAGCTCAAATCCTCTATCAGTTCTAGTGAGAGTGGAAGAGATTATAAAATGAGAGAAGCAGGGCCCTCACTCAGAGCTGAAACAGCTCAGTTGGGAGAGCGTTAGACTGAGGATCTAAAGGTCCCTGGTCCGATCCCAGGTTTCAGCAGAGGAACAGCATTGACTTTACTTTCCAGTGGAGGAACTGCAGACATGAAGGAAACTAACATCTTGTCCTGTCCATTCTTATGACATTCAAGACATTTTTGGAGCCTCTTGTTGGATTTTGCCACAGAGAATCAGAGCCAATCAAAAGCATGGTGGACTTGAACATGGAGGATTGAACAAGTCAAGAAAGAAGCCGTTTGACCTTCACAGGTGTTTCTTTTCCTGTCTAAGTACTGTAGGAAGAGCCTGAGTAGCTCAGACGGTAGAGCATCAGACTTTTAATCTGAGGGTCCAGGGTTCAAGTCCCTGTTCAGGCGCTGTGCTGGTGTTCCAGTGTTTGACAACATGGTACTGGATGAAGTTCAGTGTTGAACAAACTGGTATCATCAGAAGTAGAAGTGTTCTTGTCTTGCCACTGTGAGACTGTAGCTGCAGGTCAAATGTGAGATAAAAGTGACCAATAATAATTTCATGTGGCATGCAATTAACAAAAGACCACAAATAACACTGGTCAAGTTAATTTTATTTATATTGCACCAAATCAAAACAAAACTTATCTCATGACACTTTACAGGTAGAGCAGGTCCAGTACCAAACTCCTTCAATGAATCTACACCCAACAATTCTCCATCAGCAAGCCAAATAGGTGTCCTGTCAATACAACGAAAAGAATGTTGATGTCATCGAGAGAAAAGTACTGCATCTGCCAAAACAAAAAAGCTTACAGCACCTGGTATTCCCAAGCGGTCTCCCATCCAAGTACTAACCAGGCCCGACCCTGCTTAGCTGCCGAGATCAGACGAGATCGGGCGTGTTCAGAGTGGAATGGCCATAACCCCTTGACTCTGACACACATGGGCTCTATATCCATTTCACTGACTTTACAACCTCAGAAAAAAGTGAAGCGCAACAGCCTCACGGTCTTTTCACACGCCAAATAGGTGTCCTGTCAATACAAAGAAAAGAATGATGATGTCATCTAGAGAAAAGTACTGCATCTGCCATCTGTCTACTTCAAATTACACGCTGCATGACATTCCATTTCAAAGCTGCAGAAAGGCGCTTCAAGAAAAGGTGTGTGAGGGAAGCTCGCTCATGCTGGTCCCCAAAGACTCAAAGCTGCCCTTTCCTCACAAAGAAACAAAAAAGCTTACAGCACCTGGTATTCCTAGGCGGTCTCCCATCCAAGTACTAACCAGGCCCGACCCTGCTTAGCTTCTGAGATCAGACGAGATTGGACGTGTTCAGAGTGGTATGGCCGTAAGCACTGGACTCTGACACACATGGGCTCTACATCCATTTCACTCACTTTACAACCTCAGAAAAAAAGTGATGCGCAAAAGGCTCAGGGTCTTTTCACACGCCAAATAGGTGTCCTGTCAATACAACGAAAAGAATGTTGATGTCAACTAGACAAAAGTACTGCATCTGCCATCTGTCTACTTCAAATTACACGCTGCATGACATTCCATTTCAAAGCTGCAGAAAGGCGCTTCAAGAAAAGGTGTGTGAGGGAAGCTCGCTCATGCTGGTCCCTAAAGACACAAAGCTGCCCTTTCCTCACAAAGAAAAAAAAAAGCTTACAGCACCTGGTATTCCCAGGCGGTCTCCGATCCAAGTACTAACAAGGCCCGACGTTGCTTAGCTTCCTAGATCAGACGAGTTCAGAATGGTATGGCCGTAAGCTCTTGACTCTTACACACATGGGCTCCATATCCATTTCACTCACTTTACAACCTCAGAAAAAAAGTGACGTGCAACAGCCTCACGGTCTTTTCACACACCAAATAGGTGTCCTGTCAATACAAAGAAAAGAATGTTGATGTCATCTAGAGAAAAGTACTGCATCTGCCATCTGTCTACT
This sequence comes from Aulostomus chinensis, assembly GCF_037954235.1. Lineage (NCBI taxonomy): Eukaryota > Metazoa > Chordata > Actinopteri > Syngnathiformes > Aulostomidae > Aulostomus > Aulostomus chinensis. The sequence continues at coordinate 26,638,297 of NC_141323.1, forward strand.
TCAAATTACACGCTGCATGACATTCCATTTCAAAGCTGCAGAAAGGCGCTTCAAGAAAAGGTGTGTGAAGGAAGCTCGCTCATGCTGGTCCCCAAACACTCAAAGCTGCCCTTTCCTCACAAAGAAACAAAAAAGCTTACAGCACCTGGTATTCCTAGGCGGTCTCCTATCCAAGTACTAACCAGGCCCGACCCTGCTTAGCTTCCAAGATCAGACGAGATCGGGCGTGTTTAGAGTGGTATGGCCGTAAGCCCTGGTCTCTGACACACATGGGCTCTATATCCATTTCACTCACTTTACAACCTCAGAAAAAAAGTGATGCGCAACAGCCTCACGGTCTTTTCACACGCCAAATAGGTGTCCTGTCAATACAAAGAAAAGAATGTTGATGTCATCGAGAGAAAAGTACTGCATCTGCCATCTGTCTACTTCAAATTACACGCTGCATGACATTCAATTTCAAAGCTGCGGAAAGGCGCTTCAAGAAAAGGTGTGTGAGGGAAGCTCGCTCATGCTGGTCCCCAAAGACTCAAAGCTGCCCTTTCCTCACCAAGAAACAAAAAAGCTTACAGCACCTGGTATTCCCAGGCGGTCTCCGATCCAAGTACTAACAAGGCCCGACCCTGCTTAGCTTCCTAGATAAGACGAGTTCAGAATGGTATGGCCGTAAGCCCTTGACTCTTACACAAAGGGGCTCTATATCCATTTCACTCACTTTACAACCTCAGAAAAAAAGTGATGCGCAACAGCCTGAGGGTCTTTTCACACGCCAAATAGGTGTCCTGTCAATACAAAGAAAAGAATGTTGATGTCATCTAGAGAAAAGTACTGCATCTGCCATCTGTCTACTTCAAATTACACGCTGCATGACATTCCTTTTGAAAGCTGCAGAAAGGCGCTTCAAGAAATGGTGTGTGAGGGAAGCTCGCTCATGCTGGTCCCCAAAGACTCAAAGCTGCCCTTTCCTCACAAAGAAACAAAAAAGCTTACAGCACCTGGTATTCCCAGGCGGTCTCCCATCCAAGTACTAACCAGGCCCGACCCTGCTTAGCTTCCGAGATCGGGCATGTTCAGAGTGGTATGGCCGTAAGCCCTTGACTCTTACACACATGGGCTCTATATG
>NC_141323.1:26644419-26974419 GCF_037954235.1 Aulostomus chinensis
CTTTTACAGACTCAGAGAACTTAAAGACCTTTATATGAATTTATTTTTTAACTGTAAATAGTTTTACTTTTTAAATGTTACATATTATATTTATGCTTTTAACCTGCTCACATTATAACCAATTTTAACGATCATGAACTCTATTTATTTTTGAACTTTTTAACACATCTTTTTATGCTTTTTATGCGATGTAATTTATTTGATTTTTGTACACGGCCACATGTTGTATGATAACAAGAGTGTATATTGTTTACAATGTGTTACAGTCAATGGGTGGCACGGTGGTACCGTGGTTAACAGTGTCGCCTCAAAGCAAGTTCAAGTTCTGGCTCGAGCACAGGTTCTTTCTGTGTGGTGTGTGCATGTTCTCCCCGTGCCTGCGTGGGTATTCTGTCTGCAATGGACTGGCTACCTGTCCAGGGTGAAACCTGCCTCTCACCTGAAAGCCACTGGGAAAGGCTCCAGCCTCCCCCTGCAACCCTTAACAGAAATAAGCTGGGATGCATGGAAGTATAGAAAGCGGATACAATGAAGCGCATACAAATTTTTCGAATGCACGAAAAAGTCTCACCTTTTGTTTTTTTCATATTGGTTAGTTTGGAAGCATGGAATTTCTGACAAAGCCTAAGTTTGTATTGTTTATTCACTGATTTTTCTGACAATTTACAAACAAAGCTTTCAAAACTGAGAGGACAAGCAGTGGTGTTTAAGATCAACACCCAACATGGGGCTTGAACCAACAACCCTGAAACTAAGAGTCTCGTGCTCGACTGACTGAGCTAATCAGGTTACGTCAGTGTAAGTCCCATAGCATGAAGCGGTCAGAGTGAGAGAGTCACAGTCCTGTGAGTGATCACCCACCCATCCATCCATCCATCCATCCATCCATCCATCCATCCATCCATTTTTCCGCTTATCCTGTTAAGGGTCACAGGGTGGGGCTGGAGCCTATCCCAGAAGGGACATTACCTTGGACAGGTAAGCAGTCCATCGCAGTCCACCGCAGCCAACAAATATTGACAGACAACCATTCACACTCACAGCCATACCTACGGTCAATGTAGAGTTGCATTTCCATTTGCATGTCTTTGGACTGTGGAAGGAAGCTGGAGTACCTGGAGAGAACCAGCACAGGGAAAACATGCAGACACTCTCAGGATTTATTCCAATGAAGCGCCTAAAAAAGGAGTGTTGGAACTCACTCAGATGAATGAGACATTATAAGCCATCAAATATATACATGTAGATGTAGTGTTGGAGATTCAAGAAAAGAGGGAGAAAAGAGAAGAGAAGAAGAAGAAGAAGAAAAAAACAGCTTCTTTGACCAGATAACATAGTTGTCTATTTCAATGTTTGAGGTCTGAAAAAATAACTGATTAACTGTGAAATGTGATGGACAGGCAAGTACTTACTAGGATCAGGGCAGCTGGAAAATAGGCTCCTGCATCTGTAGGCAATATCAGAGACAAAGAAAAATCAACACAAATGAGCAGGCACTTGAACGATGCTAAAACCACTCTTTTTTAAACAAATACAACCACAGCTTCTGATCTATGGCCTTAACTACACTGTAATCATGCCATCAGACAGACTCATGCCAGAGCAGTAGCCTAGCACAAGATGGAGGAACGTAATTGCATGTAAACACAGTCAGTGTGCACTCATCTTAATATGAACCGACTTAACTGTTGTGTGACACGTATATTGTGTGTACTGTAAAATGGTTCAGTCTATCAGAAAGCTTCATGAATTCACAGGCAAAATACAGATGTCGCACACATTAATTTGTGGAGGCTCGAGATGTAAAAAGTAATGTCAACTCTCTGTGTTTTTTGGATTAATTTGCAAGCATTTTCAACATTTTGGCTAGCTGCTAAATCTGGCTAGCATGATGTGCACCGAGTGTAATTATCAATGCAAATGTGGCAGGATGAGAGGTCCCATCCGAGCAGTGAGACTGGTTGGTGATGCCTGACTTGGCTTGTACCATCATTAGCCAACCAGTGTGAGGTGCTGCTCTATAAATAGGGGCAGCATCTACCTGGTCAGTCTCTTGCTCTTGGGGTTCTGGGTCCTCCCACTTCCTGGTCACATCGCTTCCGCCTCTGATCGCCTCACGCCTGCCTTCTCGCCACCGTCTGTGCTGGTATGTAGCAGTAACTCCCTGTAGCTCGTGTTGCATGCTGATCATGCACGTTTTTCATATTCACGTGTTTAATTGTAGGCGTCCGGCTTTTGGGACACGGTCCCTTCATCGCCGCTAGTGGGGAAACCCCCCCCCCCCCCCGCCGATCTGACGTGCAGAGGCTGTTTGCCACAGCATACTAGCTGTGAAACCCTTTGCTCTGCATGCGTGCGATCTACACCTGATTGGCACAGCTGGTGAGCCGTGACACTGAGGAAGAACTAGCTGCTGCTTTGCTACCGGGCGCTGTCTTGCCAGACTATCCTGCTTCGCTAGATGCTCCTGCTTTGCTCTGGCTGCTGTTTGCTACAGACTACCCTGCTTTGCTCTGGCTGCTGTTTTGCTACAGACTACCCTGCTTTGCTCTGGCTGTTTGGCTACAGACCACCCTGCTTTGCTCTGGCTGTTTGGCTACAGACTACCCTGCTTTGCTCTGGCTGCTTGGCTACAGACTACCCTGCTTTGCTCTGGCTGCTGTTTGGCTACAGACTACCCTGCTTTGCTCTGGCTGCTGTTTGGCTACAGACTACCCTGCTTTGCTCTGGCTGCTGTTTGGCTACAGACTACCCTGCTTTGCTCTGGCTGCTGTTTGGCTACAGACTACCCTGCTTTGCTCTGGCTGCTGTTTGGCTACAGACTACCCTGCTTTGCTCTGGCTGTTTGGCTACAGACTACCCTGCTTTGCTCTGGCTGCTTGGCTACAGACTACCCTGCTTTGCTCTGGCTGCTGTTTGGCTACAGACTACCCTGCTTTGCTCTGGCTGCTGTTTGGCTACAGACTACCCTGCTTTGCTCTGGCTGCTGTTTGGCTACAGACTACCCTGCTTTGCTCTGGCTGCTGTTTGGCTACAGACTACCCTGCTTTGCTCTGGCTGCTGTTTGGCTACAGACTACCCTGCTTTGCTCTGGCTGCTGTTTGGCTACAGACTACCCTGCTTTGCTCTGGCTGCTGTTTGGCTACAGACTACCCTGCTTTGCTCTGGCTGCTGTTTGGCTACAGACTACCCTGCTTTGCTCTGGCTGCTGTTTGGCTACAGACTACCCTGCTTTGCTCTGGCTGCTGTTTGGCTACAGACTACCCTGCTTTGCTCTGGCTGCTGTTTGGCTACAGACTACCCTGCTTTGCTCTGGCTGCTGTTTGGCTACAGACTACCCTGCTTTGCTCTGGCTGCTGTTTGGCTACAGACTACCCTGCTTTGCTCTGGCTGCTGTTTGGCTACAGACTACCCTGCTTTGCTCTGGCTGCTGTTTGGCTACAGACTACCCTGCTTTGCTCTGGCTGCTGTTTGGCTACAGACTACCCTGCTTTGCTCTGGCTGCTGTTTGGCTACAGACTACCCTGCTTTGCTCTGGCTGCTGTTTGGCTACAGACTACCCTGCTTTGCTCTGGCTGCTGTTTGGCTACAGACTACCCTGCTTTGCTCTGGCTGCTGTTTGGCTACAGACTACCCTGCTTTGCTCTGGCTGCTGTTTGGCTACAGACTACCCTGCTTTGCTCTGGCTGCTGTTTGGCTACAGACTACCCTGCTTTGCTCTGGCTGCTGTTTGGCTACAGACTACCCTGCTTTGCTCTGGCTGCTGTTTGGCTACAGACTACCCTGCTTTGCTCTGGCTGCTGTTTGGCTACAGACTACCCTGCTTTGCTCTGGCTGCTGTTTTGCTACAGACTACCCTGCTTTGCTACAGGCTCCTGCTCTGCTATTAGCCCGCCCTGCTACTAGCCTGTTCTGCGACCTACTGGCCATCTACACATGTTTTGCTTGTTTGTTTGTTCACTGTTTACTGTGTTCACTGGAGTGCTCTGCTTCTGTGTTAACGAATTGGAATCCGCTGTGTGTTGAACTGGAGGTTGTTTCAGTAATTCACCTTGTTTAACCAGGGTCTGCCAGATCCTGATGTCCACCGTGTGGCGCCACTGAACTGTATTTCATGGTGCTCTGAAGGTTTGGATCTGCATTGTTTCCCATTCCTCCGCTTGGGCTTCAGGGTGTACCAAGCTGCTGGACGGCTATCCGTTAGCTCCCTGGTCTAGCAATGGAGAAATGAACTTGTTTCTGGTTATTTTGGGTTGTATTATTTTTCCTTGCTAATTTGTGTTTAACAATTAAATCTTGTTTCTCGAATTAATTTTTAAATTGTGGTTTGAGTTTGGTTCTGGTTTTTGTGTTTTTTTTTAGTTTTGGTGTTAAATTATAATTCTTGTCATTTCGTTTCAGGTACTGGGAGCTCACGGTCCTGGCGTCGCTTTTCCTCTTGTGTGCTGTGCACCCCTGTTTTGCTTTAATCATGTGTGTTTTTTAAATGTGATGTCCCAATTGATCAGGGTGTCTTCTGCCTTGGGATCCCTCACCCCCACTGGTAAGCTCCAGACTTGTTTAAATTTATTCTTGTTCTCTTTTTAATCTGCTGGCCTGTTTACAATAAAATATTTTTGTCATGGAACCACGTCTCTTGCCAATTAGTAAATGAACCTGTGAGTGCCTTTTGGTCGGTACGTTAACTATTTCCTTGGGCGAAATTCCCAAAGTGGCATTGTCCGGCTTTGGTCACTATTATATTTTAATAAGTGCACCCCCCACTCGTGTGTGTCGCCACACAAACTGGAAACTTCACTTAGCCTCCACTGGCCTACAGACTTTGCGCCAGTGTCTACAATAAATGCAATCGCTACTCACCAAATGACTGAGATTGAGATGGATGACGAAAACCAAGGCTCTGGCCTCACGTGCAGATCAGGAGATTCTCCTTGCGTCCATAAGGCAAAGATACTGCATGATACTGTTGATTTATTTACAGTGAAGTACTGTATTTTAGCATTACAGCATAGTTCTGTTAAACAGTCATGGGGTGTAATTTAACAGATTCCTATTAGAATTAACGGCAAAGTACTGTATTTTTATAAACGGTGATACTGTTGAAATCTTGTAGTACACTGCAAGCAATTGCTGTAAATTTACAAGTCCCACCGCTTTCATAAAATTCATCACTGGATTCAGGACGACCCCTGCTACTCGGCTGCGGTGGGCGGGAGGAGGCTCAGGCCCAAACAACGCTGACTGCAGCTTTAATTTAATCCTAGGTTGATGTAATACTCTGAGAAATCAGTGGTACTTATTTCATGATTTTCATAGGAATAAGTAGAGAATAAAATGCCAGTTCATGGTTAAGCTAAAATTTACATAAGTATTATGAAGAAGATATTAAAATGTAAATTTTGTTTAAAATTAGTAACTTTCAAAAAAACATAATTTCATGGGGTGTGAATGTCTTTCAAAAATGTTAAAGTAATTCTATTACGTTAGGTTAAGTGCGTGAGTTCATGACCTTTAGTGTTTACACTTCCGGGAGAAACGAGCGCGAGGAAGGAGCGTCGTGTGAATGGCGTAACGTTATCGGAGTTTGGAGACTGTGTGTCGTCGGAGAGGAGTTTTTATCGGTAACGGACTGTGAACTGCAATTGACCGACGTGATCGGAGTGCGTGAGTCGGATTCTCCGCCACCGATTGTGTTTTGAGCACCAGGCAAGTCCAGTTACAGAAGCTAGCGGGAGCTAGGCTAACGCTGTCCACGCTGAATGGAGACGCCGCTGCATGGACGGGATAGGAGTTTCGAATAGTCGCCTCGGGAGAGAGTCGTTAATGGAGGACGCGTCACGACTGCCGACGGAGTCGGAGGATGTGCCGCTGCTGCCGAATCACGGAGGTCTGTTGCTGCGGGCTGCTGCGAGCGGGACGGTTGCTGCCATAACGAGCGAGAGATTCATCGGCTGCGGTCCGGTATTGTTGACTTCACCGACACACGGGGGGATCTGGTAAAGGTTTCCATCATGAGCTCCAACTAAAGCGGGCCAACGAAAGCAAACATGAGTGCACTCGAAATAAAATTAGACAGTTGAAAAAAAGACAAACAATATACCCCGGGGTTCTTCTTTATTATTTTCTATAGTCTTGTTTATTCAAGATTTGAATGTGTTTTTCTGCAAGCCTTTAATACATTTTCTAAACTGAAATCTTGTGTTGTTTCATTGAATTTGTGTGTTGTTACTGAAGCTTTACAGCAGAGTTTAAAGGTAAAGTGTACTCCCCATAGCCTCCATTTGAATATTTAAGAGTGAGAATCATACATTGCCCTAGATTGATATTAATTATTCGAGATGTGACTTTTACCATACAAGATATTTGAAATGAGTTAAAGTGTTCCCTGTAAGCCTAAGGTGGGTTTTAATATTGGAGCCGGTGGTAAAAGGGTTACATTTAGAAATCTAAACCCCTGCTACCATGAGCACACATGGAAATAAAGACTCAACTGACCGCTCGGTCTACTTCAGCTAGCACACTGAACAATTCTGTTGTTTACTTGCTAGCTGATAAGTGAGCAGCTGATGTTTGCAATAACATTGAAATAAACTAAAAATAGTCAATAGCTCAAATCCTATCACCACCAAAGGAGCCACGTCTTTAACACTTCAATCTCATAGCGACTCCTCAGGATTTCTTCTTCTCTCCATTGCATTTTGTAGGAGGCTCCTGCCGGTCCACACTGCCTTCCCCCTAACAGATTCAGCTACTGAGACTAAAGTTCGTTAGTAAGCTCAATGCATAAAAGTGACTTAATATTTGTTGAAAACTAAATAGGCATGAAGCTGTAACCTCACATGAACACTCGAAGTCTAGATTTCAGCTGCATGTGAAGAAATCAGCATAAAATCCTTGTGTTGGTGTTTAAACCTGGACTACCAGAACCAGGCTAAGAGGTGTTTGTCTGTTAGCTGTGAAGCAAACTGAAACATGAAGGCTTTGAGGGTTTGTTCTCAACACAAAGAAAGATTCAATGCTCGAACTGCCAACTCTGTAAAAAAAACAAAAAAAACAAAAACCATTTTTACAAATCTCAGTTTATTTCTTCATGAAGATCTTAATGAGGCAATCAGCACCAGAGCACTCAAGTTAAAATTAGTAACACCATCACTAACGATGGATTTATTTGACCCAATGTAGTTTTCCTGATCAAATATATTTTTCATCAAAATATATTTTTTTATAATTAATTATTTCCTAATATGCAACGTCACATAATTGAAAAAATGGAGGACCCTATAAAATGACCTGACGTCAGTGTTCAAGGGTGAAGTCATTTTTGGAATGAAGAAAAGTTCATCCAGCTTTTTTTGCCTCGTGTCTCTGAACCAGCTCATTTGTTGTGTCCACGCCGTTCCGTGTTTAACATGTTTTATGTAACATGAATAACATTAATATACAAATATATACATGACATAAATTATATATAGACACAGATAAACATCAATAACCAGTGAGAGAAGTCATGTGGTTCTCCGACCTCTCTAAGCTGCATCGCAGTGCTGGAGGAGTGCTGACATCATCATTTATGGTTCCTTGCTGGATGAAGGCCTAAACTATGGAGTGAAATCTACTGCCTTGAACTCACTCTTCATTTCTGCTCAGGCTTTTCCTGCCAGCAAGGCAGTGGCAAGAAAAGCAGTCAGCTGATGTCCACAGCTCAACATGAGAAGAACACATTTCTTTTGAAGAAAAAAACATTTCAAGGAGTTTTTCCTGCCAATACAGGACAACACCCACTCACAAACCAGTGCTGGACAAGTTCCTTCAAAGCTGTAATGCCTTATTTCTTACTTGTTACTGTCATTTTAAAATAATTGGTTCCATTACGATTGTGTCTGCCAGCACTTGGTGACTGTACAGGAGGTCTGGGGACCGCAGGGCCACAACAAGCCCATTTCCTCAACTCTCCATTGAGTACAGAGGTCCCCAAGTATGGACCAGTGAGGATAAATGTGATAGTGTAGAAGTCCTTTTGTTCTTCAACTGGTCCAACTTGATGGTGAGTCTCCTTTTATCAAGGATTACTGAATGCTTGTGTTATTCATGGCATTGTTAACACTTTATAAACCCTTCATTCAGAGCTGTAAAGAACCTTTAACCTCATATCCCAGACATCAAAGTGGGCCACTAACTGGTGAGATGAAGCTATGCTATGCTGCTACATTCTGAAGAGGTAAAGTAGCAGGTTCTGAGAGTGATGGCTAACCTGGATGTGTTCATCTCCTACTTTAATATCAGCGTCCCAACTTGGAGCTCTGACCACCTCCAGCTTTTTGTTCCTGTTTCTGCTTCAGTCAACAGGGAACTCAAACCTGCAATAGAATCATCAACAACAATGGAATAGAAAACAGAGGAAGACAAAATATCATAAACTTACAAAGCTGAGAAATGTTCATGAAGAATAAATGCACACATTATGATTGAGGCCAGAAAGTAAAACTCCACACCAAATGTATTTTGACATGTAGGGATAATGAACTTGAATGTGTTGAAATAGCAGATGAATGAATCCACTATCACAAGATGGCGTCACAGATCTCACCATCAAGTTGGACCAGTTGAAGAACAAACAGACTTCTCCACGATCACATTTATCCTCACTGGTCCGTACTTGGGGACCTCTGTACTAAATGGAGAGTTGAGGAAATGGGCTTGTTGTGGCCCTGCGGTCCCCAGACCTCCTGTACAGTCACCAAGCGCTGGCAGACACAATTGTAATGGAACCAATTATTTTAAAATGACAGTAACAAGTAAGAAATAAGGCATTACAGCTTTGAAGGAACTTGTCCAGCACTGGTTTGTGAGTGGGTGTTGTCCTGTATTGGCAGGAAAAACTCCTCGAAATGTCATGCAAGTTTTTTCTTAAAAAGAAATGTGTAAAACATTCATTAACATCCAGGCCCAAAGACAAGAGAGGGCAACGCTCCAGGAGTCTTTGATCTCTGAATTCTGAGCATTGATCTCCTGCTTCAGTCTTTGATCTCCGACTGATCCGAAACTAATCAAAGGATCACATCAGCATATTGGTCCAGTCTACAGATGGTGATTTTACCAAGTGCACTACAGCAGTCCTTGTTGCTGTCTGCTGTTGTGTCACAGCAAAGTAAGGAAACAGCCTGACGGTCCTCAGGAGGAAATTCAACAACCTCCAAAGATGGAGGTGAATCTAGACCTTCTCATGTTTACTGTCCTTGATGAAATTGACAAACACACTACATGTCACACACTCTACAGTTTCAATCTGTTGAGAACATGAAACGCGTGGCCCCAGTGACCCTGCATGAAATTTTTGTCCAATTCAAATTTTGATTCATGACCCAGAACCACTCAAAACCCCTGAAAAATAAAGGTTTGGGTGCATTAAAGACATAAATAATAATATCATCATGTTTCAAGGGGGCTGCAGGGTGGTGCAGTGGTTAGCACTGTGGCCTCACACCAAGAAAGTTCTGGGTTCGAGTACCGGCTTGGGTGCAGTATCTTCTTGTGTAGAGTCTGCAAGTTCTCCCCGTGCCTGTGTGGGTTCTCTCTGGTACTCCGGCTTCCTCCCACAGTCTAAAGACATGCAATTTGGGGAAAAGGCTGATTGGATTCTCTAAATTGACTGTAGGTATGAATGTGAGTGTGAATGGTTGTTTGTCCCTGTGTGATGGACTGGTGACTGGTCCAGGGTGAACGCTGCCTCTTGCCCGTAGACACTGGGATAGGCTCCAGCTCCCCCTGAGACCCTGAACAGGAATAAGTGAAAGAAGATGAATGAATGTTTCAAGGTTTTCTTCCCTCAAATCTGAAGGTCAAGCTGCATTATTTGCAGTGCTCATTAGCAGGGGAATTAGCTCCAGTGGTAGAGTGCTAGCTTAGCATGTGAGAGGTAGAGGGATCCATGCCCTCATTCTCCAGAATACTTCAGCTTGTTCTGTTGATCAGAGGAGCTGCTGTGTGATGAATGCTGATGTTTGTCCACTGCTGTGATAAAGTGTCACCCTGTTACTGATACTGACCATTTCAGCTAATTTCCCTGCTAATGAGCACAGCAGATAATGCAGCTTGACCTTCATGCATGGTTGGATGAGCGTCACCAGGTGAAGCTTCTCTGGTTGACCAACATGTGGAATCTCTTTCAATACTCCAGTGGTGGTTTAAGTGATGAAAATATGGGTTAGTCACTGGAAGTGTGTGTGTGTGTGTTTAAAAAGGCAAAAAAAACTTTTTTCAGCAATAAAACTTTAATACAAACGCAAAATGAAAAGCAGAAAAGGCCAGAATCCAAAATATGGATTTACAGAGGAAGCGTGCTGGGCCCAGAACCCAGAGGTTGATGGATCAAAACCATCCTCGACTAAAAGAAGGGAATAAAATAAACTTGGTTGTTTTGAAATGTGAATCTGTTAAAGAGGGGTGGAAATGGTGAGGTAGTCATTGTCCCTTTTGTTTTATTACAGAGACCTCATTGTTACTTAAATAATTTTAATTCTTTACTTGAAGATTCACGCTTTTTCGCTCAAAATGTATAAAACTTCTTGCATGTTGGTGCCCCATCACACACAACAGGTGCACTTGTACTCTTTTCACCTCTGACCCACAAACATTCATAGTCTTCCAGTGAACGTCCAATTATCTTCTGAAATCAGTGATGAATCTTTACCTGCTGAGACTCATTATCTCTGACTGTGACTAGCATGTGCTAGCAGAATACAGCAGTCCTTCTTCATTATCTGTCTTTGTCTCTGACCAGCTCTCCTGCTCTCTTTCCTCCTACCAGTCAAAGCAGACATCTTCGCCTACTGATCTTGGATCTGCTGCCTGTTCCTGCCTAGTAAAAGAAGGAACCAGCACCTGGTTCTACAGGCTAAATTAACTCCAGGACGTTGGCCAGCCGTGTCAGTTGAAACCTTATTTGTCCAAGTAGAGAAAAAATAAGTCTGATTGTTAATGAAAGATGACATCATGGCTTTGAAACTGTGGTTGGGGACAAGCCAACATGAGCACATTCATGGAAGAATAGCAATAAAAACAGGAAGTGTTAGTTAGCAAGTACTCACCAGTCTTTCACTATCATACTTGATTCTAGTGGAACAAAATGGCTGCTGCTGACTGTGCTGCCTGGTGGTGGATCACTCTTCACCATCCTCACAGGCCTTGATGGAACCAAAAAGGCGACTTCCTGGAGAAGATCTTCCAGGGCGTCGAGGTTAAAGCGGTGCCCCAGCTGGCACCAGGCACTGACCCAGGTCCTGCATGTGAGATACTGTCAGTTCTGTTCTGCCCTGCTCACAACCACAGGCTGGTGTTGAGGCCTGCAGCAACCAGGGCCCCAGTCACCAAGTGTATAAAGGCTGGTCATTGTGGCAGTGGGAGGAGTCAAAATGAAGACAGACCAATGTGAGCAGGACTTGACTGCAAAAGTAAGAAGAACTTGACCATGTTTCCTACAGTACCCAGGAGGCTTGGTAGTTGTTGAAGGAAGCTCCAAAAGCAAAGAGCAGACAGCAGGATATAAAAAGAAAAGATCCAGACACTAAAACTACAAGTAGAAATAAGATGAAATACTAAAAGCTTTGGAAAGATACTCCAAGGTTGTATATACATTATTATATACACTACTATTCTCATTGACTCCTAAAGAGGGAAAGGAAGAATTAGAATGTGGATCAGATCAGCTGATTTTAGTGTTAAGTCCATCCCTCCATCCACTTTCTATTCTTATCCTTTAAGGGTCACCGGGGGGGGGGGGGGGGGGGGGCGACCCAGGTGACATTGGGCAAGAGGCAGGGTTCACCCTGGACAGGTCACCAGTCGGGGGGCATCAGTCTCATGCAACCTAAACTAAAACTTCAGTCAGATCAAATTCAGATTAAAGCAAGAGTTTCCAGATCAAAGTCAGAATTCCTGATGATGTCATCAGGGCTTTGACAGTACCTAGAATTCTGTCTTTGATCTCAGGAGGACATGAAAGAAACACAATTGAGGAAAGTATAAGAGAGCACATTCAGCTTCATTCGAAACACTTGAACTGTTGAACAGTAGAATTTGTTTGAAACAGTTTACAACACTGAGTGACAGGATTGAAGAGGGAAGATTTTTCTAAACATTTAATTCTAACTTAAAACTGGGGCTGAACATTCTCAGTAGTTCATATACTAATATACAGAGTAAGTCATGTCATTCCCTTTTGGAAAAAAAAACAAGAAAAAAAACGTGAAGCTCCTCCCCCCAGCTCCAGATGGTACAGACAGATATGAGAGTGGCAAGGAAGCAAAGAAGTGTTGTGCTCCTCTCCAGTGCTCTTGTGTTGTTGTGTTCTTCTCAGCTCCATCATGAAGACGTGCTGGCAGTGGGCGCTGGTGGAAGTTTGCAGCTCTCACTGGAAAGTCCTGAGAATCCTCCCATTCTGAAGCAGGCAGTTGCTCCTAGCCAGCCGACACTTTCCCTCTCTTGTGTAGGAGTGAAGAACAAAATCAAAATAAAGAATCATCACTCTTTCATTGGGGGACATTTTTTCTCATTCTAAAAATTCAACAGCTTCTATCATTTCTTTTACAGAATATGTCAGTGATATACTAGGATTTTCTGTTGTGCTGTCAAATTAACTTTTATCGATGCTTCACACTTCAGGTGTGAAAGTTTTTCAGTGGGAAAGACATGAGAATGAGGACGAGGCTGATTGATACTCTAAACTGACTCTAGGTGTGACTGTGAGTGTGAATGGTTGTCTGTCTTTATGTGTTGGCCCTGCAATGGACTGGCGACCCCTCCAGGGTGAACCCACTTCACGCTGAAAGCTGGGGAGACAGGTCCCCCCACCCCACAACCCTTAACAGGATAAGTGGAAGAAAATGAATGGATGGATGAATGGATGAATGGATGGATGGATGGATGGATGGATGGATGGATGGGCTACAGTTCAGTCACTGTGTCTCTTGTTCCCACAGTGATTTGATGCATCCTACCAACACAGCAGGACTCACCACGAGACAATGGATTGTCAGTCATTTTTCACTGACAGTGCTGGAGCCGGAGCCCACAAGGTCACAACTGGCATTGGTGGACTCCAGGATATGTTTGGACCTACAGAAATGCACAACCTGTTAATGACAACACTTTCATATATTTAGCCCTGCTCACAGATCTCTAATACAATTTTCAAGTCATACAACAGGTTCAATGTTGACCCTTCGACCACCGTTACACTGAAGCAGAGTTCAATGGCAGTGTTGCATATGTTGGGAGGAGCCTGTGGCTCTTGGTTCAGAGGATGATTTGAAGAATTTGTTGTTGCTGAACTGTTTATGCTTCAATTTCTGGACGTTCACTGGTGGAATGTTTGTGGGTCAGAGGTGAAAAGAGTACAACTGCACCTTTTTTGTGTGATGGGGCACCAACATGCAAGAAGTTGTCAAACATTTCCAGCAAAACAGCATGAAAATTCAAGTTAAGAATTAAAATTATTTAATTCAGCGTTTAACTACCAGGCCTCTGGAATAAAACACAAGGAACAACTGACATGTGTTCATGTTTACAGCAGACAAGGAGGAAACCTTGGAGGATTTCAGTGACTTTTAGCAGTGGTTCTCACTTCATCTTCTCAGTATAAAGTTTAAAGCGAGCTGGCCAGGAGTTGAACCTAGAATCTTCTGATCCGTAGTCAGACGCGTTATCCATTGCGCCACCAGCCCTGTGAAGAAGCTGCTATGTTCATGTGTGCTTGCTTTTACAGAAAATCCCAACAACGTGGTGGCATTTTCAGGGGACACAATGGTGTCACCACTGGTCAGCACTGTGGCCTCACAGCAAGAAGGTTCAGCTCTCCTCTGTATTTGGTTGCTAGGAACTTGAATCAGTCCTCAGTGGAGCGGTGCTGCTGAGGCTGAGTGAGGCTTGAGTGAGGGACTGAGCAGGAGCAAACAGGTTCAAGCAGGTTCAGGCAAACTCCACTCAGTCTACCAACATCAAAGCAGAGGAACTGAGTTCATCTAACAAAATGGATTCATATCATCTCCACTTGGAATGCTCTGGAACTACAAGTACACTTAAAATGGCCGACTTAAGACAACAGAAGGAACTTTGAAGTAGATTTGATTTATTTAAGTCAGTGACAGTCATTTTTTTCAAGAATTTAGTTCAGGTAACTTCATTGTTTTACTAAGATGAGCTTAATGTTATAACATTGAAACAAGATCTTCATGTGTTGATGGATCCATCACAAATATGAGCCTTCCCAGTCTGTCAGGTGGTAGAATTCAGTCAGCACCAATAACAGGAGAGTCAGAGTTTAGAAACCAAAGACAGACATTAAAGTCTCACATTAAAGTGTTATATCTTTGAAAATATACTGCAATACATGAAATATTATATTTCCATGGATGGAAACCTCGTTCTTATATTCTTTAATATACTGCAATAGTAATGGACCCTCTATGACCCTGTAGTGATGAATCTATCAAGGAGTACAAATTATTATAATCAGAGAATTTTGAAGTCAAGTTTGAGATCAGTTTGATCCTCTCTCCCTCCCTCTCTCTCTCCCTCTCTCTCTCTCTCTCTCTCTCTCTCTCTCTCTCTCTCTCTCTCAGGAGCTTTTCAATGAATATTTTAATAAAACGGAACAGGAGACTGAAGAGTGATCACTAAAACCCACAGGCTGAATGGGACATCTTTTAAAGATATTGAACCACTGAGTAAAACCATAGAAGCGCTCCTGTCTCGTCGGTGCTAACAAGTTAGCTGTTGAGTGAGTCTAGCTGTGCTGTCTAGGAATCCTGGTAAAAAGCCTCCACACATCAAACAGCTGGTGTGTTGGTGGATCTGTGGATCCTGCTGGAAGAAGCAGGATGGAGCTCTGAATGGTTCCTGTCTAAAAGAGCTTCTCTGTGCAGCTCCCATCAGCTCCTAAAAACAGGAAACCAGCAGATTCAGTGTCAAAAGCTGTCCTGTCCACCATTTGTTGGTGCAAAGACATTTAAAAACACCAGTTGAACATTTTCCAAAGTTTTCTGTGTAGGTTCTCATTCATCCAGGTCATCGTAGATCGAAGCGAAGTAAAACCTGGTCAACTGGACGTAAGTTTACGTACCGTAGTTTAAAACTTACGTCCAGTTGACCAGATTTTACTTCGCTTCGATTTTCCAAAGTTGCTCTCACCTTCTTTCAAACACCTGGAACGATTTCCTCCAAACCAAAAGAAACTGGTGAAAAAACAACAACAAAAAACTCCTGGAGAATCAAACTCCACCCTCTGCTCCAACTGGACTTGGGACTTCAAATGACCTCCATTAAAAGCCTGCCTGCATCCCCATTCACTGACTGTTGTGCTGTGGGTCTCCTGGACAAACATGGCAGGGATCCTCTAGATCTCCAGGAGTTGAAAAAGAGCAACTCTTTTAAAATGGGTTCTGGCTCCATTCAGGTTTAGAGAGCTGAGATTAAAATCACACATGAATAAAAGAGGGAACCCAAGAAAACAAGTCAGCGTGAAAGAGGAGCAGATTTTAAAACTCCTCATCATTTCCACCTCCAGGAGTGAAGCCTCCCGGGACCCAAGAGGCTCCAGCTGGCAGAGCTCTCACTCATTTCTCCACCACCTCGCTAACCTGAGCTGTAGCATCTGAGAACAAATCAGTGACCCCCTTCAGTCCAGAGCCAACTCCACAAACTCTGAGCCCCACTTTACCCACAGCAAGCCGGCCTCCTCAACACTGCATGACACACGACGACTAAATTGAAGACTGAGGAGTCTCATCAAGAGATCTGTCACATGCGTCTGCTGTGGAGGGTCAATCTGTCCGTCCACATTCAGATCATTGATGCAACGACTCTGCTATGATCAAACTACTCAGGATGAAACAGACCAATGTTGACATCAAGTAGAAACTCAGCAGCTGATCAACAGAGTCCTAAGCACCAGTAGAGCCTGTTCATCATCCCTGGGTGATCTTAGAATTCTTTCTTTGATCTCACCTTGATTTCTCAATGATTTTTTTTGTACACACAAATTAGGAGTTGATGGGAGTTGTTGCAGATACCAGTGTCCAAAGTCCAGCTTGAACTCAGTTTGTGCCACTTATTTGTCAAACTAGCAGAGATTCTTTTCACTGCCAAGCTAAAGTGACTTCTGTCAACAAAGGTAAACATACAAAAGGATATTTCTACTGTCAGTTCAAGATTTTTATCAAACTCCTTTTTCATAGCTTCAACCTTCCTCTTGTGTTAGCTTTCTGTTCCCATCTCTGATGTTAAAAGGTCGGTTTTGACCCACATCTTCAATCAGCTGTCAAATAAACTAAAAACAATTTTCTATCATCCAAGTTGTTTCCCATCTCTTGGTTACCTTGTTAGGCTTCCTTATCATGGAAATATTGATTTGAATATTTTGTTGTGGGCCTCTGGACCTTTTTTAGTCAGTAAACCCTCGATTTCAGTTTAAAAAATTATCAAATGAACCTCAAGAAAATCATAGAAATAAACAAAAGGTTGTTGTGTTTCCTGACCATTACTGAGGGGTGTTAGAACACATCTCTGACATGGATTGGTTTTATTTATTATTCATTTTAATATTATTAACTATTGTAACATCCATGGTGTTATGGGTCAGTTTAGACCCTCATATATTTACTTCAAGAAAAAGATAAAAAAGTATTTTTTTCAGCAACAGAACTTTAATACAAACACAAAATGAAAAGCAGAACAAGCGAGAACCCAAAATATGGATTTGCAAGGTCAAACAAACAACAACCAGTCAAGCAAACCAAACCAACAGAAACCAACTACTGGTTCAAAACCAGTAAAAAACAAAAACAGAGGAAAAGTCTCTGTGTGTTTAGATGCATGTGTATGTGTGTGTGTCAAAAACTGACACTTTATTTTTTTGACAACATGAGCCAACAGTGGTGGTGTCTGTCAAAGAGGTGGAGCTCTGTCCTTCACCTGCAAGATTTCAGCAGGCAGCTCAGGTCTAGTTTTCTTCACTGTGCCACCATGATAAGTTTCCTCCTGAGAAGTTCTTGTCCAAGGTCATAGCTGGTAAAAGAATTGTCACAGTGATACTGGGACCCTGCAGTCCAGTCGTCATATCCAGGACCACACTGGACATGGCCGTCTTTGTTTGTTTTGTTGTTGTGCAACATGAGAGAACGTGACAGACCATTTTATACCAAAGACAGGCTGTGTGTGTGTGTGTGTGTGTGTGTGTGTGTGTGTGTGTGTGTGTGTGTGACCATGTTAAATTCTTTTAAATAAATATGTTTCAACCTGCTATTATTTGTATGCTGTATGATTTCTGAAACCCAAGACTAACTCAGGTGTACATACTGCAACCTAAAGTATGGTAATGAGGAGAATGATGAAAAATCCACAAGGTGATCAGAAAATAATAAATGTATTCAGGAAAACAAAATCATCTCTGAACATGTGTCATTGAAATATGTCAGTGGGACTGGCAGAATCTGGCTTTGCCACAGAGTGTCTCATCAAGAGATCTGTCACATGCGTCTGCTGTGGAGGGTCAATCTGTCCGTCCACATTCAGATCATTGATGCAACGACTCTGCTATGATCAAACTACTCAGGATGAAACAGACCAATGTTGACATCAAGTAGCAACTCAGCAGCTGATCAACAGAGTCCTAAGCACCAGTCGAGCCTGTTCATCATCCCTGGGTGGGCTCGAACCACCAGCCTCTCGGTGAACAGCCGAGCGCACTGATCGGTTGCGCAACAGAGACTCTGAGTCTGCTGTTTTTCATGAAAACCAAACATCTGTTAAAATGACTCAATATTTCAAATGCTTTTGTTGTGAAGCCCTGGATGGAACACATTCCATGAAAATGCTTCTTTTATTGTGAGGCTTGGCCTCCAAATCAGTCCACACATTCAACACTGATGTCATCAGATCAGAAGGAGTGGCAGTGTTGTGTCTGTCTGTGTGTTTCTGGTTCCTCTTCCTGCCTCTGCTGTCTTTTTTTAGGTCTTCTTCATGGTCTGGCTTCTTCTACTTCCTCGAGGGGTTGCTCTCACCTTGTGGAAGCCTTGTCAACTTGGTGATTCCAAGATGGTTGCTACATTTATTTTTCATTACTGTTATGGTGTTGATTCACTACACGCCCACATTGTTGTCCTAATTAGAGAAAAAGGTTATATTTCCATCAAAGTGTCCTGCATAACTCTCAGCAAGTAACTTCATATGAGAGGTAACTTAGTGTGGAGAGTAGAAAATACTTGAAGTGTGAAGACTGAGAATACTTCAATATGTGAGCCTGTGTACTTGAGCTTCAGGTAAGAGTAGAAAATACTTGAAGTGTGAAGACTGAGAATACTTCAATATGTGAGCCTGTGTACTTGAGCTTCAGGTAAGAGTAGAAAATACTTGAAGTGTGAAGACTGAGAATACTTCAATATGTGAGCCTGTGTACTTGAGCTTCAGGTAAGAGTAGAAAATACTTGAAGTGTGAAGACTCAGAATACTTCAATATGTGAGCCTGTGTACTTGAGCTTCAGGTAGTTTTGAATCTAAATTGGCCTCCCAGGCCCAAACGTGGTGGTTCAAATGTGTCCAGACTCCCCAGGTGAACATTTCCAGTCCCACTAACCTCCTGTGTGCAATGCTGCTTGAACTACGTCTTCATTTTGGTGCGTTCAGAGCAGTTTGAAGTTTCTTAATTCCATTTGAAAACTAATAACATGTTGGATTATTCAGCAGAGAGCACAGAGCTTTGGTCGGAAAGAAAATCAGCAGCAGACCAACGAACACGACAAGGAGCAAAACTGCATACATCCATTTTCTACTGCCTCCTGTTAAGGGACATGGGGTGGGGGGGGGGTGAGGGGGTGGAGCCTTCTTGCTGTGAGGTGACAGTGTTAACCACTGCACTACCGTGCCACCCCAATATAAAACTGGGTTTCCATTTATGGTTATTCAACATTTAATATATTGCTCTGTATTTTTGTTTTATTAGAGAGACTTTAATGTCTGTCTTTGATGTCTAAACTCTGACTCTCCTGTTATTGGTGCTGACTGAATTCTACCACCTGAAAGACTGGGAAGACTCATATTTGTGATGGATCCATAAATGTATGAAGGTCTTGTTTCAATGGCAGGACTCCATCAGAGCAGCCTCCTCCTGGTAGAACAGCTCTACTCATCAAGCCCCTGACTCCAGACTCTTCTTGGTGAACTGATCAGAGGATCAAAGTAGAGAAGCAGTGACACAAAGGGAAACTTCCTCATTCCCTGAACGCAGCTTCATCAAACAGAGCAGTTGCTAACTCTTCACCTGTAGTAGTGATGTCACCAGGACAGGAAGTTGATCAAACACGTGAAGTTTGACTCAGATCGACCAGGCAGGGAGGAGTTATCAGATTGATTGTTGTGATGAATCATCAAACTCTCCATCACGCCATGGTCTCAGCGTTTGACCTGAAGTCCCAGGCTTCAAGGGTTCTCACCAAACTCTCAGGGTGGGTCTGACCACGTCTTAAGGAAGTAATTCCATCAGTATTAAACTCAATGCCATGTCTCATTACTACAGAGATCCCTGATTCTGAGTGGAGTCATTTGGAGGTTGACCTCATCGTAGGTAAAACTGCAGGTTCACTCCCAGCAACTCCAGACTCCATTGCTTCTTTAAAAGAAGATAATTAAACACCAGAGAACAGCTGTGTGGTGTCACTCCAACACCAGGCAACTAAAGCAAGAGGCAGAATCGTCTTCAAATGTACAAGAAGGCCCTCAGTGAAGACAGAGCTGCCTATTATTCATCACTAACAGAGGAAAATAAAAACAGTCCAGGTTTCTTTTCAGTACTGAGCTAAACTGACAGAGTCCTGACTCTGTAGACCCTGGATTCCTTCAGCTCTCAGTAGAGACGACTTTAGCAGTTTCTTTGATGACAAAATGTGAACTATTAGTATAAAACTAATCAGCTGCTGCCCTCAATAGATTCTGATTGACCTGTAAACTCAGTAAACATAGAAACTGCTGTTAAACCAGATATTTATTGAGACCACTTTTATCAAATTAACAGTTCAGAACTTAAGTCAGTGATTACTTCATCAAAACCTTCATCCTGTCTCTTCGATTGTTTCCTACTAGGCTGCTTAAGGAAGTCTTTCCCTCAGTGAGCACCTCTTTATTAAATCTGATGAATCTGTCTTTAGGAACAGGATATGAACCACAGTCCTTGAAGGTAGCTGTCATTAAAGCGCTGCTGAAGAAGCCTCCTCTAGACCCTGAGGTTGTAGCCAATTACAGACTGATATCTAACCTCTCCTTTCTCTCTAAAATCCTGGAGGAAGCAGTTGCTCATCAGCTGTGTGACTTCCTCCATAACAAGAGTTTACTTGAGGGTTTCAGTCTGGTTTTAGAGCCCAGCACAGAGACAGCACTGGTAGAAATTACTGACACCTTGAATTTCATCAGATCATGGCTTTCAGTCTGTACTCATCCTGTGAGACCTCAGTGCTGCCTTTGACACAATTGACCATCAAATCCTGCTACAGGGACTTGAACACTTCAACGCTTCCTTTTGGTCATTTTATTCAAAAACACTCCGTAAATTTCCATTGTTACTCAGATGATATTCAATTCATTCATCAACAAAGCCGGATGAAGGCCAACATTTATCTAAACTGCAAGCATGCATTCCAGACATAAAGGCCCGGATGACTTATAGCTTTTTACAGTTCAACTCTGATAAGACAGAAGTTCCTGTGCTTGGCCCCAAACCCTTCAAGGCACATGACTGAGTGATATCACTGCTCTGGATGGCATCACTATGGCCTCCAGCAGCACAGTGAAGAACCTAGGGAGTTCTATTTGGTCAGGATTTGTCCTTCAGTTCCCACATGAAACAAATTTCAAGGACCGCCTTTTTAAATCAACAAAATATCTGAAATTAGAAACATTCTGTCTCAAGATGTTGCTCAAAAAATAGTCCATGCATTTGTTACTTCTAGGCTGGACTATTGTAACTCTTTATTATCAGGCTGCACCAACAAGTGGTTGAAGACTGCAGCTGGTCCAGAATGCACCTGCACGTGTATTGACAGAAACTAGGAGGAGAGACCACACCACCCAAGTCTTAGCTTCGCTGCACTGGCCTCCAGTAAAATCCAGAGTTGTGTTTAAAATCTTTCTGCCTGCTTTTGAAAAAACAAACCTGATGTATGTTCTTGTATGATAATTATTTGAATGATTGCAGGGATGTATTTTTGCAGCATCCAAAAGTAACCTGGTTTCAGCCCATACAGCAAGTTAGCTCCCAACACAGGTTGAACTGAAGTCACGTGGAACCTCATGTCTTTCATGATGTTTATGGTGTTGTAGCAGGTATCTGGAGGGTGGGGAGCTGTTCATTCCTCCTAGTTGGAAGCACCTGGGCCCATTTTTGGTTCATCGTTGTGTTTTTTTTTTTAGTTAAATACATTCATTAATTGGCTTTCAACCTGCGTCTCCCACTCTTTTGTCACAGCTTCAGTGCCACATTTTGACAAATGTTTTCTCCCCAGTGTGTGTTCTTATGTGTCTTTTCCAGTTTCCCTTTACTGAGAATCTTTTACCACAAACTGAGCAGGGAAATGGTTTCTCTCCGGTGTGCGTTCTCATGTGCTTTTCTAGATTTCCCTTTTCTGACCATCTTTTGCCACAAACTGAGCAGGTTAATGGTTTCTCCACAGTGTGCGTTCTCATGTGCCTTGTTATTTGTCCCTTTTGTGAGAATCTTTTGCCATAAACAGGGCAGGTGACTGGTTTCTCCCCAGTGTGCATGCTCATGTGTGTTTTCAGATGTCCCTTAACTGAGAATGTTTTGCCACAAATGGAGCAGGGGAATGGTTTCTCCCCAGTGTGTGTTCTCATGTGGTTTTTCAGATATCTCTTTTCTGAGAATCTTGTGCCACAAACTGACCAGGGGAATGGTTTCTCTCTAGTATGTGTTCTCATGTGTCTTTTCAGATATCTCTTTTCTGAGAATCTTGTGTCACAAACTGAGCAGGGGAATGGTTTCTCTCCAGTGTGTATTCTCATGTGTGTGGTCAAATATCCCTTTGAGAATCTCCTGCCACAAACGGAGCATGGGAACATGTTCTCCCCAGTGTGTTTTCTCATGTGTTCATCCAAACTCCCTCTGTTTCTAAAACTTGTACTACATGTGGAGCACTGAAACGGATGCTCATCCTCACTGACTTCTGTTTGAGATTCAGATGGACATAACATCACATTCTTGATGATCTCTGATTCTCTTTCAGTCTTTACTTTTTGCTCTTTTGAGCTGCAATGAGTCACTTCCTGTCCTGGCCTCGATTTCTGAAGCAAATTCTGTCTTGAGCAAAAGAGTTCCTTGTGCTCTCAAAGAGCTGCAATAGTGACATCAGTTCAAGCCGGCAAAACGACTCCTGCTCTGGTCCTGCTAAGTGTTGTGATGCTCTGTGTTTAGCTGACAAGCTAGCAGCTCAAGACTCATTGATCTGGACTGAAACTGCATTTAAATGAAAAAATAAGGCTTCATTTGTGTCTGCATGAGTTTTGCCTTTGTATTTTGTTCTCTAAAGCGACTGTAACATTGGTTAATTCTGACGTGACTCATTTGGATATCATGTGACTTGCTGCAGGAGAGAGAGACTGCTGAAATGTGTGTGTGTGTGTGTGTGTGTGTGTGTGTGTGTGTGTGTGTGTGTGTGTGTGTGTGTGTGTGTGTGTGCTGACTGTGTTTTAATGTTGAAGTGTTAATTATAATGTTGTATGCATTTCTTTGGAGGCTTTATATTAAATCAGGAGTGTAACAGGGAAGAAGCCAATAGTTTTAGGTTGCTTTTAATTTATCTGTTTATTTTCTTGTGAAGGAAAGCTTGTTTGTAGATTACATTCATGAACCAATTAACATCATTAATATATTTTGTTTTTCTGTAATTGTTAATTTCAAGTTAGCTGCCAAAACATCCATTTTGATGTACACATTTACTTTATTTACATTATTATTATGTTAATTTTTGAAAGTTTTTTTAAAGACACACACATAAGAAAACAAACTAGTACAGCTGTGGTCCTGGAGACAGACACTGCTGAAGTGTGTGCACAAAATTACTACTTTAAGAGTTGACAAAATTATCTACAGTAGCTGAAAAATGTGAGTGATACAGTATCAGCTTCCTCTCATCTCTCTGTCACTCAGCTGTGTGTGTGTGTGTGTGTGTGTGTGTGTGTGTGTGTATCTTCTTAGGCTGCACAGCGCGCGCACACACACACACACACACACACACACACACACACACACACACACACACACACACACCCCTCCCAGCTCCACTACCCTCCGTCAACTTCCAATCACTGTTTGGATGCAAACGACCCAAGATGGAGCCTGTCAGGTTTCAGCACCAACACTGACTTCTGCTGCGTTCGGTTGCACTCAGAATATGAAGATTCTCTTTCTCTCTCTCCCTTAAGAAAATAACAGATTCCCCACAAACTGAGTATGAACAAGAGTTACTACAGTAACTGAAAAATCCTCTGGAAAAGGCACCAATGACATGATAGGTTACACCTCTTCTCACTCTTTCCCTCCTGAGTCCGTGCCCTGTCACTGATGCGTCTTCAGCATCTTGGGAGAGTTCCTTCTCTACTTTGTCACGGCTCCTAACCCCCTACAATCGCACCATGTTCCATAAAAGAAAGAGGAACAGGTGATGTTGGTCCATGAGAAGTCCATCACAAATGACTTGGATATGGAGGATTTGATAGAGTTCTGCAAAGGGAAACAGGAGACTGTTGTTGTAGAATGGATTGATGAGAAAGGAGAGTGGAGCTGTTCAGGTGCTTGCAAAACAAACAAGCTTAAAATGAGATGAAAAGACAGAAAAAGAGATTTAATACAATGCTGACCCTTTTTAGTTTTGTTGATATTGGCTTTATTGAGAGGTCTTATTTTATTACTTTATTTTGCAAATTAATCTACGAATTAGACCATCCAATGAAGATAAATTTTATGTTGTTGGTTGTCAAGATCTGGATGGATGTTTTATTTTATTCTTTATTTTATTTATTTTCTATTTATCAGTTTTGTTTTTCAAGTCTTGGTGAAGGAATTTTTCTCG
Organism: Aulostomus chinensis; assembly: GCF_037954235.1. NCBI lineage: Eukaryota > Metazoa > Chordata > Actinopteri > Syngnathiformes > Aulostomidae > Aulostomus > Aulostomus chinensis. Next base: position 26,668,548 of record NC_141323.1, read on the forward strand.
AATAACTTGGCCTACCCTTTTTGTTTTGTTGATATTGGCAATAGTGACAAGTGTTATTGTTGGGTTTGAATATGTTTGATACAGGCCATCCAGTGAAGGTAGATGTCAAGATTTAGTTGGTGTGATCTGAGGAAGAATTTTTTTTTTTAGTTTTCTTTTTCCTGTGTCCAAGGATATCACAAACCCCATAGAATCCATGCCTCTCGTCATTTTTGTTGTTGTTGTTTTCTATGCGTGACTCCCCCACTGCCAGAGCTCTTTTCATCTGGGTTCACGTACCTCCAGTGTCTGCAGCTCCGTTTACGTCACTGTGATTAGTCCTGATATCTAGCAGTGCTAGAATGTCCAGTTTTTTCGCAGATGTCGCATGCGACCTCCCAGTCCACTGTCTTTGAGCTGTTCACACCTCATTACTTTTGTCGCGGCGGTGGTTAATGCCTCACCTTGATTTGGGGGAGGAAAGTCGCCGACGCCTAAAATCTTGTGAACTGGGCTTTAACCTTCATGTGGGACAAGTGGGACCAAGTTGGACCGGTCTTAGGGTAAAGGTCTGATAAAGAGCAATCCAGTTACATGACAAAATCAGTTATCCAGAGAACCACCTAACACCCCCACCCCTCCACCCCACCACACTCTTTCCAACCTCCATCACCACCATGTGCCCCCTTCCCATTTCTGTCTGCCCCCTTACATATGCCTGTCTAGAACCAGCCCTGCTGCAGCTCCACTTCCTGGGCTGAATTCGGGGCCCAGCAGGTCCCTGGCGGGGACTCACCTGCTCTGTAGAGCCTGACTCGGGGCTTCAGCACGGCATCGAGCAGCAACCTCTGCCGGCGGTTCTCCCGCTCGTACTCCGCCACGGTTTCCTCCAGCAGAGCTCCGCGGCCGCCGCCAGCCGCTCGGTGAGCAGCGCTCTCAGCACCGGGACTCCAGCCGCTGAGTCTCCTTCTCCCAGCTGCAGCAGGAAGTCTTCAGCGGCGGCGAGGATCCGCTCCTGGACAGACACCCGCAGAAGCTGCGTGGCGCACATGTTGCGGCTCTACTGGCGCCACTCAGCCTTCAGGAAACACAGACCGAGATCGGGGGTTCACGGACTTCTCCTTCTTTCCTTTTTTGAAAATGTCCCGCTTTCTTATGTTTCTTCATCTTCCTCTCCTTCTTCTTCTTCTTCGGTTGGCATCCAGCTTATTTGCCCATTCCCGCCACCTTCTGTTCCAGAGTGTGGACCAAACAGTCACTTCCAGTCTTCTTCCGATCCTAACCAGATCTACTACAATATTCGACCATCATGTCTATCATTAAACTCCTCATCCCTCACCTGTGTCCCCTACTGCCACCTCAGATATCCCTGCTCCACCTGCTCCTCTTCCTGACATCCCTCACACAAGCCTGTCTGGTGCTTCCCTATCAGTTTCAGTGGTTTATTTCCTGCTCTGAGGAGAGGAGAGGAGACCTCAGCAGCCACTGTTCATCCAGGAGCTTGAAGTGGAGAGGGTGTGCAGCTTCAAATACCTGGGTGTCCACATCAGCCAGGACCTCACCTGGACACTTAACTCCACACAGCTGGTGAAGAAGGCACAACAGTGGCTGTACTTCCTTTGGAGGCTGAGGAAATTTGACATGTCGCCTAAGATCCTCAGCAACTTCTACAGCTGCATCACTGAGAGCATCTGAGCAGCTGCATCACAGCGTGGTACGGCAGTGCTGCTGCTATGGACCGCAAACGCCTGCAGAGAGTGGTGGAGACTGCTGAGGAGACCACCAGGACTCCACTGCCCCCCCTGCAGAGCATCGACCACCACAGTCCACAGCAGAGCTGCCTCCATCTTGAAGGACCCCACCCACCCCAACACGTCTGTTCACACTTCTACCCTCAGGCCGGAGGGACAGAAGTGAGAAATGCAGAACCACAAGACTAAAGAAGTCTTTCTTTCCCTCTGCAATCAGACTCCTAAACTCCTAACAAAACTACCTCAGGACCCTACTTGAACTCTGCCTACACGTGAACAATTTTTGTTTTTGCAATACTCAAATATTTGGCACAGTACTGTTTAATTGCACTGTTTCCTCACTTCTCTACTGTCATTGTTTATTGGAAATTTATCCAAAAAAAGTAATTTCTTTTTATATTCCTAGCATAAGGAATATATGTTTCTATACTGTACATATGACAACAAACACTTTGAATCTTTAATCTTTGAATCTTGAGTTTTGTGTTTGATCTTAGAATTCTTTCTTTGATCTCTCCTTGATTTCTCAATGATTTCTTTGTAGACACAAATTATCTTTGATCTCTCAATGAGACAAAGACATAGAAGCTCAAACCTCAGCCTCCAGGAGGCCGTGATCCTATAGTGGTCAGTACTCTGTGTTGTGGCTGCAGCAACCCTGGTTTAAATCCGGGTCACGGCAGCAACATGAATACTGACTAGTATTTGTTGTTAAACTGGACAGTTTGTCTGTTGAAGCTCTCTCAGACACTCTTTATTCATCCTCCCTTCAGGCTCAGCAGCATCATAGTGAATGTGTCTGACTAGGATCAGAACCCTCAACCTGTAGGGCTGTGGTGCAATGAGAACACATCTGACAACGGATCAGAGGAGTGTCTCTTTGACTCCTGGAAAACTCCATTTAAAGCTGAGAGGAACTTGTTCTTCATCACCAAATTCCCTCCCTGCACGTTGTCTCTCGAAAAGCATTCAAATCAAAGTTGAACCTTTGACAAAAAGCTCCCAGTAGGTGATGCAGGCTCCACCTCGCTCTTGGTTCTGGAACCTCACCAGTTGAAGCTTTCTCACCACTTGGATGTCATGTTTCTGACATCTCTGAGCTTGTTTCCTATCCACCTGTCTCATATTGATGAGGTCATACAGCCTGATGATGTCTATGGTTCTCCTTTGAGTGGTTCCTTCTGGGAGAGTTCTCTCTCTGTAACTTGTGTGTGTGTTTGGTCGTATCCTGTTTCTCCTTGACAGCACTTTAGTGTTTTTACCACTGGTGTCTCATCTGTGATTCACCTTTTATTTTACTGTTTTGTCAAAGATGAAGGTGTGTTTGTTGTCATTCATTAATCATGTGATTGCTCATGTGACTGTGAGTCTGATGAATTGCTTGTGTGCAGCAAACGTCTCTCACTCTGATCACTTCATGCTATTGAAGCTACTCAGATGTAACCTGACTAGCTCAGTTGGTAGAGCATGAGACTCTTAATCTCAGGGTCGTGGGTTCAAGCCCCACGTTGGGCGTTCATTTTAAACTGCTTGTCCTCTCACTTTCTGCAGCTGTGATTGTGAATTGTAAGGAGAATCAATGAATAAACAACACGAACACAGGCTGTGTCTGAAGCTGCACCTGACTCAGAATGAAAAACCACTATGTACTCAATTGTATCCACTATCCATACTGACTCTGGAGAAATTTCTTTGTGTGTATTGATGGACACGAGCCAAGCAGAAATTTCCCATAATGCCATAAGGCGGTGTTTGGTCAGTGTGGAGCAGGCGTCAGTCTGACAACAATGTCATATTATTTTGTTATCACTTGACCAGACCCAAAAGTAGGTTCCAGGTATCAGTTTCTTCTCAATGCTAATGTCTGCTAGCTTAGTCTGCTACTTTCATGGCTCTGACTACAAAAAGGTCCAGACCCCTGGATATGGTGGTTCCTCCCTAAACGTAGATTCTGTCAGCTCATCTTTAGAAATCAACTCACCATGAACACAAGTAGATTTCAATGGACTGCAAATGTGTCTCATTTAATGGTAAACATGTCAAATATAAATTCCATCACCAGAGGAGGTCTGCTGCTGGAATTAAGCTCCAGATATTCACAAGATATTCTAGATCTTAAAATAAAGCATTTTTACATTTGATTTATTTTTCATTAGCCTGCTTAATGTGGTGTGATTTTATGCATCTTATATTAAATAGAGCTTCTTCAATGATAGTCCCTGAGGATGTTGGATGATATAAAAAGATGATATAAAAAGAGTGTCATGACTTGATAAACTGGTGATGACGGCGTATCTTTAGAATGTTTTATCCAGTTGTTACTCGGGGCTCCACTCGTTGCATTTTTGTCTCGTCCAATGAGAAACGATCAGTCTCAGGTTTAAGCTCATCAATGAGTCCTTGTGGATCAGTGGCTTGCATGCATGAATGAGTTGGAACACTTCTTGGAAATTAAAGAGGATTTAATACAATTAAGAAAACACTTAAGACAGAGTGATAATTCCAGCAGAGTAATTAAGGCACTTATTGAGTAGCAGGGATGAATTAGCCTCCATTTATCTGAGCTTCAAGTAGACGGCAAAGAGGCCGGTGGAAAGGTGTGTAGGATGAACGATAGTGACCTCCAAACAAATGAAGAGGACTGAGTGGAGGCTGACCAGCTCTACGGAGTCAGGCGGAGTTTGGCAGTGAGACAGGAGTCCAGGCCTGAATAGGTGAAAACCAATGTAACCGGCTGACGTTCTCAGCTGTATTCTCCCATCGATGTACGATGCCTCTCCAATGAACTGGAGGGAGGACGGCTTCCAAAGCCTCCACCTCGTCGACCGTGGCTCCCGCTGACATTCGCTCGATGAAGAAGGGAAGCGCGTTGATTCGCTACCCTCTGGTCTCAGGCTGCTGGCTGCCTCGACTAAGCTGCTCTTCTCCAACACAAAGGTGGCTTCTCTTTGCTGGTCAGGATGGAGATTCAAGGCTCACAGGAGGTCAAGAGTGTAGCGACCGTGAGCTGAGATTGATGATGAATTACAAAAATAGAAAATAAAAAAAAAAATTAGTGGAATAGAAAAGGGGGAGAGCCGGACCAGCTGCTCTAGGAGCTCAAGCACAAAGGGCAGAAACAAGAAGCACTGAAGAGAGCGCCAGCAGTGGATGGTGTCACCACTGTTATAGTCAGGGGAGCACATAAGCGGTCCGCATGCACGCATGCGTAAGGAACCTGGACAAATGCGCTCGGCTTCAAAGGCTTTTATACGCTTTTGCGTACGAAACACGAAAATAATTATTTAGCGGGGCCTGTCTCTTTGACATTTTGAGAAGTGCTTTTGCCCGCGGTCGGTAGCAGTCGGTACGCAAAAGCGTATAAAAGCCTTTGAAGCCGAGCGCATTTGTCCAGGTTCCTTAACCATTCGCGCATGCGGACTGCTTATGTGCACCCCTGGTGATAGTAAACTGGTCTGCCTCAGAGCAGTGACCTTTGACCTTTGTGGGGTTGTTTGCCAATCAGCACACTTTGCTGTCTTCAGTCCTTCTCAGATATCAACAAATGAAGCTGGTTGAACAGACAGCAATCATCATCACTCAGAGACATCACCTAGAGAGGAAGATTGCTCAGAGTTCTGACAATGACAGTGAAGAGGCAAGGAAAGATGGACAACCACAGACAGTGAAACATTCGGAACATCATGTTTATACACGTGTGTGTGTGTGTGTGTGTGTGTGTGTGTGTGTGTGTGTGTGTGTGTGTCAGAATCAGAATCAGAATCTTTTATTTTCGTTGTAGGGGGGGGGGTACAGTTAAAATAGTTAGATAGAGCGCTCTTCCAGAGCCACCGTGCACCACAGAATGCAGATATAAAGAAAAGATCCAAAAGATAAAAGATAAAAGCAAGATAAAAGACACTGTTAGAACAGAAAGATCCATAAACCCACCAACAAGAGGTGTGTCTGGTACAGATGTGGAATTATTGGCTCACACAATGTTGAGGCAACTGGGAAGAAGACAAACAAAAAAGGCTTGTGTGATTCAGACATTCATCAAAAATGGTCCTGGAGAACTGTTCAATGTGTCATGACTTCTATCCATTTTCTTCTGCTTATCCTGTTCAGGGTCATGGAGGGGGTGGAGCCTATCCAAGCAGCTTTTGGGCGACAGGCCGTGTTCACCCTGGACAGGTCACCAGTCCATGACAGGGTTAACACATCCACAGACAAACATTCAAAGCCAGACTCAGTAGGATCTCTCCACCCTACAGACTGTAAAGGAATCATCAAAGATGGCAGTTGGAGTTCTGTGGATCTGTGCTGGATTCCTCGTCCTCACGGACCAGAAGTCTGTCTGAAATACTACACTGATTGATGATCTTTTCATGAATCTGTAAATGCTTCTAAAATTAAGAGTAAAAAAAATCCTATCTTCTTCATGTCTCAAGCCAAATCAAATCAAGAGTTCTTTTATGATATTTTTTTTTAACCGGACGTCTGCTTTGACTGGTTGGTTGTTGAAAGAGAGCAGGACAGGACAGACAGCAGAAGACAAATATAGAGAAGAAAAGACAAAAGACAGAGAGAAAGGAGGGAGAGAATGACAAAAAATGGGGAACAAGATGAGGGTGCAAGACAAGCAGAGAGAAAGACAAAGGGACAGGGGGATGGAAGACAGACACACAACCAACAACAACAACAGCAGCAGCAATAATAGTAAACTCGCTGCCAATAATAACGTCTCCTGGTCACTGAAGCAATCAACTTCAGCATAATAGGAGGCTTGAAGAGCCAGGAAATAAAATATAAGCACAATACTGATGTGAATGTCAGTGCAATACTGAGAACACTGATATGTAGACGACTAGTAGGGGTGGCACGGTGGTGCAGTGCAAGGCAAGGCAAGGCAAGGCAATTTTATTTGTATAGCCCATTTTATAGCCCCAACAGTTTGTCTCAAAGGGCTTCACATGGCATCATAACAACATCCTCTGCCCTTAGACCCTCACATCGACTGAGGAAAAACTCCATAGAAAACCCTTTTAACAGGGAAAAATCTGAGAAACCTCAGGGTGAGCAACAGAGGAGGGATCCCTCACCCAGGACGGACAGACGTGCAGTAGATGTTGTTACAGACAAGAAAACAGTTTACAATACAAAATGTGGGAAACATGGAAATGTTAATAACAGTTGAAGAAGGAAGCTTCTGGAAGGGGAGGCAGGGAGAGCAAGCCAGCTTGATGGGGGACTGGATGGCAGACTGGTTCATGGAAGGGGAGCGCAGGCCGGTGTAACAGTAGGGAATAAGAGGGGGGGGGGGCGATGCAGGCGGCGGTTGGGGCTCTGGTGGATCTGTGGAAACACAGAGAGACTGCGAGACACCAAGGCCAAACTACAAAGTGCAACAAGTAGTGGTAGTGACAGTTCCAAAAATGTGCAGGGAGGAGAGGAGGAGAGAGGGGGAGAGGAGAGGAGAGGAGGGAAGGGCTCCATGTAACCTGATGTGTCCCCCAGCAGTCTAAGCCTGTAGCAGCATAGCTATCAATGGTTCAGAGCTACCTGAACCAGTCCTAGCTGAAGGCTCTGTCATAGAGGAAGGTCTTAAGCCTGGACTTAAACGTAGTTAAAGTGTCTGCCTCTCTGACCCATGGAGAGAGCTGGTTCCAAAGTAGAGGAGCCCGGTAACTAAAGGCTCTACCTCCCAGTCTGTTTTTATTGATACTGGGAATCACTAAAAGACCTGCATTCTGGGAGCGGAGCGCTCTGGTCGGACAGTACGGACTAATGAGCTCTTTCAAATAGGATGGAGCTTTATCATTGAGAGCCTTATAAGTCAGCAGAAGGACTTTGAAGTCGATTCTAGATCCTACAGGAAGCCAGTGGAGGGAAGCTAAAGTGGGAGAGATGTGTTCTCTCTTCTTAACTCCCGTCAAAACCCTCGCTGCAGCGTTCTGGACCAGCTGGAGACTCTTTAGGGAGTATTTAGGACATCCTGACAGGAGAGAGTTGCAGTAGTCCAGCCGAGAAGTGATAAATGCATGCACCAGTTTTTCAGCATCACTCTGGGAAAGGATATTCCTAATCTTAGCGATACTTCGCAGATGGAAGAAGGCGGTCCTAGTCACATGCTTTATGTGGGAGTTGAAGGAAAGGTCCTGGTCAAAAATGACCCCAAGGTTCCTTGCAGTTGTACTTGGAGTTAGGGTGATGCCATCTTGAGTAGAGATCCGATTCAAGAGTGTGTCCCTGTGGTGTTTCGGTCCAAAAATGATTACCTCAGTTTTATCTGAACTGAGCATTAAGAAGTTAGAGGACATCCAGGATTTAATGTCTTTCAGGCAGTCTTGCAGATGAGTAAGCTGGCTTGTGTCGTCTGGCTCCATCGACAAGTAAAGTTGTGTGTCATCTGCATAACAGTGGAAGTTGATCGAGTGCTTCCGGATTATGTCACCAAATGGGAGCATGTAAAGAGTGAAGAGAATCGGTCCTAAAACTGAACCCTGTGGTACACCATATGTAACTCTGCTATACAGTGACAGTGGTTGGCACTTTCACCTGGCCCTGTGATGGACTGGCGACCTGTCCAGGGTGAACCCCTCCTCTTGTACTGAGGCTGCTGGGACAGGCCGCAGTTCCCTCTGAGACCCTGAACAGGAAAAACTGTAGAAAATGGATTAATGGATGGAGTTTGCTGTGTTTAGAGGGATTTTCCTGTTTCTCTTGATCACTTCTTGAATCTGAAAATACTTTCCAATTGAACAGTTAGAAAAATTTAACTTTTTGCAAAACGGGAGATGCTGGTTCTTCACATTTGACCTGCAGCGACAGTCTCAAGACAAGAACACTTCTACTTTTGATGATGACAGTTTGTTCAACACTAAACTTCATCCAGTACCATGTTGTCAAACACTGGAACATCCACAGCACCTGAACAGGGACCTGAACCCTGGACCCTCAGATTAAAAGTCTGATGCTCTACCGTCTGAGCTACTCAGGCTCTTTCTACAGCATTTAGACAGGAAACTGCTGCTTTCTTGACTTGTTCAATCCTCCATGTTAAAGTCCACCATGCTTTTGATTGGCTTTGATTCTCTGTGGCAAAATCCAACAAGAGGCTCCAAAAATGTCTTGAATGTCATATGCACAGGACAAGATGTTAGTCTCCTTCATGTCTGCAGTTCCTCCACTGGAAAGTAAAGGCAATGCTGTTCATCTGCTGAAACCTGGGATCGGACCACGGACCTTTAGATCTTCAGTCTAACGCTCTCCCAACTGAGCTGTTTCAGCTCTGAGTGAGGGCCCTGCTTCTCTCATTTTATAATCTCTTCCACTCTCACTAGAACTTAGAGAGAATTTGAGCTTCTGAAGTCATAACACATTGAACAGTTCTACAGGACCATTTTTGATGAATGTCTGAATCACACAAGCCTTTTTTGTTTGTCTTCTTCCCAGTTGCCTCAACATTGTGTGAGCCAATAATTCCACATCTGTACCAGACACCTCTTGTTGGTGGGTTTTATGGAGCTTTCTATTCTAACAGTGTCTTTTATCTTAAATATGCCACTTTCACATGAAAACATCAATAACAGGACAATTTCAATACTATTATTGCTGCTGTTGCTGTTGTTGTTGTGTGTCTGTCTTCCATCCCTCTGTCTTTCTCTCTGCTTGTCTTTCACCCTCATCTTGTTCCCATCTTTTTGTCATTCTCTCCCTCCTTTCTCTCTGTCTTTTGTCTTTTCGTCTCTATATTTGTCTTCTGCTGCCCCAGGATCAGCTTCTATCACTCAGTGGTCCAGAACCATTATGAAGCCTGATCATGAATGTGAGCCCAGCTCTTGGAACAGGCCTGCTGCCACCACAACTAAGATCCTGCAGGTCACTAGAAACTCCAGTGTCCAGCTTACAAGTGGACTTTCCTCTGATCAATGGTGGTGCTGAGTTTAGCAAACATCTCCAACAAGAAGATGAAGGAGGCCATCAACTCCTCCAAGCTCAACATCTATATTGGCTTTACTGGGAGATCAGGAGGTCAAAGCAGATCTTCACCCTCCACCTCAGATGGTTTCTACTCACAGAGATGAGGGACCAGTTCAAACCAGCTACCTGGAGCTCCCTTAAGCCATTGTCCCCCCCCCCCCACACACACACACACACACACACACACACAGACACAGCCTGTCTTTGGTATAAAATGGTCTGTCAAGTTCACGTTGGAAGATTTCTCTGACTCCATTGTGAATGAGGAGATTCTTCATCTGACACCTGAGTCTTGATCCACTGATTCCTCTGATCCACCTCTTTCTGCTCCAACAAGGCTGACATGGATCAGGTGGGTCCATGTCATCCAATCAGTAGGTTTCTCCTCTCAATTAATTTTCTTCATCCCAGTTCAGATTGATTCTCCTCAGCCTCATGAAGGAGCATCTGATCAGGTGTTTGGCTGCTTGTTAGTTGTAATTCCATAGATTTTAATCTCAGGTGTTATAGAATTAATAAGAACATCTTAAAGACCTTTGTCCAACACTTGAAACTCACCTGTCTGTGGAGGCCCAACTTGCCTTTGGTAGTGAGGTGGTGGATGCATGTGAATGAAATGAGGCTTGTGTTGCTGTGAGGAGCCACTAGAGGGAGACACCTGTCGTTCCTCCCAGCTGACAATGAGGCTTCACAGCTGCATTTGAAGCTGTCCTTTATTTGTCACAACTGTCTTGAGCTCAGGGGCCAAACTCACCAAAAACATATGCAAGTGGCTCTGGACAAAAGCGTCTGCTCAATGAAATTGTAGGATTGTGGAATTCTATAAATGTAGAATATAATTGTAGAAATGCTCTCTGTCACCATCCCCAACGTCTGTGCCAGGGTCTCTGGCCAGTGGTCAATGGCTCATATCACGTGCCCAGGATGGATCAAGCTTGCTTGTCTTTGTAATTCTGCACATATTAGAGACCTGGAAACAAAGGAATGCTGAAAAAAGCACCTCACACAAATGGGCTTGTGACATAATTTTAAAGAATTGTGTAAATGTGAATCTTTTACAAATGTGTGTGTGAATGTGGTTGTTGTGCTCGAGTGGTGAAGGCGATGGACTAGAAATCCATTGGGGTCTCCCTGCTCAGGTTGGAGTCCTGCCAACAACGTTAAACTGTTGATGTTCTGGAGGAGACAACATCTGATCTTTGTTAGATCCACGAGTCAAAGGTTTTCTTTAAAGTGCTGCAGCAGCTGAGGATGAGGGAGAGACAGAATTACAAACCATCTTAGTGAGGACATTTTGAAAAATGATGACATTTTGCCACAGTTATTATTGACTTGGAACACTGCAAAAATATCCTTCTCTCCTCTTCAACTTTGTACCCAAGTTGTCTCCTCATCGGGCACCACAGTGTCCAGGATGTTCAGTCAAAAAATCATTAGTGATTTTAAAAATGGCCATCAAACACAAAATAAGGCTTCAAATAGGTAAAATCACCATATTTAGACTGGACCAATATGCTGATGTGATCCTTTGATTAGTTTAGGATCAGTCAGAGATCAAAGACTGAAGCGGGAGATCAATGCTCAGAACCCAGAGATCAAAGACAGAATTCAGACATCAAACACATACCTGATGGATGGTTGTAAGTTTTATTTGTAAAGCGCCAAATCACAACAAATGTTATCTCATGACACTTCACAAGTAGAGCGGGTCCAGCGCCTCACTCCTTCAATCAGTTTCTTCTCCGCTTCAAGGACCCTGACACCCCCCCCCCCCCCCCAGCACCAGAGTCACACTACCACCTGACGACACGCCCCTCAGTGTGACCACAGCAGACGTGAGGAAGACCTTTCAGGGAACCAACCCTTGCAAAGCTGCACGCCCAGACAACATCCCTGGGTGAGTACTGAAGGACTGAGCACAACAGCTGTCCGAGGTGCTGGCGGACATCTTCAACACCTCACTGGCGCTGTCACCTGTCCCCACCTGCCTAAAGACTGTCACTATTGTCCCTGTCCCCAAGTGCTCCACAGTGACAGGCCTAAATGACTACCGACCCATTGCACTCACCCCAGTAGTCATGAAGTACTTTAAGAGGCTGGTCAAGGCCCACATAGATGCCTCCATTGACGTCTCTGTGGACCCCCCACCAGTACGCCTACAGGCAAAACCGCTCCACCGATGACACCATTTCATCAGTGGTCCACGCAGCCCTCATCCATCTGGAGAGCAGGAACTCCTATGTCCACCTTCTCTTCCTGGACTTCTCCTCTGCCTTCAACACCATCATCCCACATGGGGGACCTGTTCAGTGGACCTGTGGACTGGTGACCTGTTCAGGGTGAACCCTGCCTCCCACCAAATTTCACCCCCCCCCCCATAACCTTTAACAAAAAAGTGGTATAGAAAATGGATGGAGTGACTTATTCACTGCAGAGGCACAGTGATGTTATTAATGTACAACGAGTCTTTTTATTAAAGATTGAAGCTCCATACAAGACAGAGATGGTAGACAAGAACATTACAACCTGGGAAGCTTTCACTTTTTTTGACAGACAGCTTCGATTTCAGGTTCTACCTCTGTAAAATTGAAAGTAAAGTAAATGAAGCACCTGTGAAGGTAAAACTGATGATGTCTTGACTTGTTCAGTCCTCCAACATTAACGTCCAACAAGCTTTTGATTGTCTCTGATTCTCTGTGGCAAAATCCAACAAGAGGAAACAGAAAATCTTGAGGTTGTCTCACTTTTTTTTTTAAAGAAACTCTGCATAGGACAGTGATAGGATGATTGTTTCCTTGGATGAAAAAGTCTGGTACTCTCATCTTCTTAAACATTTACTTGTTCAATCAGGACAAGAAAATCTGAGCTTGGATGTCATTTTGTAGTAAAAGGTGAATTAAACTTGTAAACATCAGCTGGTGTTCACTCTGATGATGTGTCGATGGTCTGTATTCTGCCTTCTGTAGCACGATGCTGCTGGGAAGAAGCCTGATTATGTCAGAGTTGTGTTCAGTGGCTCCTGCTGGGTCCATTTCTGACAACTAGGCTCCAAAGAGTTCAGGTGTTTAAAAGCTCAGGGCTGCTGGCAGCAGACGAGGTGGCCGAGTGGTTAAGGCGATGGACTGCTAATCCATTGTGCTCTGCACGCATGGGTTCGAATCCCATCCTCGTCGTGAGTGACTCTGGTTTCTACTCCTAGATTATGGAATTACTGTGAGGCTTTTAACTGACACAGATACCAGTTGAGTCAACTTCCCTTTCACATCCTGACCAAAACAACTCTGACACCCAGAGCTCACATGTGTCAATCACCTCTGTAGAAGATCCCGCCCCCACAGAGTGATATTAGCGAAGAAAACTGCAGACGCCTCTTGGATGAGAGCTGAAACGTCTTCAAGAAACCTGAAACAGTTCACTTGGTACGTTTAAATAATTCTACAATTTCTTTAAGCTTTTGTCCAAAGCCAAGTGCATGTATCACATGTATATAATATATATGTGATACTCTTTCATCTACTCATGAACCAAAAATGCAGTCTAATACCAGTAAATTTGTGCAGAAAAAAAGTCATTTGTGCTCCTTCTTTTATTTATTTGTTTATGTAGTATTTTTTAATGTATTTTCTTTCAATTCACATTTTGTCCATTAACTTCATAATCACTCTTCATAGTCGCCATCTCATCACATGACTAAAGTTTGGGTTCTGTATTGGTGGTAAAATATCCTTCCATGCCCCTCACTAGTTTGCACACAGAAAAGCATATTTTACTGGTTTCAAATCTCTTAGCCTGTTCTCTCTCTTAAACCAGCTGTGGCAGCTTTCATTGTGTGATTGATTTTAAAATATAAAGATGGAACAGAACCATTGGAATAAGATGTCAGGACATTTGAAGGAATGTAAATCTCCTGTCGAAATGTTGCAGTGTGCAGCTGAGGCTCTCTGGCAGTGGCACAAGGAGCCACAATGGCAGAACCTGGACCCTCCTGGAGGAGAACCACAGGTGAGGGCCTTCTTGGCTCCAGATTGATGGAAATCAAGTGTCTGAGGCTGTTAGCAGCCATTAAGTTGATCTGGTTGGGCACTGGTATTTTTTCTTGCTGCAGCTCAGGAGTGATTCAGGAGAAGAGTTTCAGAACAGCCAAGGTTGGGGACTGGAATTTTCAAATTTCCCCTGGAACCAGACAACCTTGGGAGGTAAAACCTCCAATCATAGCCACTCAGATGCAGCAGCAGAAAGAAGCTGTCATCTACCCTGACAGTCAGAGCATCAAGTCAAGAAAACATCAACCATCTTGTAGTTCCAAACCTTCACCTGTCAGATTCAGCTACTTTTTATTGTGGGACTTTAAATTTGAACACAATGGAATTTGGACAAGGAGTTTTCCTTCCAGTCCAAACATCATCGTCCAGCCTCCAACCAGAGGTCCATCTGTTATCATGGGAGCCACATGTGGAGTCTGGATTCTTTTCTAGAATGTGACGGCAATGACAGTCCTGCCAAGTGACATCACTGACATGAATGGATGACTTCAGTCACGTGACTGGATGATGTAACCCATGTTAAAATATGAGATAAATAAGAATAAATATTTGAATAAAAGCTGCATAAATAATTTTGAAAGTTAAAAGTGAGTAATTGAATGTAAATTAGTCTGCTGACCGAAAATGACGTCGCTGTCCCTTTAAGGGACCAGCGACACAGACTCAGCACCTGAGTGATGCTGCAGCAGAGACCCGAGAAGAAGAGCAGCGGAGAAACCAGAGGAAGCGAGTGGTGATCAATTAACAAAAAAAAAACAGTTGAAAAAGCCGATAAAATAGCTGAAAACCATAACTTACCTGGTCGGGAGCTGATGGGGATTTTATGAGAGCAAAGCCACATCGGTTTTGGTCAGGTTTTTTTGCACGGTGGGAAGCTCGGTCGGAGTGAGGATTGGTCTGCCATGTGCGGGCGTGCACATTCACGGATGGGATTCAAGATGGCGAGCCAGACCCAGACCTTCAAGTCATCTTCTCCATCGCATCGTGAGGGGATTTCTTGCGTGTGGTAACTCCTTGACACAGTGGTAGGGGTATCAGGAACTGGTTTGAACTGAAGTGAACAGAACTGAGAACTTTTCATTGAACCAAACACGTTTGGACTTGAACTTAAATTTGAAGTGTTATACTTCTATTTTTTATTGAGTTTATATTTTCAAATGTGATTCGAATAACTGTGGTCCACTTTGATTTATCTGTGATTAAGGTGTTTCTTACCTGTAAAAGAAAGGAAAAAGTTAACTTAGGAAGAAAAATAGGAAACCTAAAATAGGTACAACCTAGGAGAAAAGACTGGTCTAAGTAAATTAGATTAGCTTTACCAAAATAAACTAGGTGAATAAAAGAACAAGAGAGTGAAATACTTTTTTTTTCCATTTATACTTACCTCTTTATTGAGAACCTGCAGGGAATTTTTGGTTTTGTGTCCTGTGATTTATGTGTGTTTATATTCAGTAAATTGCCGGCCTTTTCTACATAAAACTACGGTCTCTGGTATTATAACTCTTGCTTCCAACTCCTAAGAGCCTAGAACTGGTCCAGTGGCGCAGTTAATGGTGTGATACCGGTGCTACAATGACTTCAGTCACATGACTTATTCACATCAAACACACTTTAGACACTGAATGATATAAATCAATCATATCTGACCAATAAACAGTGCAAGTGCTCCTTCAATGAAATGAATGGTAACTCTAAGAAGTATGGGCACCTCCAATCGGAACTATCAGTGATCTGCTACAATTGAAAGTAGCTTACTGAGTTAGCAGCAGAGCTAAACGAACAGATGCTATGATCATTTATTTATTAGTAAACATTTCAATCCCATAAAACAACCTGAATCTGTCTCTACGGGGTATAAAACATCAAGTATCAGGTCACAACTCTGATTGTTTTTAAAGAACAGTCTTTCATAGCAGAAAGGAGTTTGACAGTTAGCATAACTCTTGCATCAGCATTAGCTTTGTTACTGGAGGTGTCGTGAGGAGCTATCAGATTCATTCAGCTCAACTCTTTGTCTCACTGCTTGTAACCTAATGGACACTCAATATTTGAATGCTTGTACCAGGTTTAATGATTTTCAGCCTCTCCAAGGGTTTTTCCTACCAGGCTTCAGTAAGATAGCCACGTGCTCTCTGCAATGTCTCTTTTCAGAGAGTGAATACACTGAGGATCTTCCTTATGGTGTGCGCGCCACCTTCTGGCGAGGCAGGGGACTACACTATCTCACACAAGCAATCTCTGTAACCTGCTGTGGGTTCCAACTGTGTTCTTATAATTTAAGAAGGAATGATTCTCTTGTCATGGCTGCACAGTGGTGCAGTGTTTAGCGCTGTTGCCTCACAGCAAGAAGGTTCCGGGTTCGAGCTCGGGCACGGGTCTTTCAGAGTCTCCATGTTCTCCCTGTTCCTGCGTGGGTTCTCTCTGGTACTCCGGCTTCTTCCCACCATCCAAAGACATGCATTTGGGGACGAGGCTGATTGATACTCTAAAGCAGGGGTGGGCAACCATGTGCCATGGAGAGCCGTGTGTATGCAGGTTTTCCTTCCAACCTAACCCTTTAACAGGTGATTCCACTGATTAAAACACCTTCAGCCACAGAAGAGTGACGTTGGAAGGAAAACCTGCATACACATGGCTCTCCATGGCACATGGTTGCCCACCCCTGCTCTAAACTGACTGTAGGTATGAGTGTGAGTGTGAATGGTTGTTTATCTGTGCATGTTGGCCCTGCGATGGGCTGGCGACCTGCCCAGGGTGAACCCTGCCTCTCACACGAAGGCTGCTGGGAAAGGCTCCTCCCCCCGCGACCCTTAAAAGGAATAAGTGGAAGACAATGGATGGATGGATGATTGTCTTGTCACCAAGTTTGTCAAGAAATATGTTAAATATATTTCACGCGTGAAAAGTGGTCAAACGTATAATCAAAGCATGCTCTTTAAAACTATTTAACGATTGTTCTATCTGTTCTGAATGAATACTCTGTCTCTCATATATTTTCAATAAAACATTTATTGATTAAAAGATACAGTTTGCACAAATTCATTTTATCGACTGAAATCGAGCAATCTGGAGGGGTTCAGTGTAGACAGATGCCATTCAACAGATGAAGATGGATACAGCTCGCGTTTGTCGCTGGTCGATTTAGAAGGGGTCCTGTCGTAATCCGTGTCTAATAGTAACGACAATATCTGAGATTTTTCCCACGTTCTCTCTTACTCCGTATCTGGTGAACTGATTCATTGAAGGTTTTGGAGGGTTTAGGCCATAATTGCTCGCGTGCATGAGTGTAACAGTTTGATGCATGTCGGCCCTGGTAGTTTTAACAGACGTTCCATTTTCTCTTCCAAAGCATGTTGAGCTCTCTCTCCGTTGTTTTCAATAGACGACTTTTATTAAATGACCCCATGATGACACTCTGCGGCTTTGTGTCTCTCTTTCTAATAAACTGCTTAGGAATGGAATTGCAGCCCCTAATAAAGGGAGGAGGAAACCACCCGACTGAGCCAACACCTGACGCTTATGTTTTACGGTTAGCAGAAAGTTGAATAAACTTCTTCTGTTTGTTCAGTTTAGCGAACTGCTCAGAGGGGAGAGGAATGTTTCCCTTTAACACATTCAAAGCAATCTGGCAGAGTGTCAGGATGAGATCTTCTGAGCCTTTGCATAGAAAGATTCTCCTCTCCTTTGGTTTGAGAGCCAGCAATGCTTTTAAAACAGGAAAGTTCCCTCTAATCCGCTGGGACATTTTTAATTTGATAAATCACTTCTTGTAGAGATCCACTGCGGGCCACTCGTGAGGGAGGACCCCGCTGAGCAGCCGGAGGTGTTCTGCTCATTCAGGCCTCAAGTCCAGGATTAAATATGAGTAGGGCTCTTTAGTCGCATCATTAAAACTCTGTAGAAAATATTCTCTTCATCCAGGGAACATTTGTTAACCAATTGGCTATTGGCTAATAACCAAACGGTAATGTTATGCCATCTGCAAGGAGGCGCCTCTTATCAAAGACGACTGGGAAGTTGATGTTTGTTAGTGAGCTCAAAGGTCTTTATATTGCGTGTAATTTTATTGTATTCGGCTGGGATTTTGCGATGGTTGTCACAGTCTTGGGAGGTATCCCTCTACCAGGTCTGTGAGACTGTCAAAGTTAATTTTACGTGTGTTCTAAAAATTCTGCGTAACTCCTTTAGCACGTGATGTCACCTTGCCTTGTTGTGTAAGATAGGAGACCAGCAGCTGACAGTTACACATAATCACCCCGGTCTAATTCTGATGTCAGGTCCCCAGGTAATTACAGAGAGGAGGGTGATATCGATCACTGGGGCTGGAGGTGCACACGACAGAATCAGTACGGCAGGACACAACACGTTCTTGGAGCAAATCTAATTGCTTATAGAGTTCGAGACGCATGGAAGACGTTCTGAATGCGGCAAGAAAAATATTTGCGTTGCCTGGGGGTAGGACGCACTTAGAACTATACCGCCATTGAACGACTGCAACGTCATCATTTATGAAGTGGAACTGAGAAACGCCATACTTGCTCGAAAAGAGAAATTAAAAAAAAACAAAAACGTCCAGGGGTGCTCACCAGGCTGGTTGAGAGCTGTTCGATCTTTGTGCTGGTTTTCCCAGATAGAATTTAGCAGAAGTTTAGCAATCTGTCTTTTTTGCTGGATTGTAGAGAATTTTGAGGGTCAAGCTCGATCCCCTGCTTCTTTATAATCTGATGTAAGCGCGTTGTTACGACCCGGCTCGGCTAGGGGGAAGGAGACGTAACACGAAGAGATCCTGGTGCACTTAGCGGGCAGTTTTTCTTCTCAAACGCCACAAGGTACAGGGAGCGCGGGCGCGCAGGGCCAAACGAAAACAGAAAACAACAATAAAGTAAAACAACTCCACCGGAGCGACCACGCCACGCAGGGCAAACTAAACTAAAACCACCACTGGTATCTATCAAAGGATCACACAGATCACGTTCAGTTACGTTTAGGAGATTCTAAGGGAGCCACGCGAGGGACAACGTCTGCCACCGTGCCGAGTCGCCCCCGGCGTCTGGCCCCGCTCTCCATTTAAATCCTCCTGGTGCCACTGACTGACGGGATTGGCTGCGGAGGAGGCCAATCAGGGCGCAGGGCTGGCTCTGGGGCTGGCAGAAGCAGGTGAGGGAGAAAGAGGACCGTGCAGTGACGTCACAGGGCACCGTCCGTAACAGCGTTTACTTGCAGGGTCTTCGACTCCTGAAGGGTAGACTGATGCCTCTTGCTTCTGTTTCAGGAAAGTGTAGATGTATTCTTGAAACAACTCGTCTGATTTCTCTTCAAGGTGCCACACCTCATAAATTTCAGCCAGGATATATCCTTTTCTCAATGCTTCAATTAGCTCGACCGTTACCCAGACCCCCTGAAGCGCCCTCTCTTCAACACTGTGTGTACAAGCAGTAGCTTGATTGTTCATGAGTGCACATGAACGACAGAGTGTGAAAATCAATTTCCCTTTGTCATTTCTCATCAGCAGCACAGGGAAAAACAGTTTCTGTGGAGGATGAACCTTAGCATGAATCAGTCTGAAATAGTTTTCAACGTCATCAAAATCCTTTCTAATTATTGGGTGTCCGAGGGGATCGTGGAAATGCACATTTACAAAGGCATACAAGGAGGTGAAATCAACATAATCAATACGCTCCTCCGGGCGACGATGTGACGCAGACGGATGGCAGATGTACGCCCACCGAATAAGGCAGCTCTAGGGTCTAACGGGAGTGGTTCTTGAAACCTCTAGGAAACTTTTAATGGCTGGATCCATTTTTTTGTAGAACTCCAATCATGTTCCCACTTGAGCACTACAGTTTGCACCTTATGATCCCTTTTTAAGTGCCCTCCCCTTTTCATGGTGTCTGAGTGCAGCTCGCTAAAACACACACCTGACAGAAGAGATCCTTCGTGGGGGCTGAAACACACGGGACACCCGTGAAAATAGCAGCCTAGAAATTCAAGACAATTTTCTGTCCGTCTACATCGGCACATCCATCAACAGAAAATTTCACTTCCCCGCCATTCAAAGCATGTCACTGAAATCCCGCGTGACAAGGCTTCAAACTCCAGCCACTGTATAGAGGCGTGTGAGAAAGCCTTGTGCTCGGTGTGACAATTGTTTGGACAGAGGATTGCAATGGTTTGGGGTTACAGCCGGTTGTCTTGACGAATTCATCGTGAAAGTTGATTGTGCCCTCAGCCTAGATTTGGACATCATTTTCCCAATGAGCTACAAACTCCTGGTCATAGTTGAACTCCTGATCTTTTACTGAGTGATACCAGTTAAAAAATCCTGTCTCTGTCTCGGTGCCATCTCATCTGCTCCATACATTGCAGGCGAGGGATGGGGACCTTTTTACCCATTTCTTGAGACGTTTGTGAACTTGTGCGGATAGTCACCTTTAAGCTCCGTTTTACACCCTGACACTTTCGGAAATTCCTGGAGTGGGATGGGGATGACGGAGAATGAGTGGATAAGTTTAAGCTGATAGTCATTTTCAGTGATCAGAATTATTTTGCTCCCCTGTGCGATGACGAAAGGTGACAATCGTTGAGTCACATAAGCATTCAAAATGCTATCAAAGCCTTTCCCATAGCGTGAAATGTAAGTCGCATGTTTGTGCCGTTTTTGCCGGTAATGGAGAAGGAAATTTACAGCACAGTGGGGACCTTCCCAGATCCAGACGAATGAACATTAAATATCAATCGGGGGTGGGGTGGGTGAGGTCAGAGCGCTGGCTATCACTTGGACAAATGACCACAGTTTTGTACACAAAAGGACACTGCGACTTCTCAAATAATAAAAAGAGCTTATTAAACACAATGCATCAATCAGCAACACGTTGATGGAACAGTTCGGATCTACAACGGTGGTGCAGTGGTCTGCAGTGTTGCCTCACAGCAAGAAGGTTCTGGGTTTGAGCCCTGGCTCCAGCTTTGCTAGACACGACTGAGTCACTGACACCTGCAAGGACAAACTCTGTAAACCTCCAAGCCTCCACCCTTCATTGCAAACTGTGTATATTTGGTGTTTTGTACACATGCAACTTTGTATACAATGGTCTTCTCCTCTCTTTTGATATATTTAACTTTAACTTTCCTTTTCTTTCTGTCTTGTAATTGAGCTGTGGTAACATCCAAATTTCCCTGTTGTTGGATCAAGCTCCATCTATCTAGTAGCTTTGGTTCCATCTCAGCACAGAAAAATCTGTTCCCTTCACTGTGTGGTTCAAAGTCCCTGGTTTCATTGCAGCTTTGAACTGAGCAGGTGTTCATTCACATATCAGTAACAGGGTGACACTTTATCACAGCAGTGGACAAACATCAGCATTCATCACCCAGCAGCTCCTCTGATCAACAGAACAAGCTAAAGTGTTTTGGAGAATGAGGCCATGGATCCCTCTACCTCTCACATGCTAAGCTGGCACTCTACCATTGGAGCTAATTCCCCTGCTAATAAGCACAGCAGATAATGCAGCTTGACCTTCAGATTTGAGGGAAGAAAACCTTGAAACATGATGATGTTATTATTTATGTCTTTAATGCACCAAAACCTTTATTTTTTCTGGGGTTTTGAGTGGTTCTGGGTCATGAATCAAAATTTAAATTGGACAAAAATGTCATGCAGGGTCACTGGGGCCACATGTTTCATGTTCTCAACAGATTAAAAGTGTAGACTGTGTGACATGTGGTGTGTTTGTCAGGAGCTTTCAAGACCAAAGTTGTTGACACACAAAAGAAAGAAATATGTCAAAGTTTGTTCATTTTTATGAGTTAAACTGAAAATTAGTTGCAGAGTGACGACAAAAATGGAGAAATCCTCCTCTTCATTCCTCAGTCAAAACCACTGACACACACACACACACAGACACACACAAATAGTTTGTGTTTGTGAGTAGATTAAAAAAAATCGACTGTGCTTCAATGAAGATTAATTGTTGAATATCAATCCTCTACTTATGTTCATGGGAGTGTAGTTGTTGTGGTCGAGTGGTTAAGGCGATGGACTAGAAATCCCTTGGGGTCTCCCCATGCAGGTTTGAGTCCTGCCAACAACGTTAAACTCCTGTTCCAGAGGAGACAACATCTGCTCCTACTGTAGGTCCATGTGTCAAAGGTTTTCTTTCAAGGGCTGGAGCAGCTGATGATGAGGGAGAGAGAGAGAATTGGTAGCATGTTGTCTTGTCTCAACCATTCTGGTGTTGACCAAAATCTTTGTTGATACTCCAGTGGTGGTGAAGGTGATGGAAATGTTCCAAGTGGGACGGTTCCATGTTCAACCAGTTTCATCTGGAACTGAGGTGGAGCTTAGGGTTAAGTAGGAATTGGTTTGGTTTAGTCCCTGGGAATGTCAGTTGGTGTGTGTGTGTGTGTGTGTGTGTGTGTGTGTGTGTGTGTGTGTGTGTGTGTGTGTGTGTGTGTGTGTGTACATGCAGACTTTCCCTTGTGACAGCTGATTTGGTTTGGAATCCATCTTAGTCAGGACATTTTGAGAAATTCTATCATGTCATTGTAGTTATTTTGATTTACAACACTGGAAAAAAAATCCCCTCCCCTCCAAAAACCCTCGTCTTCAACTTTGTACCCAAGTTGTCTCCTCATCAGGCACCACAGGATCCAGTAGGTTCAGTTCAAAAAAGTCATTTCAGATTCAGAAAATGTCCATCAAACACAAAATAAGGCTTCAAATAGGTTTCCAATTTTATTTCATGTAGACACATTTTGTCCATTTGACATCAGGACTGCTCCCAGATCGTCTCCATGACCTCATCCCAGCACCAGAGTACCGCCCAAGTTCATCAAGGACAGCAAACATGAGCAGGTCTAGGTTCACCTCCATCTTTGGAGGTTGTTGAATTTCCTCCTGAGGACCGTCAGGCTGTTTCCTTACTTTGCTGTGACACAACAGCAGACAGCAACAAGGACTGCTGCAGTGCACTTGATAAAATTACCATCTGTAGACTGGACCAATATGCTGATGTGATCCTTTGATTAGTTTAGAATCAGGCAGAGATCAAAGACTGAAGCAGGAGATCAATGAACAGAATTCAGAGATCAAAGACAGAATTCAGAGATCAAAGACTCCTGGAGCTTTGGCCTCTCTTGTCTTTGGGCCTGGATGTTACTGAATGTTTTACTCCACCAGTAACTTGTTCATCCACCTTTTTCTGCCTCATGTCTCTGAAGCAGCTCATCATTTGTTGTGTCCACGCCATTCCGTGTCACCACCTCACGTCAATTATCAACCTGTGCAAACAAGAAATGCTGCCTTGATCATAACTTTGCAGGTCACTTGAATGTGAGGCTCCTACATTTTCTACTTGCTCTCCAAAAAATGAATTCCCAAAAGGAACATTATTTTGAACATGTATTATGAAACATGAATAACATATTAATATACAAATATATACATGACATAAATTATATATAGATATAGAGAAACATCAATAACCAGTGAGAGAAGTCATGTGGTTCTCCGACCTCTCTAAGCTGCATCGCAGTGCTAGAGGAGTGCTGACATAATCATTTATGGTTCCTTGCTGGATGAAGGCCTAAACTATGCAGTGAAATCTACTGCCTTGAACTCACTCTTCATTTCTGCTCAGGCTTTTCCTGCCAGCAAGGCAGTGGCAACAAAAGCAGTCAGCTGATGTCCACAGCTCAACATGAGAAGAACACATTTCTTTTGAAGAAAAAAGTGATCTGAGTTCAAGTCTCAGTGGGACCTTCCTGTCTGGAATGTGTCCCATGTAAGAAACTGATAAAGAGATATTATGTGGTTCTGATGTTCTGGTTCATTTCTTGTCCTTTAGAAAAATGAAATTCATTTCTTACTGCCATGAACACAGACTGTGTGTTTAATGTTAACAATAAATGCAACAACTCAAGAGCCAGTCGCTCCTGTGGAAAAATTCTACTTTGTCAATGAATTAATTCATTTCATATTGAAGTCTGCAACTTTAAGTTTCTGTCAGGATGGCCAAGCGGTCTAAGGTGCTGCGTTCAGGTCGCAGTTTCTCCTGGAGGCGTGGATTCGAATCCCACTTCTGACAAAGGACGTTTTCTCCACATTCCGATGCATCCACAACAGAAAATTCTAAACTAACTTGAAGCTGCTCTCCACTGATGGGAGTGAGTGGTTGTCTGCCAAAGTTGGTTGAACTGGCAGCAGAGGAGGCAAATGAGTTTCCCTGTGATGTTCCAACATCAGCCTGGTTTCCTCCAACATGGAGCAGCCACCAAAATCTAACTTCAAATGTTGGATCAAAGTCTACTGAAGAAATGTATTTTCTTTCAATTCACATTTTGTCCATAAACTTCATAATCAGAGTCACCATCTCATCACATGACTAATGTTTGGGTTCTGTATTGGTGGTAAAATATCCTTCCATGCCCCTCACTAGTTTGCACACAGAAAAGCATATTTTACTGGTTTCAAATCTCTTAGCGTGTTCTCTCACTTAAACCAGCTGTGGCAGCTTTCATTGTGTGATTGATTTTAAAATATAAAGATGGAACAGAACCATTGGAATAAGATGTCAGGACATTTGAAGGAATGTCAATCTCCTGTTGAAATGTTGCAGTGTGCAGCTGAGGCTCTCTGGCAGTGGCACAAGGAGCCACAATGGCAGAACCTGGACCCTCCTGGAGGAGAACCACAGGTGAGGGCCTTCTTGACTGCAGATTGATGGAAATCAAGTGTCTGAGGCTGTTAGCAGCCATTAAGTTGATCTGGTTGGGCACTGGTATTTTTTCTTGCTGCAACTCAGGAGTGATTCAGGAGAAGAGTTTCAGAACAGCCAAGGTTGGGGACTGGAATTTTCAAATTTCCCCTGGAACCAGACAACCTTGGGAGGTAAAACCTCCCATCATAGCCAATCAGATGCAGCAGCAGAAAGAAGCTGTCATCTACCCTGACAGTCAGAGCATCAAGTCAAGAAAACATCAACCATCTTGTAGTTCCAAACCTTCACCTGTCAGATTCAGCTACTTCTTATTGTGGGACTTTAAATTTGAACACAATGGAATTTGGACAAGGAGTTTTCCTTCAAGTCCAAACATCATCGTCCAACCTCCAACCAGAGGTCCATCAGTTATCATGGGAGCCACATGTGGAGTCTGGGTTCTTTTCTAGAATGTGACGGCAATGACAGTCCTGCCAAGTGACATCACTGACATGGATGGATGACTTCAATCACATGACTGGATGACTTCAGTTACATGACTGGATGACTTCAGTCACATGACTGGATGACTTCAGTCATGTGACTGGATGACAGCGTAGATGCCAATGTAGAGGTTGGGGAAATAACCTCTGAGAATCCAGCTTGAACCAACGCCCTCCTTGTTCTTCAAAAACCCAAACAGCGACCATCAGTCTCCCTCCAATCCTGTACTTGGGTTCAATGTTGCTGTTCCATTTTGCAGCAGTAGGTATCGCTGTGATACCAGGTTCAATTCAAGAGTCCCAACTCCAGCTCATGTTAGTGTCCTCAGTGGCAGGGTAAAATGGCGCTTCAGTGGATCATGTGGATCAACTCATGTCTGTCCTCACTGCTCCACAGGTCTGTCAAATGTTCTGTAAAATATTTTGACCACAGCAGAGCTGCTAGATTAGGAGTTGATGGGAGTTGTTGCAGATACCAGTGTCCAAAGTCCAGCTTGAACCCAGTTTGTGCCACTTATTTGTCAAGCTAGCAGAGATTCTTTTCACTGCCAAGCTAAAGTGACTTCTGTCAACAAAGGTAAACATACAAAAGGATATTTCTACTGTCAGTTCAAGATTTTTATCAAACTCCTTTTTCATAGCTTGAACCTTCCTCTTGTGTTAGCTTTCTGTTCCCATCTCTTATGTTAACAGGTCAGTTTTGACCCACGTCTTCAATCAGCTGTCAAATAAACTAAAAACAATTTTCTATCATCCAAGTTGTTTCCCATCTCTTGGTTTCCTTGTTAGGCTTCCTTATCCATGGAAATATTGATTTTAATATTTTGTTGTGGGCCTCTGGACCTTTTTTTAGTCAGTAAACCCTCGATTTCAGTTCAAAAATGATCAAATGAACCTCAAGAAAATCATAGAAATAAAGAAAAGGTTGTTGTGTTTCCTGACCATTACTGAGGGGTGTTAGAACACATCTCTGACATGGATTGGTTTTATTTATTATTCATTTTAATATTATTAACTATTGTAACATCCTTGGTGTTATGGGTCAATTTCGACCCACATATATTTACTTCAACAAAAAGGAAAAAAAGTCTCTTTTTCAGCAACAGAACTTTAATACAAACACAAAATGAAAAGCAGAACAAGCCAGAACCCAAAATATTGATTTGCAAGGTCAAACAAACAACAACCAGTCAAGCAAATCAAACCAACAGAAACCAACTACTGGTTCAAAACCAGTAAAAAACAAAAACAGGGGAAAAGTCTCTGTGTGTAAGAATATGCATGTGTATGTGTGTGTGTTTAGATGCGTGTGTGTCAAAAACTGACAACATGAGCCAACAGTGGTGGTGTCTGTAAAAGAGGTGGAGCTCTGTCCTTCACCTGCAAGATTTCAGCAGGCAGCTCAGGTCCGGTTTTCTTCACTGTGCCACCATGATAAGTTTCCTCCTGAGAAGTTCTTGTCCAAGGTCATAGCTGGTAAAAGAATTTTCACAGTGATACTGGGACCCTGCAGTCCAGTCGTCATATCCAGGACCACACTGGACATGGCCGTCTTTGTTTGTTTTGTTGTTGTGCAACGTGAGAGAACGTGACAGACCATTTTATACCAAAGACAGAATGTGTGTGTGTGTGTGTGTGTGTGTGTGTGTGTGTAACCATGTTAAATTCTTTTAAATAAATATGTTTCAACCTACTATTATTTGTATGCTGTATGATTTCTGAAACCCAAGACTATCTCAGGTGTACATACTGCAACCTAAAGTATGGTAATGAGGAGAATGATGAAAAATCCACCAGGTGATCAGAAAATAATAAATGTATTCAGGAAAACAAAATCATCTCTGAACATGTATGATTGAAATATGTCAGTGGGACTGGGAGAATCTGGCTTTACCACAAAGTGTCTCAGCAAGAGATCTGTCACATGTGTCTGCTGTGGAGGGTCAATCTGTCCGTCCTCATTCAGATCATTGATGCAACGACTCTGTGATGATCAAACTACTCAGGATGAAACAGACCAATGTGGACATCAAGTAGCAACTCAGCAGCTGATCAACAGAGTCCTAAGCACCAGTAGAGCCTGTTCATCATCCCTGGGGGGGCTCGAACCACCAGCCTCTCTGTTAACAGCTGATCGCGCTGACCGATTGCGCCACAGAGACTCTGAGTCGCCTGCTTTTCATGAAGAGTTTTCAGGCTAAATTTCAGTGTGTGAGGTCCACACTGCACATTTGAGGGAACATGAAGGACAGATAAGAGTCTGACTGTCATGGTGAAAGCCTTCAGCACTAGAACTGAAACAGCCCCCACAATCTTAACCCCCCCAGACCAAACATCATCGTCCAGCCTCCAACCAGAGGTCCATCAGTTATCATGGGAGCCACATGTGGAGTCTGGATTCTTTTCTAGAATATGACGGCAATGACAGTCCTGCCAAATGACATCACTGACATGAATGGATGACTTCAGTCATGTGACTGGATGACTTCAGTGCATCCAATTACCAAGTGCACTGCAGCAGTCCTTGTTGCTGTCTGCTGTTTTGTCACAGCAAAGTAAGGAAACAGCCTGACGGTCCTCAGGAGGAAATTCAACAACCTCCAAATATGGAGGTGAATCTAGACCTGCTCATGTTTGCTGTCCTTGATGAACTTGGGCGGTACTCTGGTGCTGGGATGAGGTCATGGAGACGATCTGGGAGCAGTCCTGATGTCAAATGGACAAAATGTGTCAATATGTAATAAAATTGGAAACCTATTTGAAGCCTTATTTTATGTTTGATGGACATTTTTTAAATCTCTAATGACTTGTTTTAACTGAACCTACTGGATCCTGTGGTGCCTGATGAGAAGACAACTTGGGTACAAAGTTGAAGAGGAGGGTTTTTGGAGGGGAGGTGATTTTTTTTCCAGTGTTGTAAATCAAAATAACTCCAACTACATGATAGAATTTTCTCAAAATGTCCTGACTAAGATGGATTCCAAACCAAATCAGCTGTCACAAGGGAAAGTCTGCATGTACACACACACACACACACACACACACACACACACACACACACACACACACACA
This sequence comes from Aulostomus chinensis, assembly GCF_037954235.1. Classification (NCBI taxonomy): domain Eukaryota; kingdom Metazoa; phylum Chordata; class Actinopteri; order Syngnathiformes; family Aulostomidae; genus Aulostomus; species Aulostomus chinensis. Next base: position 26,696,552 of record NC_141323.1, read on the forward strand.
ACTACACTCCCACGCACATTTGTAGAGGATTGATATTCAACAATTTATCTTCATCGAAGCACAATAGATTTTTTTTAATCTACTCACAAAAACAAACTATTTGTGTGTGTGTGTGTGTGTGTGTGTGTGTGTGTGTCAGTGGTTTTGACTGAGTAATGAAGAGGAGGAGTTCTCCATTTTTGTCGTCACACTGCAAATAATTTTCAGTTCAACTCACAAAAATGGGCTACACGGTGGTGCAGTGGTCAGCACTGTGGCCTCACAGCAAGAAGGTTCCGGGTTTGAGTCCCGGCTGGGGCGTGGGATCTTTTTGTGTGGAGTTTGCATGTTCTCCCCATGCCTGCGTGGGTTCTCTCTGGTACTCCGGCTTCCCCCCACCATCCAAAGACATGCAATTTGGGGACGAGGCTGATTGATTCTCTAAATTGACCGTAGGTATGAATGGTTGTTTGTCTCTGTGTGTTGGCCCTGGTGACCTGTCCAGGGTGAACCCCGCCTCTCGCCTGAAGATGCTGGGAAAGGCTCCAGCCCCCCCGTGACCCTTACTAGTAAGGAATAAGATGACGATGGATGACTCATAAAAATGAACAGACTTTGACGTTTCATACTTTTGTGTGTCAACAACTTTGGTCTTGAAAGCTCCTGACAAACACACCACATGTCACACAGTCTACACTTTTAATCTGTTGAGAACATGAAACATGTGGCCCCAGTGACCCTGCATGACATTTTTGTCCAATTTAAATTTTGATTCATGACCCAGAACCACTCAAAACCCCAGAAAAATAAAGGTTTTGGTGCATTAAAGACATAAATAATAACATCATCATGTTTCAAGGTTTTCTTCCCTCAAATCTGAAGGTCAAGCTGCATTATCTGCTGTGCTCATTAGCAGGGGAATTAGCTCAAATGGTAGAGTGCTAGCTTAGCATGTGAGAAGTAGAGGGATCCTTGCCCTCATTCTCCAGAATACTTCAGCTTGTTCTGTCGATCAGAGGAGCTGCTGGGTGATGAATGCTGATGTTTGTCCACTGCTGTGATAAAGTGTCACCCTGTTACTGTTACTGACCATTGGAGCTAATTCCCCTGCTAATGAGCACAGATAATGCAGCTTGACCTTCATGCATGGTTGGATGAGCGTCACCAGTTGAAGCTTCTCTGGTTGACCAAGTGGCAGAACCTGGACCCTCCTGGAGGAGAACCACAGGTGAGGGCCTTCTTGGCTCCAGATTGATGGAAATCAAGTGTCTGAGGCTGTTAGCAGCCATTAAGTTGATCTGGTTGGGCACTGGTATTTTTTCTTGCTGCAGCTCAGGAGTGATTCAGGAGAAGAGTTTCAGAACAGCCAAGGTTGGAGACTGGAATTTTAAAATTTCCCCTGGAACCAGACAACCTTGGGAGGGAAAACCTCCAATCATAGCCACTCAGATGTGTCATGTTTAAGTGATGAAAATATGGGTTAGTCACTGGGAGTGTGTGTGTGTTTAAAAAGGCAAAAAAGTCTTTTTTTTCAGCAATAGAACTTTAATGCAAACACAAAATGAAAAGCAGAACAAGCCAGAACCCAAAATATGGATTTACAGAGACAGTGTGCTGGGCTCAGAACCCAGAGGTTGATGGATCAAAACCATCCTCTGCTAAAAGAAGGGAACAAAATAAACCTGATTGTTTTTGAAATGTGAATCTGTTAAAGAGAGGTGGAAATGGTGAGGTAGTCAGTTGTCCCTTTTGTTTTATTACAGAGACCTCATTGTTACTTAAATAATTTTAATTCTTTACTTGAAGATTCACGCTTTTTCGCTCAAAATGTTTGACAACTTCTTGCATGTTGGTGCCCCATCACACACAACAGGTGAACTTGTACTCTTTTCACCTCTGACCCACAAACATTCATAGTCTTCCAGTGAACGTCCAATTATCTTCTGAAATCAGTGATGAATCTTTACCTGCTGAGACTCATTATCTCTGACTGTGACTAGCATGTGCTAGCAGAATACAGCACTCCTTCTTCATTATCTGTCTTTGTCTCTGACCAGCTCTCCTGCTCTCTTTCCTCCAACCAGTCAAAGCAGACATCTTCACCTACTGATCTTGGATCTGCTGCCCGTTCCTGCCTGGTAAAAGAAGGAACCAGCACCTGGTTCTCCAGGCTGAATTAACTCCAGGACGTTGGCCAGCCGTGTTAGTTGAAACCTTATTTGTCCAAATAGAGAAAAAATAAGTCTGATTCTTAATGAAAGATGACATCATGGCTTTGAAACTGAGGTTGGGGACAAGCCAACATGAGCACATTCATGGAAGAATAGCAATAAAAACAGGAAGTGTTAGTGAGCAAGTACTCACCAGTCTTTCACTATCATACTTGATTCTAGTTGGGAAAAAATGGCTGCTGCTGACTGTGCTGCCTGGTGGTGGATCACTCTTCACCATCCTCACAGGCCTTGATGGAACCAAAAAGACGAGTTCCTGGAGAAGATCTTCTAGGGGGTCCAGGTTAAAGCGGTGCCCCAGCTGGCACGAGGCGCTGACCCAGGTCCTGCATGTGAGATACTGTCAGTTCTGTTCTGCCCTGCTCACAACCACAGGCTGGTGTTGAGGCCTGCAGCAACCAGGGCCCCAGTCACCAAGTGTATAAAGGCTGGTCATTGTGGCAGTGGGAGGAGTCAAAATGAAGACAGACCACTGTGAGCAGGACGTTACTGCAAAAGCAAGAAGAACTTGACCATGTTTCCTACAGTACCCAGGAGGCTTGGTAGTTGTTGAAGGAAGCTCCAAAAGCAAAGAGCAGACAGCAGGATATAAAAAGAAAAGATCCAGACACTAAAACTACAAGTAGAAACAAGATGAAATACTAAAAGCTTTGGAAAGATACTCCAAGGTTGTATATACATTATTATATACACTACTATTCTCATTGACTCTTAAAGAGGGAAAGGAAGAATTAGAATGTGGATCAGATCAGCTGATTTTAGTGTTAAGTCCATCCCTCCATCCACTTTCTGTTCTTATCCTTTAAGGGTCGGGGGGGGGGGGGCGATCCCAGGTGACATTGGGCAAGAGGCAGGGTCAGCAGATCTCCAGTCTCTGAGGAGGCGTGGGTTCAGGGTGAACCTTGGACAGGTCAGAATTTCTGATGATGTCATCAGGGCTTTGACAGTAACTAGAATTCTGTCTTTGATCTCAGGAGGACATGAAAGAAACACAATTGAGGACAGTAGAAGAGAGCACATTCAGCTTCATTAGAAACACTTGAACTGTTGAACAGTAGAATTTGTTTGAAACAGTTTATAACACTTAGTGACAGGATTGAAGAGGGAAGATTTTTCTACTTTAAATTTAATTCTAACTTCCAAGTCAAGTCAAGTCAATTTTATTTATGAAGTGCCAAATCACACCAGAAGTTATCTCATGACACTTTACAAGTTTATCTAATGAGATCGGTACCCTGGAAGGTATCACCTTGGCCCCCAGCACGACCCTAAGGAACCTAGGAGTTCTCTTTGATCAGGATCTGTCCTTTAATGCCCACATAAAGCAAATTTCTAGGACTGCTTTATTTCATTTGTGAAACATTGCTGAGATCAGACACATCCTGTCTCAAAAAGATGCAGAAAAACTAGTCCATGCCTTTGTCACTTCCAGATTAGATCTGCTGCTATAGGCTTAGGCTACTGGGGGATCTCCCATGGTGCACTGGGCTTCTCTCTACTCCTCTCTGTCCTCCTATATGTGTCATACATGAATCATAATCATGCATATTAATAACTCGTCTTCTTCTCTGGAGCCTTCAGGCTCCTCTCATCCCAGATCTGGGTGCTGCTGAAGGAGGCTGCAGACCTGAAGAGGCTCAAGCTGCCACCCGTAGCTCCACCTGCTCACCGTCTGTCCATCAGTCTCTTCCCTTCTCTCTCTCTTTATCTCTGTCCCTTTCTCTCCTTCTGCATATCTGTCTTCCTCCATTATCTGTCTTTGTCTCTGCCCCGCTCTCCTGCTCTCTTTCCCCCCAACCGGTCAAAGCAGAAGGCTGTCCCCATTGAGCCTGGATCTGCTCGATGTTCCTGCCTGATAAAAGGAAGGTTTTTGTCGCCGCTGTTGCAGGATGTGCTTGCTGATGGAGAATTGTTGGGTGTAGATTCATTGAAGGAGTGTGGTACTGGACCTACTCTACCAGTAAAGTGTCATGACATAACGTTTGTTGTGATTTGGCGCAAAATAAATAAAATTAACTTGACCAGTGTTATTTGTGGTCTTTTGTTAATTGCATGGCACATGAAATTATTTTTGGTCACTTTTCTAGTGACAGTCTCACAGAAGCAAGACAAGAACACATCTACTTTTGATGATGACAGTTTGTTCAACACTAAACTTCATCCAGTACCATGTTGTCAAACACTGGAACATCCACAGCACCTGAACAGGGACCTGAACCCTGGACCCTCAGATTAAAAGTCTGATGCTCTACCGTCTGAGCTACTCAGGCTCTTCCTACAGCATTTGGACAGGAAAAGAAACACCTGTGAAGGTGTCTGTGTAGGTTCTCATTCATCCAGGTCATCGTAGATCGAAGCGAAGTAAAATCTGGTCAACTGGACGTAAGTTTATCTTGAAGACGTTTCACCTCTCATCTGAGAGGCTTCTTCAGTTCTAGTGAAGAGTGTGGAAACTCCAGCTTATAAACCTATGTGGGAGTGGTCAGTGCTATTGTGGTGGAAACGACCCTCCCGAGACTCACCTGGCCTCTCCAAACGACAGTCGTTGTGCGGTGTCAGGGAGTTTCAGGGGTGGTCGTTAGGGAGTTTCACCGACCACTCAGATGCTAATGGGCTGTGCTGGCATCAGCCGTTCCACATGGGTCTTTCAGCTGAACTCTTTGGGGAAGCTTTGAAAGGACTTGGTTGTAAATAGGTGAAAGGAAATGTCGCAGTCCACCTCCTCTGTTCAAAGATGGTTTCTCTATCCTGACGTGGATGGCTTCTTTAACTCCTCTTTCAAACCATCTGTCCTCTCTGTCGAGAATTTGGACATGGTCGTCCTGGAAGGAGTGGCTTTCCTCCTTGAGGTGGAGGAAAACCGCTGAGTCCTGTCCTCCAGAGTTGGCTCTTCTATGTTGGGCCATGCGCTTGTTGAGGGGCTGTTTGGTTTCCCCTATGTAGAGATCCGTGCAGGCCTCACTGCATCTGACAGCGTATACCAGATTGCTTTTCTGGCTTTTTTGGTCAGAATTGTTACAGTGATACTGGGACCCTGCAGTCCAGTCGTCATATCCAGGACCACACTGGACATGGCCGTCTTTGTTTGTTTTGTTGTTGTGCAATGTGAGAGAATGTGACAGACCATTTTATACCAAAGACAGAATGTGTGTGTGTGTGTGTGTGTGTGTGTGTGTGTGTGTGTGTGTGTGTGTGTGTGTAAAACCATGTTAAATTCTTTTAAATAAATATGCTTCAACCTGCTATTATTTGTATGCTGTGTGATTTATGAAACCCAAGACTAACTAAGGTGTACATACTGCAACCTAAAATATGGTAATGAGGAGAATGATGAAAAATCCACAAGGTGATCAGAAAATAATAAATGTATTCAGGAAAAAAAATCATCTCTGAACATGTGTGATTGAAATATGTCAGTGGGACTGGCAGAATCTGGCTTTACCACAAAGTGTCTCATCAAGAGGTCTGTCACATGCGTCTGCTGTGGAGGGTCAATATTCAGATCATTGATGCAACAACTTTGCTATGATCAAACTACTCAGGATGAAACAGACCAATGTTGACATCAAGTAGCAACTCAGCAGCTGATCAACAGAGTCCTAAGCACCAGTAGAACCTGTTGATTGTCCCTGGGTGGGCTCGAACCACCAGCCTCTCGGTTAACAGCCGAGCACACTGACCGATTGAGCCACAGACACTCTGAGTCTCCTGCTTTTCATGAAGAGTTTTCAGGCTAAATTCAGTGTGTGAAGTCCACACTGCACATTTGAGGGAACATGAAGGACAGATAAGAGTCTGACTGTCATGGCGAAAGCCTTCAGCACCATCTTAACCCCCCAGACCAAACATCATCGTCCAGCCTCCAACCAGAGGTCCATCAGTTATCATGGGAGCCACATGTGGAGTCTGAATTCTTTTCTAGAAAGTGACGGCAATGACAGTCCTGCCAAGTGACATCACTGACATGAATGGATGACTTCAGTGCATCCAATTACCAAGTGCACTGCAGCAGTCCTTGTTGCTGTCTGCTGTTGTGTCACAGCAAAGTAAGGAAACAGCCCGACGGTCCTCAGGAGGAAATTCAACAACCTCCAAAGATGGAGGTGAACCTGGACCTGGGATGAGGTCATGGAGATGATCCGGGAGAAGTCCTGATGTCAAATGGACAAAATGTGTCAACATGAAACAAAATTGGAAACCTATTTGAAGCCTTATTTTGTGTTTGATGGACATTTTTTAAATCTCTAATGACTTGTTTTAACTGAACCTACTGGATCCTGTGGTGCCTGATGAGGAGACAATTTGGGTACAAAGTTGAAGAGGAGGGTTTTTGGAGGGGAGGTGATTTTTTTTTCCAGTGTTGTAAATCAAAATAACTACAACGACATGATATAATTTTCTCAAAATGTCCTGACTAAGATGGATTCCAAACCAAGGGACTAAACCAAACCAATTCCTACTTAACCCTAAGCTCCACCTTAGTTCCAGATGAAACTGGTTGATAGGAACCGTCCCACTTGGAACATTTCCTTCACCTTCACCACCACTGGAGTATCAGCAAAGATTTTGGTCAACACCAGAATGGTTGAGACAAGACAACATGCTACCAATCCTCTCTCTCTCCCTCATCATCAGCTGCTACAGCCCTTGAAAGAAAACCTTTGACACATGGACCTAAAGGAGGAGCAGATGTTGTCTCCTCTGGAACAGCAGTTTAACGTTGTTGGCAGGACTCGAACCTGCGCGGGGAGACCCCAATGGATTTCTAGTCCATCGCCTTAACCACTCGGCCACAACAACTACACTCCCATGAACATGAGTAGAGGATTGATATTCAACATTTCATCTTCATCGAAGCACAGTCGATTTTTTTAATCTTCTCACAAACACAAACTATTTGTGTGTGTGTGTGTGTGTGTGTGTGTGTGTGTGTGTGTGTGTGTGTGTGTGTGTGTTGTTTACCAGCAAGATGAAAACTGTTGTGGTATTTGACAATTCTATTGTTTCTGAATGAAAATCATGTGAAGGAGAATCATTAAGACATCCTAAAAATGGCTGAGGTCTGCTGAGCTGCAGCAGGTCTGAGCTGCTTTTGATGCCCAGATGATGAGGAGGCAGTGAATGTTGGGTTTGGTGGAGCTGAAAAAAATGCTGCAAGTGTTGAGAGGTCTGCTGGTGTCCAGGACTTCCTCTCCAGGTCTGAGGGCTTCTCCCTGCAGTTCCCACAAACACCACAACAGTCCTGGAACCCCTGCAGATGGTGGAGGACCATGATGACCCCGCTGCACCATCAGGCCATCAAAAACCAGTCCTGATGATCAAAAAGGTCCCTCCACTCATTCAGGGTCAACTCTAGAAGAAGCTTCTGGAACAGATGAGCAAACACACTCAACTAGAAATCATGATTTAAACGCAATGTTGATTTTTACATTTTCCTTCAATGTTTTAAAAACCATCAAAGTGGACAGAAGCCCAGATGGTCCAAACCTGTTTCCTGTCTCCTGCCATTGTGCAGAGCCTCGGTTCTGTCCTGCTGCTGTCCAGTTGTCTCTACTGAGCTCCTCTGCTGGTTCCACCTTGAAGAGTGTCTGAGCTAAAATTGAATCTTGGGGAACTTCAACCTTTGATCTAAGAGTTTTGTGTTTGATTTTAGAATTCTTTCTTTGATCTCAAAGACATGGAAGCTCAATCTGGTGTTGAGGAGGCCGTGATCCCATAGTGGTTAGTACTCTGTGTTGTGGCTGCAGCAACCCCGGTTCGACTCCAGGTCACGGCAGCATGAGACAAATTTCTTGCGTGTACTGATGGACACAAACCAAGCTGAAATTTCCCACAATGCAATAAGGCGGTGTTTGGTCAGTGTTGAGCAGGCGTCAGTCTGACAATGATGTCATATTATTTTGTTATCACTTGACCAGACCCAAAAGTAGGCTCCAGGTATCAGTTTCTTCTCAATGCTAATGTCTGCTAGCTTAGTCTGCTACTTTGATGGCTCTGACTACAAAAAGGTCCAGACCCCTGGATATGGTGGTTCCTCCCTAAACGTAGATTCTGTCAGCTCATGTTTTGAAATCAACTCACAGTGCTAACCACTGCACCACCGTGCAGCCCCATTTGGAAACCATCTTGAGAATATTTGGAGAAAGTTCAATCATTCAGCTGCAGTTACAGTGACTTACAACACTGCAAAAAAAAAAAAAATCACCCCTCCACAAACACTCTTGTCCAACTTTTGTGCCCAAATTTTCTCCTCATGAGGCACCAAATCAAGTCAAGTCATTTTTATTTGTATGGAACCAAATCACAACAAAAGTTCTCTCATGACTCTTTACTGGTAGAGCAGGTCCAGCACCAAACTCCTTCAATGAATCTACACCCAACAATTCTCCATCAGCAGCACATCCTGCAACAGCGGCGATGAAAACCTTCCTTTAACAGACAGGAATGTCGAGCAGATCCAGGATCAGTGGGGACGGCCTTCTGCTTTGTCCGGTTGTATTTAAAGCTCCATCAGATTGGAACAACCTTTCCTCCTCACTTCGGTCTCTCACTTCCTTTCTCATCTTCAAATCATCAAGCATTTTCAAACATCTGCTCTTGTTTCTGATGCACCTCACCTTTTCTCTCCAGGATTCACTCTGTACTTGTTCTTGTTTGTTCTCTGTACTATACATATGTGGATATTTGTGTATGAATATGCATTGTGTACTTTAATGGTGCATAGAAGCAGAATTTATTTAGATGGGTTTTTAAATGTATGAGCATGTGAAGACAGGCCCACTCTTACTTTGCAATGGGATCTCTGATCATACTTGGTATAATGCTGAATGGTGGCTTTGGGGAACATTGTTGACAGCATTCACCACTGGAGCCTACTTTGATTGCCAGTCAGGACAGGTGTTATTCAGGATGGAATATTGGCTGGACAAGTTGCTCCACATTCACTTTCAGCCGAGTCAGGAGTTGAACCTGGAATCTTCTAAGCTGAAGTCAGACGCGTTGTCCATTGTACCACCAGCCCTACAGAGTGGAGGGGTTTTATAAAAAAAGAGTCTACACATTCAGATGTATGACAGAAAATGTAAATGATATGGCGCCATTTTCTGTTTTTGTGCTGTCTGATTTTCTAAATATAACATTTATTATATATTTATTTATTTATAAATATTTGTAAGACGAAAATAAGAAAGACAACCTGCATCATCACAGTCATGAAGACCTCAACACGGTTGAAGAGAAAGTCTCAGGGTGGATTCTTGTGTTTTGCAGCATCCTTGATGTGTCTGCATAGAATGCATTGGTGTTGTGGACCCACATCCACCAAGAGTGGAACCAAGAAAAGCAAGTGGAGAATGTTTCTGGAGGAGCTGGGAAATTCCCTGGTCAAGCCACACATCGAGGGAAGGGAACGGATGCCCCGAGACCCAGACGCTGCAGCCTTGCTCAGACAGCTGCAGAGCTCACCCAGCACTCCATCCATGCCATCAGCAACACAGAGAGCAACCACGCCAGCATCCTCCTCAGCAGCCCTGCCTCAACACCAACCAGAACAGCCACAGCCAAGACCCACTCAGGCCACCGGATTCCAGAAGAAAGAGGAGTCAGGTCTGCCCAAGCAGTCAGGACAGCAGGACAAACGGATTGTGGTTCAACTGCAAACACACACACACACACACACACACACACACACACACACACACACACACACACACACACACACACATGCATGTTGTTGCACCAAGAGACTTTTCCTCTGTTTTTGTTTTTTACTGGTTTTGAACCAGTAGTTGGTTTCTGTTGGTTTGATTTGCTTGACTGGTTGTTTTTTGTTTGACCTTTCAAATCCATATTTTGGGTTCTGGCTTGTTCTGCTTTTCATTTTGTGTTTGTATTAAAGTTCTGTTGCTGAAAAAAATACTTTTTTGTCTTTTTCTTGAAGTAAATATATGAGGGTGGAAACTGACCCATAACACCATGGATGTTACAATAGTTAATAATATTAAAACGAAACAATGAATAAAACCAATCCATGTCAGAGATGTGTTCTAACACCCCTCAGTAATGGTCAGGAAACACAACAACCTTTTGTTTATTTCTATGATTTTCTTGAGGTTCATTTGATAATTTTTTAAACTGAAATCGAGGGTTTACTGACTAAAAAAGGTCCAGAGGCCCACAACAAAATATTCAAATCAATATTTCCATGGATAAGGAAGCCTAACAAGGTGACCAAGGGATGGGAAACAACTTGGATGATAGAAAATTGTTTTTAGTTTATTTTACAGCTGATTGAAGATGTGGGTCAAAACCGACCTGTTAACATCAGAGATGGGAACAGAAAGCTAACACAAGAGGAAGGTTGAAGCTATGAAAAAGGAGTTTGATAAAAATCTTGAACTGACAGTAGAAATATCCTTTTGTATGTTTACCTTTGTTGACAGAAGTCACTTTAGCTTGGCAGTGAAAAGAATCTCTGCTAGCTTGACAAATAAGTGGCACAAACTGGGTTCAAGCTGGACTTTGGACACTGGTATCTGCAACAACTCCCATCAACTCCTAATTTGTGTGTACAAAAAAATCATTGAGAAATCAAGGTGAGATCAAAGAAAGAATTCTAAGATCCCCCAGGGACGATGAACAGGCTCTACTGGTGCTTAGGACTCTGTTGATCAGCTGCTGAGTTGCTACTTGATGTCAACATTGGTCTGTTTCATCCTGAGTAGTTTGATCATAGCAGAGTCGCTGCATCAATGATCTGAATGTGGACGGACAGATTGACCCTCCACAGCAGACGCACGTGACAGATCTCTTGATGAGACGCCTCAGTCTTCAATTTAGTCGTCGTGTGTCATGCAGTGTTGAGGAGGCCGGCTGGCTGTGGGTAAAGTGGGGTTCAGAGTTTGTGGAGTTGGCTCTGGACTGAAGGGGGTCACTGATTTGTTCTCAGATGCTACAGCTCAGGTTAGCGAGGTGGTGGAGAAATGAGTGAGAACTCTGCCAGCTGGAGCCTCTTGGGTCCCGGGAGGCTTCACTCCTGGAGGTGGAAACGATGAGGCGTTTTAAAATCTGCTCCTCTTTCATGCTGACTTGTTTTCTTGGGTTCCCTCTTTTATTCATGTGTGATTTTAATCTCAGCTCTCTAAAAGTGAATGGAGCCAGAACCCATTTTAAAAGAGCTGCTCTTTTTAAACTGCTGGAGATCTAGAGGATCCCTGCCATGTTTGTCCAGGAGACCCACAGCACAACAGTCAGTGAATGGGGATACAGGCAGGCTTTTAATGGAGGTCATTTGAAGTCCCAAGTCCAGTTGGAGCAGAGGGTGGAGTTTTATTCTCCAGGAGTTTTTTGTTGTTGTTTTTTCACCAGTTTCTTTTGATTTGGAGGAAATCGTTCCAGGTGTTTGAAAGAAGGTGAGAGCAACTTTGGAAAATCGAAGCGAAGTAAAATCTGGTCAACTGGACGTAAGTTTTAAACTACGGTACGTAAACTTATTGTAAACTAAATGGTAGAAGCTGTTGAATTTCTGTATCAGAACAAGGAGAAAGGACCCCCAATGAAGGAGTGGTGTGTGTGTGAATGAGAGGACATTGTTCAGTCCACAGACCTGAGCATCGCTGCTCTGACTACCACGTTACCTCCTGGTTATCAGTGTGAAGTCAATGGTGAGGTAGTCAGTTGTTCCTTGTGTTTTATTCCAGAGGCCTGGTAGTTAAATGCTGAATTCAATAATTTTAATTCTTAACTTGAATTTTCATGCTGTTTTGCTGGAAATGTTTGACAACTTCTTGCATGTTGGTGCCCCATCACACAAAAAAGGTGCAGTTGTACTCTTTTCACCTCTGACCCACAAACATTCCACCAGTGAACGTCCAGAAATTGAAGCATAAACAGTTCAGCAACAACAAATTCTTCAAATCATCCTCTGAACCGAGAGCCACAGGCTCCTCCCAACATATGCAACACTGCCATTGAACTCTGCTTCAGTGTAACGGTGGTCGAAGGGTCAACATTGAACCTGTTGTATGACTTGAAAATTGTATCAGAGATCTGTGAGCAGGGCAAAATATATGAAAGTGTTGTCATGAACAGGTTGTGCATTTCTGTAGGTCCAAACATACCCTGGAGTCCACCAATGCCAGTTGTGACCTTGTGGGCTCCGGCTCCAGCGCTGTCAGTGAAAAATGACTGACAATCCATTGTCTCCTGGTGAGTCCTGCTGTGTTGGTAGGATGCATCAAATCACTGTGGGAACAAGAGACACAGTGACTGAACTGTAGCCCATCCATCCATCCATCCATCCATCCATCCATTCATCCATTCATTCATCCATCCATCCATCCATCCATCCATCCATCCATTCATTCATTCATTCATTCATCCATCCATCCATTCATCCATCCATCCATTCATTCATCCATCCATCCATCCATCCATCCATTCATCCATCCATCCATCCATCCATCCATCATCCATCCATCCATCCATCCATCCATCCATTCATTCATTCATCCATCCATCCATTCATTCATCCATTCCTCCATCCATTTTCTTCCACTTATCCTGTTAAGGGTTGTGGGGTGGGGGGACCTGTCTCCCCAGCTTTCAGCGTGAAGTGGGTTCACCCTGGAGGGGTCGCCAGTCCATTGCAGGGCCAACACATAAAGACAGACAACCATTCACACTCACAGTCACACCTAGAGTCAGTTTAGAGTATCAATCAGCCTCGTCCTCATTCTCATGTCTTTCCCACTGAAAAACTTTCACACCTGAAGTGTGAAGCATCGATAAAAGTTAATTTGACAGCACAACAGAAAATCCTAGTATATCACTGACACATTCTGTAAAAGAAATGATAGAAGCTGTTGAATTTTTAGAATGAGAAAAAATGTCCCCCAATGAAAGAGTGATGATTCTTTATTTTGATTTTGTTCTTCACTCCTACACAAGAGAGGGAAAGTGTCGGCTGGCTAGGAGCAACTGCCTGCTTCAGAATGGGACGAGCCTCAGGACTTTCCAGTGAGAGCTGCAAACTTCCACCAGCGCCCACTGCCAGCACGTCTTCATGATGGAGCTGAGAAGAACACAACAACACAAGAGCACTGGAGAGGAGCACATCACTTCTTTGCTTCCTTGCCACTCTCATATCTGTCTGTACCATCTAGAGCTGGGGGGAGGAGCTTCACATGTTTTTTTTCTTGTTTTTTTTTCCAAAAGGGAATGACATGACTTACTCTGTATATTAGTATATGAACTACTGAGAATGTTCATCCCCAGTTTTAAGTTAGAATTAAATGTTAAGTAGAAAATCTTCCATCTTCAATCCTGTCACTCAGTGATGTAAAATGTTTCAAACAAATTCTACTGTTCAACAGTTCAAGTGTTTCTAATGAAGCTGAATGTGCTCTCTTATACTTTCCTCAATTGTGTTTCTTTCATGTCCTCCTGAGATCAAAGACAGAATTCTAGGTACTGTCAAAGCCCTGATGACATCATCAGGAATTCTGACTTTGATATGGAAACTCTTGCTTTAATTTGAATTTGATCTGACTAATGTTTTAGTTTAGGTTGCATGAGACTGATGCCCCCCCCCCCCCCCCCCGTGACCCTTAAAGGATAAGAATAGAAAGTGGATGGAGGGATGGACTTAACACTGAAATCAGCTGATCTGATCCACATTCTAATTTTTCCTTTCCCTCTTTAGGAGTCATGGAGAATAGTAGTGTATATAATAATGTATATACAACCTTGGAGTATCTTTCCAAAGCTTTTAGTATTTCATCTTGTTTCTACTTGTAGTTTTAGTGCCTGGATCTTTTCTTTTTATATCCTGCTGTCTGCTCTTTGCTTTTGGAGCTTCCTTCAACAACTACCAAGCCTCCTGGGTACTGTAGGAAACATGGTCAAGTTCTTCTTACTTTTGCAGTCACGTCCTGCTCACATTGGTCTGTCTTCATTTTGACTCCTCCCACTGCCACAATGACCAGCCTTTATACACTTGGTGACTGGGGCCCTGGTTGCTGCAGGCCTCACCACCAGCCTGTGGTTGTGAGCAGGGCAGAACAGAACTGACAGTATCTCACATGCAGGACCTGGGTCAGCGCCTGGTGCCAGCTGGGGCACCGCTTTAACCTGGACCCCCTGGAAGATCTTCTCCAGGAACTCGCTTTTTTGGTTCCATCAAGGCCTGTGAGGATGGTGAAAAGTGATCAACCACCAGGCAGCACAGTCAGCTGCAGCCATTTTTTCCCACTAGAATCAAGTATGATAGTGAAAGACTGGTGAGTACTTGCTAACTAACACTTCCTGTTTTTATTGCTATTCTTCCATGAATGTGCTCATGTTGGTTTGTCCCCAACCACAGTTTCAAAGCCATGATGACACCTTTCATCAACAATCAGACATATTTTTTTCTCTATTTGGACAAATAAGGTTTCAACCGACACGGCTGGCCAACGTCCTGGAGTTAATTCAGCCTGTAGAACCAGGTGCTGGATCCTTCTTTTACTAGGCAGGAACAGGCAGCAGATCCAAGATCAGTAGGTGAAGATGTCTGCTTTGACTGGTAGGAGGAAAGAGAGCAGGAGAGCTGGTCAGAGACAAAGACAGATAATGAAGAAGGAGTGCTGTATTCTGCTAGCACATGCTAGTCACAGTCAGAGATAATGAGTCTCAGCAGGTAAAGATTCATCACTTATTTCAGAAGATAATTGGATGTTCACTGGAAGACTATGAATGTTTGTGGGTCAGAGGTGAAAAGAGTACAAGTGCACCTGTTGTGTGTGATGGGGAACCAACATGCAAGAAGTTTTATACATTTTGAGCGAAAAAGCGTGAATCTTCAAGTAAAGAATTAAAATTATTTAAGTAACAATGAGGTCTCTGTAATAAAACAAAAGGGACAACTGACTACCTCACCATTTCCACCCCTCTTTAACAGATTCACATTTCAAAACAATCAGGTTTATTTTGTTCTCTTCTTTTAGCAGAGGATGGTTTTGATCCATCAACCTCTGGGTTCTGAGCCCAGCACGCTTCCTCTGTAAATCCATATTTTGGGTTCTGGCTTGTTCTGCTTTTCATTTTGTGTTTGTATTAAAGTTCTATTGCTGAAAAAAGTTTTTTTTGCCTTTTTAAACACACACACACACACACACACACACACACACACACACACACACACACACTTCCAGTGACTAATCCATATTTTCATCACTTAAACCACCACTGGAGTATTCACCTGGTGACGCTCATCCAACCATGCATGAAGGTCAAGCTGCATTATCTGCTGTGCTCATTAGCAGGGGAATTAGCTCCAATGGTCAGTAACAGTAACAGGGTGACACTTTATCACAGCAGTGGACAAACATCAGCATTCATCACACAGCAGCTCCTCTGATCAACAGAACAAGCTGAAGTATTCTGGAGAATGAGGCCATGGTTCCCTCTACCTCTCACATGCTAAGCTAGCACTCTACCATTGGAGCTAATTCCCCTGCTAATGAGCACTGCAAATAATGCAGCTTGACCTTCAGATTTGAGGGAAGAAAACCTTGAAACATTCATTCATCTTCTTCCACTTATTCCTGTTCAGAGTCTCGGGGGGCTGGAGCCTATCCCAGTGTCTACGGGCAAAAGGCAGCGTTCACCCTGGACCAGTCACCAGTCTATCACAGGGACAACATACAGGGACAAACAACCATTCACACTCACATTCATACCTACAGTCAATTTAGAGAATCCATTCAGCCTTGTCCCCAAATTGAATGTCTTTAGACTGTGGGAGGAAGCCAGAGTACCAGAGAGAACCCACGCAGGCACAGGGAGAACTTGCAGACACTACACAAGAAGATACTGCGCCCGAGCCGGTACTCGAACCCAGAACTTTCTTGCTGTGAGGCCACAGTGCTAACCACTGCACCACCCTGCAGCCCCCTTGAAACATGATGATGTTATTATTTATGTCTTTAATGCACCCAAACCTTTATTTTTCTGGGGTTTTGAGTGGTTCTGGGTCATGAATCAAAATTTGAATTGGACAAAAATTTCATGCAGGGTCACTGGGGCCACACGTTACATGTTCTCAACAGATTGAAACTGTAGCGTGTGTGACATGTGGTGTGTTTGTCAAGTTCATCAAGGACAGTAAACATGAGAAGGTCTAGATTCACCTCTATCTTTGGAGGTTGTTGAATTTCCTCCTGAGGACCGTCAGGCTGTTTCCTTACTTTGCTGTGACACAACAGCAGACAGCAACAAGGACTGCTGTAGTGCACTTGGTAAAATCACCATCTGTAGACTGGACCAATATGCTGATGTGATCCTTTGATTAGTTTCGGCGGATCAGTCAGAGATCAAAGACTGAAGCAGGAGATCAATGCTCAGAATTCAGAGATCAAAGACTCCTGGAGCGTTGCCCTCTCTTGTCTTTGGGCCTGGATGTTAATGAATGTTTTACACATTTCTTTTTAAGAAAAAACTTGCATGACATTTCAAGGAATTTTTCCTGCCAATACAGGACAACACCCACTCACAAACCAGTGCTGGACAAGTTCCTTCAAAGCTGTAATGCCTTATTTCTTACTTGTTACTGTCATTGTAAAATAATTGGTTCCATTACGATTGTGTCTGCCAGGGCTTGGTGACTGTACAGGAGGTCTGGGGGCTGCAGGGCCACAACAAGCCCATTTCCTCAACTCTCCATTTAGTACAGAGGTCCCCAAGTATGGACCAGTGAGGATAAATGTGATAGTGGAGTAATCTGTTTGTTCTTCAATTGGTCCAACTTGATGGTGAGTCTCCTTTTATCAAGAATTACTGAATGCTTGTGTTATTTATGGCATTGTAAACACTTTATAAACCCTTCATTCAGAGCTGTAAAGAACCTTTAACCTCATATCCCAGACATCAAAGTGGGCCACTAACTGGTGAGATGAAGCTATGCTATGCTGCTACATTCTGAAGAGGTAAAGTAGCAGGTTCTGAGAGTGATGGCTAACCTGGATGTGTTCATCTCCTACTTTAATATCAGCGTCCACACTTGGAGCTCTGACCACCTCCAGCTTTTTGTTCCTGTTTCTGCTTCAGTCAACAGGGAACTCAAACCTGCAACAGAATCATCAACAACAATGGAATAGAAAACAGAGGAAGACAAAATATCATAAACTTACAAAGCTGAGAAATGTTCATGGAGAATAAATGCACACATTATGATTGAGGCCAGAAAGTAAAACTCCACACCAAATGTATTTTGACATGTAGGGATAATGAACTTGAATGTGTTGAAAAAGCAGATGAATGAATCCACTATCACAAGATGGCGTCACAGATCCTGATGCTCTGAGCAGGAAACACCAAGCAAAACATGACTAAAAAGCTCCTGTTGTTCCCTCCATGAAAAACTGTGGCACTGATGAGAAGAAGGATCCAAGCGTCCTCTGAGGATCCATCGCCTCACCATTCGGTAGAAGGATGATAGGGTCGGCACCAGGAGAAACCCTTGTGTCTCTGATGCAGGGAAGATGGAGCACTGAAGAGGCCACATTGTGGCGTCCTGAAGAGGACATTTGGTGGAGCCTGAGACAGCAAACATCACGTCGCCCTTCATCAGAAGAACCACAGCACTTCAGTCATGTGACTGAAGTCATCCATTCATGTCAGTGATGTCACTTGGCAGGACTGTCATTGCCGTCACATTCTAGAAAAGACTCCAGACTCCACATGTGGCTCCCATGATAACTGATGGACCTCTGGTTGGAGGCTGGACGATGATGTTTGGACTTGAAGGAAAACTCCTTCTCCAAATTCCATTGTGTTCAAATTTCAAGTCCCACAATAAGAAGTAGCTGAATCTGACAGGTGAAGGTTGGGAACTCCAAGATGGTTGATGTTTTCTTGACTTGATGCTCTGACTGTCAGGGTAGATGACAGCTTCTTTCTGCTGCTGCATCTGAGTGGCTATGATTGGAGGTTTTACCTCCCAAGGTTGTCTGGTTCCAGGGGAAATTTGAAAATTCCAGTCCCCAACCTAGGCTGTTCTGAAACTCTTCTCCTGAATCACTCCTGAGCTGCAGCAAGAAAAAATACCAGTGCCCAACCAGATCAACTTCATGGCTGCTAACAGCCTCAGACACTTGATTTCCATCAATCTGGAGCCAAGAAGGCCCTCACCTGTGGTTCTCCTCCAGGAGGGTCCAGGTTCTGCCATTGAGGCTCCTTGTGCCACTGCCAGAGAGCCTCAGCTGCACACTGCAACATTTCAACAGGAGATTGACATTCCTTCAAATGTCCTGACATCTTATTCCAATGGTTCTGTTCCATATTTATATTTTAAAATCAATTACAGGATGAAAGCTGCCACAGCTGGTTTAAGTGAGAGAACACACTAAGAGATTTGAAACCAGTAAAATATGCTTTTCTGTGTGCAAACTAGTGAGGGGCATGGAAGGATATTTTACCACCAATACAGAACCCAAACTTTAGTCATGTGATGAGATGGTGACTGAGAAGAGTGATTATGAAGTTAATGGACAAAATGTGAATTGAAAGAAAATACATTAAAAAATACGTTTTTTTCTGCACAAATTTACTGGTATTAGACTGCATTTTTGGTTCATGAGTAGATTGTAGATAAATTTATTCATATATTGGCTTTAACTGTAGATTAATCCATACATATATATTTGCTTAAACTGTAGTTAAATTTATACATATATTTACTTAAAATAGAGTGCAGGAAACACAAGGCAGCGAAGCACAGACCAGATTGTATAAGAGAGGACACAGGTGAAAAGGTCACAACAGGGAATAGCAGGAGTTTAGCTCATGGCTAGCATCACTCCCTCAAACTAATTCAGTCACAACAGAGTCCACAGAATTTCTATGGTAGGATGAAGTAGAGGGAGTCAGAAGTAGATAAGAGCAAGGTCGTGAATCAGGGAAAGAGAGGTTTTAATCTTCACAGCTGCAACAACAAGGCCACGATGGACCAGAAGGGACTGGCATGGGGTCAGACAGAAGATCCTGCAACAGACATGAAGATCAAAAATACACACTTGCACGCAGAAGCGATCACATAAGCACCTCCCTGTAACACATAAAACTGGAGAAGATAGTTAGATCGTTGGACTTCTTGCCCCAACGCCAGGGACGACGCATCTGTGTATGCTGACTCCAGCATAGGGGAAGACGATCTCCAGAGCTCTGTATTCTTTCCTGTTAATCTGAATAAATTCTTTTGAACCAACTGGAAGGTGTCCTCTCCGGATTTGGAACAGCGCAATACATACACTCTGTGGGTCCTTCTGATTGATTAATGATGACTTGTTGAAAAATTCCTACAAGATGAAAGAGTATCACATATATATTATATACATGTGATACATGCACGTGGCTTTGGACAAAAGCTTAAAGAAATTGTAGGATTGTAGAATTATTTAAACGTACCAAGTGGACTGTTTCAAGTTTCTTGAAGACGCTTCAGCTCTCATCCAAGAGGCGTCTTCAGTTTTCTTCACTGATGGGAGGATTTATGGCTCTGTGGGGGCGGGACCTTCTCCACAGGTGATTGACACATGTGAGCTCAAAGTGTCAGAGTTGTTTCAGTCAGGTTGTGAAAGGGAAGTTGACTCAACTGGTATCTGTGTCAGTTAAAAGCCTCACAGTAATTCCATAATGTAGGAGTAGAAACCAGAGTCGCTTACGACAAGGATGGGATTCGAACCCATGCGCGCAGAGCACAATGGATTAGCAGTCCATCGCCTTAATCACTCGGCCACCTCGTCTGCTGATGGCAATCCTCACCTTTTTAACAACTGAACTCTTTGGAGCCTATTTGTCAGAAATGGACCCAGCAGGAGCCACTGAACACAACTCTGACATAATCAGGCTTCTTCCCAGCAGCATCGTGCTACAGAAGGCAGAATACAGACCATCGACACATCATCAGAGTGAACACCAGCTGATGTTTACAAGTTTAATTCACCTTTTACTACAAAATGACATCCAAGCTCAGATTCTCTTGTCCTGATTGAACAAGTAAATGTTTAAGAAGATGAGAGTACCAGACTTTTTCATCCAAGGAAACAATCATCCTATCACTGTCCTATGCAGAGTTTCTTTAAAAAAAAAAAGTGAGACAACCTCAAGATTTTCTGTTTCCTCTTGTTGGATTTTGCCACAGAGAATCAGAGACAATCAAAAGCTTGTTGGACTTTAATGTTGGAGGACAGAACAAGTCATGACATCATCAGTTTTACCTTCACAGGTGCTTCATTTACTTTACTTTCAATTTTACAGAGGTAGAACCTGAAATCAAAGCTGTCTGTCAAAAGAAGTGAAAGCTCCCTGGTTGTGATGTTCTTGTCGACAAACTCTGTCTTGTATGGAGCTTCAATCTTTAATAAAAAGAATAAAAAGAAGATGACATTTGTTGTGATTTGGCGCTTTAAAAATAAAACTTACGACTTACATGGAAACTGTCTGGGTGGGGGGTGGAGCCTCCATCAGGTATGTGTTTGATGTCTGAATTCTGTATCTGATGTCTGAATTCTGTCTTTGATCTCTGGGTTCTGAGCATTGATCTCCTGCTTCAGTCTTTGATCTTTGACTGATCCTAAACTAATCAAAGGATCACATCAGCATATTGGTCCAGTCTACAGATGGTGATTTTACCAAGTGCGCTACAGCAGTCCTTGTTGCTGTCTGCTGTTGTGTCACAGCAAAGTGAGGAAACAGCCTGACGGTCCTCAGGAGGAAATCCAACAACCTCCAAAAATGGAGGTGAATCTAGACCTGCTCATGTTTGCTGTCCTTGATGAAAGAAAAGGGAAAGGATGAGACAGGGAGCTGAAAACGCAAGGCTGTGAGTTCAAATCCAGGCTGGGACATACTGACCAAACTGGTTCTAGTTGTGTTCGGGTTGAAATAAACAGGTCATTAAGGACAAACCAATGTTGGCCAGATCAGGAAGAAGTTCAATAAGTTCATGAAGCTTACCTATTTGAAGCCTTATTTTGTGTTTGATGGACATTTGTAAAATCACTAATGACTTTTTGACTGAACATCCTGGATCCTGTGGTGCCTGATGAGGAGACAACTTGGGTACAAAGTTGAAGAGCAGGGTTTTTGGAGAAGGGATATTTTTGCAGTGTTCCAAGTCAATAATAACTGTGGCAAAATGTCATCATTTTTCAAAATGTCCTCACTAAGATGGTTTGTAATTCTGTCTCTCCCTCATCCTCAATTTCTACAGCCCTTTAAAGAAAACCTTTGACTCGTGGATCTAACAAAGATCAGATGTTGTCTCCTCCAGAACATCAACACTTTAACGTTGTTGGCAGGACTCCAACCTGAGCAGGGAGACCCCAATGGATTTCTAGTCCATCACCTTCACCACTCGGCCACAACAACCACATTCACACACACATTTGTAAAAGATTCACATTTACACAATTCTTTGAAATTATGTCACAAGCCCATTTGTGTGAGGTCCTATTTTCTCTTTTTCAGCATTCCTTTGTTTCCAGGTCTCTAATAAGTGCAGAATTACAAAGACAAGCAAGCTTGATCCATCCTGGGCAGGTGATAGGAGCCCATTGACCACTGGCCAGAGACCCTGGCACAGACGTTGGGGGTGGTGATAGAGAGCATTTCTACAATTATATTCTACATTTATAGAATTCTACAATCCTACAATTTCACTGAGCAGACGCTTTTGTCCAAAGCCACTTGCATATGTTTTTGGTGAGTTTGGCTCCTGAGCTTGAGACAGTTGTGACTCATAAAGGACAGCTTCAAATGCAGCTGTGAAGCCTCATTGTCAGCAGGGAGGAACGACAGGTGTCTCCCTCTAGTGGCTCCTCACAGCAACACGAGCCTCATTTCATACACATGCATCCACCACCTCACGACCAAAGGCCAGTTGGGCCTCCACAGACAGGTGAGTTTCAAGTGTTGGACAAAGGTCTTTAAGATGTTCTTATTAATTCTATAACATCTGAGATTAAAATCTATGGAATTACAACCAACAAGCAGTCAAACACCTGATCAGATGCTCCTTCATGAGGCTGAGAAGAATCAATCTAAACTGGGATGAAGAAAATTAATTGAGAAGAGAAACCTACTGATTGGATGACATGGACCCACCTCATCCATGTCAGCCTTGTTGGAGCAGAAAGAGGTGGATCAGAGGAATCAGTGGATAAAGACTCAGGTGTCAGATGAAGAATCTCTTTATTCACAATGGAGTCAGAGAAATCTTCCAACGTGAGAGAACCTGACAGACCATTTTATACCAAAGAAAGGCTGTGTGTGTGTGTGTGTGTGTGTGTGTGTGTGTGTGTGTGTGTGTGTATGTGTGTGTGTGTGTGCGCGCGCGCGCGTGTGCGTGTGCGTGTGTGTCTGGTTGACTCACTAAATTCATAATTGAAGTGATTATTTAATTCATAAACAAAACATTTGTCCAAAAGTCATGATCAAATTAATGTGAAATCTGAGCAATGAGGGTTTGAAAATGTTCAAATGAGCCAAAACAATGTCCTGGGTTCCAACCAGGGACCTTTAGATCCACACCAAACTTCCCTGACCTCATAGAAACTAGAACATTTTAACAAATAAATTCAAATTCAACTCAGCAGCAACTCTAGAACAGTCAGAGCACTTGCTAATTCCCCTGTTAGCTCCAGATCAGACAATGCAGGCTCACCTTCACGCTTGGTTGTACAACCGTCACCAGTTGAATCTTCTCTGGTTCAACAAACTCTGGGGACTCAAGACACAAGTCAGCACCGGTGCAGGTCCAGATCCAGATGTTAGCTGATGGGGGCAATGGTTTAAGGGAGCTCCAGGTAACTGGTTTGAACTGGTCCCTCATCTCTGTGAGTAGAAACCATCTGAGGTGGAGGGTGGAGATCTGCTTTGACCTCCTGATCTCCCAGTAAAGCCAATATAGATGTTGAGCTTGGAGGAGTTGATGGCCTCCTTCATCTTCTTGTTGGAGATTTTTGCTAAACTCAGCACCACCATTGATCAGAGGAAAGTCCACTTGTCAGCTGGACACTGGAGTTTCTAGTGACCTGCAGGATCTTATTTGTGGTGGCAGCAGGCCTGTTCCAAGAGCTGGGCTCACATTCATGATCAGGCTTCATAATGGTTCTGGACCACTGAGTGATAGAAGCTGATCCTGGGGCAGCAGAAGACAAATATAGAGAAGAAAAGACAAAAGACAGAGAGAAAGGAGGGAGTGAATGACAAAAAGATGGGAACAAGATGAGGGTGAAAGACAAGCAGAGAAAAAGACAGAGGGACAGGGGGATGGAAGACAGACACACAACCAACAACAGCAACAGCAGCAATAATAGTATTGATATTGTCCTGTTATTGATGTTTTCATGTGAAAGTGGCATATTTAAGATAAAAGACACTGTTAGAACAGAATGATCCAGAAAACCCACCAACAAGAGGTGTGTCTGGTACAGATGTGGAATTATTGGCTCACACAATGTTGAGGCAACTGGGAAGAAGACAAACAAAAAAGGCTTGTGTGATTCAGACATTCATCAAAAATGGTCCTGTAGAACTGTTCAATGTGTCATGACTTCAGAAGCTCAAATCCTCTCTAAGTTCTAGTGAGAGTGGAAGAGATTATAAAATGAGAGAAGCAGGGCCCTCACTCAGAGCTGAAACAGCTCAGTTGGGAGAGCGTTAGACTGAAGATCTAAAGGTCCCTGGTCCGATCCCAGGTTTCAGCAGAGGAACAGCATTGACTTTACTTTCCAGTGGAGGAACTGCAGACATGAAGGAAACGAACATCTTGTCCTGTGCATTCTTATGACATTCAAGACATTTTTGGAGCCTCTTGTTGGATTTTGCCACAGAGAATCAGAGCCAATCAAAAGCATGGTGGACTTTAACATGGAGGATTGAACAAGTCAAGAAAGCAGCAGTTTGACCTTCACAGGTATTTCTTTTCCTGTCTAAATGCTGTAGAACGAGCCTGAGTAGCTCAGATGTTAGAGCATCAGACTTTTAATCTCAGGGTCCAGGGTTCAAGTCCCTGTTCAGGTGCTGTGGATGTTCCAGTGTTTGACAACATGGTACTGAATAAAGTTTGGTGTTGAACAAACTGTCAACGTGGAAGTGTTTTTGTCTTGCCACTGTGAGACTGTTGCTAGAAAAGTGACCAACAATAATTTCATGATGCATGCAATTAACAAAACACCTACATTAATGGTCGCAGGGGGGCTGGAGCCTATCCCAGCATCTACAGGTGAGAGGCAGGGTTCACCCTGGACAGGTCGCCAGTCCATCACAGGGCCAACAATACAGAGATGAAAAACCATTCATACCTACGCGCAATTTAGAGTGTCCAATCAGCCTCTTCCCAAATTACATGTCTTTGGATGGTGGGAAGAAGCCGGAGTACCTGGAGAGAACCCACGAATGCATGGGGAGAACATGCAGACTCTACACAGAAAGATTCTGCACCCGAGCCTGGACTCAGAACCAGTGCACCATGGGAGATCCCCCAGAAACCCAGAACCTTCTTGCTGTGAGGCCGCAGTGCTAACCACTGCAACATCATGGCACCGTGGTCTTATATACTTTTCTCAATTGTGTTTCTTTCTTGTCCTCCTGAGATCAAAGACAGAATTCTAGTTACTGTCAAAACCCTGATGACATCATCAGGAATTCTGACTTTGATCTGGAGACTCTTGCTTTAATCTGAATTTGATCTGACTAAAGTTTTAGTTTAGGTTGCATGATACCGACCACCTCATTTCTCCTGATAAACTGGTGACCTGTCCAGGGTGAACCCTGCCTCTTGCCCAATGTCACCTGGGATCGCCCCCCCCCCATGTCACCTGGGATCGCCCCCCCCCCCCCCGTGACCCTTAAAGGATAAGAATAGAAAGTGGATGGAGGGATGGAATCAGCTGATATGATCCACGTTCTAATTGTTCCTTTCCCTCTTTAGAAGTCATGGAGAATAGTAGTGTATATAATAATGTATATACAACCTTGGAGTATCTTTCCAAAGCTTTTAGTATTTCATCTTGTTTCTACTTGTAGTTTTAGTGTCTGGATCTTTTCTTTTTATATCCTGCTGTCTGCTCTTTGCTTTTGGAGCTTCCTTCAACAACTACCAAGCCTCCTGGGTACTGTAGGAAACATGGTCAAGTTCTTCTTACTTTTGCAGTCACGTCCTGCTCACATTGGTCTGTCTTCATTTTGACTCCTCCCACTGCCACAATGACCAGCCTTTATACACTTGGTGACTGGGGCCCTGGTTGCTGCAGGCCTCAACACCAGCCTGTGGTTGTGAGCAGGGCAGAACAGAACTGACAGTATCTCACATGCAGGACCTGGGTCAGATCCTGGTGCCAGCTGGGGCACCGCTTTAACCTGGACCCCCTGGAAGATTTTCTCCAGGAACTCGCCTTTTTGGTTCCGTCAAGGCCTGTGAGGATGGCGAAGAGTGATCCACCACCAGGCAGCACAGTCAGCTGCAGCCATTTTTTTCCACTAGAATCAAGTATGATAGTGAAAGGCAAGGCGAGGCAATTTTATTTGTAGAGCCCGTTCTCACAAACAGTTTGTCTCAAAGGGCTTCACATGGCATCATAACAACATCCTCTGCACTTAGACCCTCACATCGACTGAGGAAAAACTCCATAGAAAACCCTTTTAACAGGGAAAAATCTGAGAAACCTCAGGGTGAGCAACAGAGGAGGGATCCCTCACCCAGGACGGACAGACGTGCAGTAGATGTTGCTATGGACAAGAAAACAGTTTACAATGCAAAATGTGGGAAATATGGAAATGTTAACAGTTGAAGAAGGAAGCTTCTGGAAGGGGAGGAAGGGAGAGCAAGCCAGCTTGATGGGGGACTGGATGGCAGACTGGTTCATGGAAGGGGAGCGCAGGCCGGTGTAACAGTAGGGAATAAAAGGGGGGGTGGGGGGGCGATGCAGGCGGCGGTTGGAGCTCTGGTGGATCTGTGGAAACAGAGAGACTGCGAGACACCAAGGCCAAACTGCAAAGTGCAACAAGTAGTGGTAATACAGTTCCAAAAATGTGCAGGGAGGAGAGGAGGAGGGGGGGGGAGAAGAGAGGAGAGGAGAGGAGAGGAGAGGAGAGGAGAGGAGAGGAGAGGAGAGGAGAGGAGAGGAGAGGAGAGGAGAGGAGAGGAGAGGAGGGAAGGGCTCCATGTAACCTGATGTGTCCCCCAGCAGTCTAAGCCTATAGCAGCATAGCTATCAATGGTTCAGAGCTACCTGAACCAGTCCTAACTGAAGGCTCTGTCATAGAGGAAGGTCTTAAGCCTGGACTTAAACGTAGTTAAAGTGTCTGCCTCTCTGACCCATGGAGAGAGCTGGTTCCAAAGTAGAGGAGCCCGGTAACTAAAGGCTCTACCTCCCAGTCTGTTTTTATTGATACTGGGAATCACTAAAAGACCTGCATTCTGGGAGCGGAGTGCTCTGGTCGGACAGTAGGGACTAATGAGCTCTTTCAAATACGATGCAGCTTTATCATTAAGAGCCTTATAAGTCAGCAG
The DNA here is from genome assembly GCF_037954235.1 of Aulostomus chinensis. NCBI lineage: Eukaryota > Metazoa > Chordata > Actinopteri > Syngnathiformes > Aulostomidae > Aulostomus > Aulostomus chinensis. The sequence goes on from NC_141323.1 coordinate 26,723,315, forward strand.
AAGGATTTTGAAGTCGATTCTAGATCCTACAGGAAGCCAGTGGAGAGAAGCTAAAGTGGGAGAGATGTGTTCTCTCTTCTTAACTCCCGTCAAAACCCTTGCTGCAGCGTTCTGGACCAGCTGGAGACTCTTTAGAGAGTATTTAGGACATCCTGACAAGAGAGAGTTGCAGTAGTCCAGCCTAGAAGTGATAAATGCATGCACCAGTTTCTCAGCATCACTCTGGGAAAGGATATTCCTAATCTTAGCGATACTTCGCAGATGGAAGGAGGCGGTCCTGGTCACATGCTTTATGTGGGAGCTGAAGGAAAGGTCCTGGTCAAAAATGACCCCAAGGTTCCTTGCAGTTGTACTCGGGGTCAAGGTGATGCCAGTAGTGATCTGATAAGAGAGTGTGTCCCTGAGGTGTTTAGGTCCAAAAGAAAGACTGGTGAGTACTTGCTAACTAACACTTCCTGGTTTTATTGCTATTCTTCCATGAATGTGCTCATGTTGGCTTGTCCCCAACCATAGTTTCAAAGCCATGATGACATATTTCATTAACAATCAGACATCTTTCATTAACAATCAGATCAAATTTTTTCTCTATTTGGACAAATAAGGTTTCAACTGACATGGCTGGCCAACGTCCTGGAGTTAATTCAGCCTGTAGAACCAGGTGCTGGTTCCTTCTTTTACCAGGCAGGAGCGGGCAGCAGATCCAAGATCAGCAGGTGAAGATGTCTGCTTTGACTGGTAGGAGGAAAGAGAGCAGGAGAGCTGGTCAGAGACAAAGACAGACAATGAAGAAGGAGTGCTGTATTCTGCTAGCACATGCTAGTCACAGTCAGAGATAATGAGTGTCAGCAGATAAAGATTCATCACTGATTTCAGAAGATAATTGGACGTTCACTGGAAGACTATGAATGTTTGTGGGTCAGAGGTGAAAAGAGTACAAGTGCACCTGTTGTGTGTGATGGGGCACCAACATGCAAGAAGTTGTCATCCATTTTGAATGAAACAGTGAAACTTCAAGTAAAGAATTGAAATTATTTAATTAACAATGAGGCCTCTGTCATAAAACAAAAGGAACAACTGACTACATCACCATTTCCACCTCTTTTTAACAGATTCACATTTCAAAACAATCAGGTTTATTTTGCTCCTTTCTTTCAGCAGAGAATGGTTTTGTTCCATCAACCTCTGGGTTCTTGGCCCAGCACGCTTCCTCTGCTCCACTCTGCTCTACCATTTATTGAACAGGCCTTGATTTAGAAGAGCAGGATTGTGACAAGAACAGGAATGTGAGTGTTGAAGGTTTCACAATTTGCTCTGAAGCAGGCCTAAGCAGGTAAAGATTCATCTCTGATTTCAGAGGAGGATTTGAAGAATTCATTGTTGCTGAACTGTTTATGCTTCAATTTCTGGACGTTCACTGGTGGAATGTTTGTGGGTCAGAGGTGAAAAGAGTACAAGTGCACCTGTTGTGTGTGATGGGGCACCAACATGCAAGAAGTTGTCAAACATTTCCAGCAAAACAGCATGAAACTTCAAGTAAAGAATTAAAATTATTGAATTCAGTGTTTAACTACCAGGCCTCTGGAATAAAACACCAGGAACAACTGACTACCTCACCATTGACTTCACACTGATAACCAGGAGGTAACGTGGTAGTCAGAGCAGCGATGCTCAGGTCTGTGGACTCAGAGGAGGATTCTTCTTTTGGTCCTGGGTTTGAAGACATCAGCAGCCTTGTTTGAGTCAACTGGGATGTTCCTCTCAATAGACAGCAGCATGAAATCAGAGAGCCTGTCTTCTCCATGTCTCCTCCTGAGCTGGTCCTGGATCAGCTTCAGTTTGGAGAGTCTCCGTTATACTGAAGCAGAGTGTTACATATGCACTGACAGTCTTGTACATAGGAGGTGGCTGTCACTGCTTAGTAATAAGGAACAATGGCAGTTACAAAAGAAAGGTACTTTTATGTTGAAGTTCCATTAAGGAAGTGTGCTTTTGTTTTTTTGGTGTGTGTGGGTTGTAAGAGTGACTGGCAGAAGAAACTAAACTTTCGGTTGACGCTCCCGTCTCTCTCATTCATTTTCTGGACATAATATTGGCGACGAGGATGGCTGATTTTAGTATAAATTTACCCCCGCCTGCGCCCTTCCTTGCACTGCCCGGCGACCCACCAGTTGCGTGGGGGAACTGGATGGAGAACTTCGCGGTGTATTTGGACGCTTTGGGCTGTGAAGGCATGCCCGACAGAGGGAAGTTGGCACTCCTGCGCCATTGTCTCGGTGTGGAGGGGCAGCGGATTTTTCGCACTCTGGGCTCGCCAGCGACGTATAATGAAGCTGTGGGTCTATTAACGGAACACTTAAGCGGCCAACAGAGAATCCTGCTTCGGCGCTATAAACTGAGAAAGCCACTACAGAGACCCGGTGAGTCGGTCCGAGATTACGTCACTAACCTGAGGGACATGGCCCGCTCGTGCGATTACGGCGCGCTGCTGGAACAAATAATCCGAGACCAGTTTATTGAGGGAGTGCTGTGTGAAAAGACGAAAGAGAAGCTGCTGCTTGAACCGGACAGTTTGACGCTGGACAGAACGGTGGAAATCGCGCTGCAAGTTGAGACGGCCGTTGAATGCACGGCGCTGCTGGCGAATGCGCGCCCCCTGGCGGACCGACCCGCGCAGCAGTTACAGCCGGCGTATTACGCTGACTACAGTGATCGCTCCGACGATGGCCAGCATCACTCGGAAGACAGTTTCCCGGTGCAACTTGCACGGAGGCAGAGTGGAAAGCGTGTCTGTGGCAACTGTGGCTCCACCTCACACAGTTCTGGGGCACAAAATTGCCCTGCCAGAGGGCAAAAGTGCAGAAACTGTTTAAAACAAAATCATTTTTCCAAGATGTGCCGCTCTTCCCCAGCACCTCTGGCAACCACCAGAGGGCCCGCCCTTGCTTACAACAGCCACACAGAGATTAGGAATGTGTCTACAGCGCGGGCTGCATTCAAAACGTGCTCAGTGCAATTGGCCGATGTGACGCTTCCGTTACTGATGGACACGGGCGCGGCTGCCTCTCTCCTCAATGCCTCCACGTATTACCGTTTCTTCTCACACCTACCACTGGAACAGCCTGCTGCCGCTCTGTGCGGCTACGACAGCTCCAGGATTGACGTCCTGGGTGTGCTTCGCATCCCAGTTCACTACGGCTCCAAGCACTTACCGTCCTTTCCCTTTCATATTGCCAAACGAGGGGCTAACCTCCCAGGTCTGGACCTGTTCACGGGCCTGGGATTCACACTGACGGATGACGCTGGCTCCCCCATTAACCACGTTGACTCCGCCTGGCAGCAGAAGTGGCCTGCCCTTTTCGACGGTCTGGGCTGTGCCACGGCTTTCACTCACAGGCCTCTGGTGAACCCGGATGTCTCACCAGTGGTCCAGCCCCTGCGCCGGATTCCTCTTGCTTTGAGAGATGATGTCACCCGGGAGCTGGAGTCCCTCCTGGAGTTGGGGATCATTGAACAAGTGAATGCCGCCCCATGGATCTCCAACCTCGTCATTGCAAGAAAGAAATCCGGAGGGATCAGGATTTGTGTGGACCTCCGTCTGGTGAATAAGGCCGTCATCCCTGACAGGTACCCGCTGCCAACTTCGGAAGAGCTCACAGCACTGTTCTACGGCTCTACAGTCTTCACGAAGCTCGACCTACGCCAGGGCTATCTGCAGGTGCCACTTCATCCAGCGAGCAGAGACCTTACGGCTTTTGTCACGCACGCCGGGGTCTTCCGGTATACGAGGATGCCGTTTGGCCTGAGCTCTGCCCCAAGTTGCTTTCAGAAGGTCATGACCACCATCCTGGCAGGCATACCTGGGGTGGCCATCTTCCTTGACGACATCGTGGTCCATGCTGCGGACATGGACACGCACAACAGACGCCTTCAGAGAGTGGCCCGGGCTCTCATGGAGAACCACCTGACGCTGAATGTGGAAAAGTGCTGTTTTGCTGCGCCGGCCATCGACTTTGTGGGGTTCAGTCTGTCAGCCAAAGGGATCTCTCCCCTCCAGTCCAATGTGGATGCCATCCACAAGATTCCGGAGCCAGTCTCAGCCTCCCAGGTCGCTTCATTTTTGGGCATGACTGCCTACTACCTCCGGTTCCTGCCACACTACTCTCAGACTACTGCTCCCCTACGCCAGCTGCTCAAGAAGGACGAACCATGGGACTGGACGGCTGCATGCTCGGAGGCGGTGCGGACGTTGAAGGAGCAGCTCACAACGCCCCCCGTTTTGACCCATTTCAGCCCGGACTGCCAGACGTTTGTCACTTGTGATGCTTCGGCTCGGGCCATCGGAGCGGTCTTGTCGCAGCTGCAGGGTGGGGTGGAGAGACCTGTCGCCTTTGCCTCCAGGGCTCTGACGCCAACAGAACAGCGCTACTCCGTGGGTGAACACGAGGCACTTGCGTGTGTTTGGGCTTCGGAACGGTGGCATCTCTACCTGTACGGGCGCCGCTACGTCCTTCGAACGGATCACCAGGCCCTGACTGCCCTGCTGATGACTTCAGGCTCAGGCCACAAGCCCCTGCGCCTGCACAGGTGGGCGGAACGTCTGAGGCAGTACGACTACGAGCCAAAGTTTACCCCAGGGAGGGACAACGTGGTCGCTGACCTGCTCTCACGGTCTATTGATGGCCCAGCGCCAGTCGTCTCGCAGGCTAACAACTCAGAACCGGACCTCGTCCAGATGCTTTACCCACCTCTCCAGCCAGCAGTGTCTCTGGAGGAGCTCCAGAAGGAGTCGGAGTGCGACCCGATGCTGACCACCCTACGCACGTACATACGCTCAGGATGGCCGGCTAAAGTCCCTGATGAGCTCACCCCATTTTCCAGGGTCCGTGACGAACTCTCCTGCTGGAGCGATGTGTGTGTGTCCAGGGGCCTTTGCACAGTGGTCCCCCTATCACTGCGTGGGCGTGTGCTGTCAATGGCGCATGAAGGACACCTCGGCATTGTGAAGCTGAAGCAGCGGTGCAGGGACCTGGTTTGGTGGCCTGGCATCGACCGTGACATAGAGGCGCTGGTTCGGGATTGTGCACCATGCCTGGTCAGCGGCAAGACCGGACCTCCAGCGCCAACGCCCCTACAACCAGTGCCATGTCCCTCCCGCCCGTGGGACCATCTTCAGCTTGACGTCTGCGGCGAGATCCATGGACGAGGGATCCCTCACCATCAGCGCTTCCTGGTGGTCCTGTACGACCTTCACTCAAAGTGGCCTGAGGTGTTCCCAACTGGCACCGTTACAACCCGGGTCGTCACAGATGTCTTGGAGAGACTTTTTGCACGCTGGGGTCTGCCTCGGGCCATCACGACGGACAACGGGCCCCAGTTTGTCTCCGCAGACTTCTCAGCGTTCCTCAGGGAGAGGGGGATAAAGTACATCCGCACTGCCTACTACAATCCCCAGGCAAATGGGGGCGTTGAACGCCTTAATCAAAGTCTGAAGAATGGCATTCGGGCACACATGGCCCAGGGGTGTGGTTTTCAGACTGCACTCACTCAGACCCTGATGCACTACCGGGCTAGCCAACACGCCACAACTGGAGCCTCTCCAGCATTCCTAATGCTGGGTCGAGAAATGCAGCTGCCGCTCGACAGACTCAGGGTGCAAGGCACAGCAACACCTGCCATTGGCCGCTCCCATGCGCAAATCAAAGCGTCCGTCAAAAGGTGCCAGCGTCAAATGCAGAAGCACTTCAACCAAAAGCGCAGAGTTAAAGGGACCGCTCTCCGAGTCGGTGACTGGGTCCGAGCTATGCCGCCCCACCGGTGCAACAAGATGGCGTCATACTGGTCTCAGCCTCTCCAAATCCGTCGCCAGCTGGGTCCAGCCACATTCATGCTCAGCGATGGGTCTCGCTGGCATGCGAAACGACTGAAGAAAGTGCCACGCCCAGGGGAAGGGGTTCACGACGCACATCCAGCAGTCCTGCCACCTGCGCCTCATATGGACACTTACCATCATCCTCCTGGTCCTCAGCCGGTGCTCAACGATGCTCCAGGACCAGCCCGGGTGGTTCCCCCGGCCATCTTTGAGAGGCCTCAGCCAGAGGTCGAAGAAGGCCGTCCAGTGAGGCACAGGGCTCGCCCTGTTTACTTGAAGGACTTTGTCACAGAATTCCATACATAAAACAGACTCTGTTGCTTTTAGTGTGAGCCGGTCAATTAGATGTTCTATGCTTTTGTTGGGGGGGCGAAATGTTACATATGCACTGACAGTCTTGTACATAGGAGGTGGCTGTCACTGCTTAGTAATAAGGAACAATGGCAGTTACAAAAGAAAGGTACTTTTATGTTGAAGTTCCATTAAGGAAGTGTGCTTTTGTTTTGTTGGTGTGTGTGGGTTGTACGAGTGACTGGCAGAAGAAACTAAATGTTCGGTTGACGCTCCCGTCTCTCTCATTCATTTTCTGGACATAATACAGAGGTCACTGGCAGTGTTGCATATACTGGGAGGAGCCTGTGGCTCTGGTTACACTGTGCCCATGTTGTTGGCTTGAAGGCAGCTCAGCGTTACTGCACATTGTTGTTTTGGACAGTTCAAGATGAGGAGAACTCCTCAAGTTCAGGACATTTTCTTCCCACGAGTGATAAAAGCACCCAACCCCTCCAGCCCAGAGAGGCCTGCCACACCTCTCCAGTGACCTAGGATACGATGGCAGTGGTGGGATTTGAACCCACGCCTCCTCAGAGACTGGAGCCTTAATCCAGCGCCTTAGACTGCTCGGCCACACTACCTCACTGTGCTATTTAGTGAGTTGGTCTGCTAAACGCATGTTGAAGAGGAAGTAACAATGATATAAAACTTATTCTGAGGGGGACCCCTTTCCTCACACGGTCACAGGAAGTGACGACAGCACCGCTAGACGCAGCTGGGAAAGAAATGGTAAAAGGACTCAATTTGTACAGCTCCTTTCTACCTCAGCACGCCATGCTAGCAAACCCCCTTTTGTTTGGTTTGGTTGTTGTTTAGTGACTGTGGATGAACACACAGGAGAAGTTGTGCATGAATTTGTGTTCCCTGTTCACTTGAATATATGCAGGAGTATGAGGTGGAAATAATCCTGTTTATTTTTGTTCTTATTTCAGAACTGAGTATCTGGTTCCAGAACAGCTGATCTGAGTTGCTTCAATCAACTGTGAGTACGTTCACCTTGAGTTGCACACGTGCACAACCACGACAAAATGCCATCATCAGTGGAGCCCCGACACCACGAGTCACCATGACAACTACGAACAAAATAACAAGTTCTTTCACGCCAATTCATTGAAAGAAGACCTTCATGTATTTATGGATCCATCACAAATATAGTCTGTCAGGTGGTAGAATTCAGTCACCACCAATAACAGGAGAGTCAGAGTTTAGAAATCAAAGACAGACATTCAAGTCTCTCTGATAAAACAAAAATATAGTGAAGTATACTGGAAAAGAATATTGCAATATATTAAATATGATATTTCCATGGAGGGGCAGTTTTACATTTTTATTCTTGGATGCATTATATTTTAGAATCAGAAAGGCAGTTACAATGACATCATCAAGACAAAACCTGGTGCTGACAAAGGTGAGGAGAACAATTTTCACAATCAATCCCAAATTTAGGCCTGAAGATAGAAAATAATATTAGCTAGCTAGCAACGTTAGCTAGTTAACGTTAGCAAGCTGTCAATATTTAGCACCATCAAATAGTTCAAACAAGGTCAACAGCTGTTAGAATGATGGTCACATGATTTCACCTTCCTCCTGTGTGACCTGTTTGGAGGTTTTAAATGCATCAAAGAAGCACATCAATTTGTTTATTGCATCAAGGCTTTCTGACTTTGGCAGGAACCTCTAGTTCAACAAAATAAAACAAACAAATGTTTTTCACTGAACGATAAAATAGTGAGGGTCTGTCTGGACCCAGTGATCAAAATAAGATGATAAAGAAACAATTAGAGCCAAACCTGAAGTCAGAAGTGCACTGTCAGCAACCCACTGACAGCAGCTCCTCTCCCAGTCATGGGAGCTTCAGGGGATCCTCATTTGGCCTCGTTTTCCCATCGACCTGCACAACAACAAAACAAACAAAGACGGCCATGTCCAGTGTGGTCCTGGATATGACGACTGGACTGCAGGGTCCCAGTATCACTGTGACAATTCTTTTACCACCTATGACCTTGGACAAGAACTTCTCAGGAGGAAACTTATCATGGTGGCACAGTGAAGAAAACTGGACCTGAGCTGCCTGCTGAAATCTTGCAGGTGAAGGACAGAGCTCCACCTCTTTGACAGACACCACCACTGTTGGCTCATGTTGTCAGTTTTTGACACACACGCATCTAAACACACACACATACACATGCATGTTCTTACACACAGAGACTTTTCCTCTATTTTTCTTTTTTAATGGTTTTGAACCAGTAGTTGGTTTCTGTTGGTTTGATTTGCTTGACCGGTTGTTGTTTGTTCGACCTTGCAAATCCATATTTTGGGTTCTGGCCTGTTCTGCTTTTCATTTTGTGTTTGTATTAAAGTTCTGTTGCTGAAAAAGAGACTTTTTTCCTTTTTCTTGAAGTAAATATATGTGGGTTGAAACTGACCCATAACACCATGGATGTTACAATAGTTAATAATGTTAAAATGAAGAATAAATAAAACCAATCCATGTCAGAGATGTGTTCTAACACCCCTCAGTAATGGTCAGGAAACACAACAACCTTTTCTTTATATCTATGATTTTCTTGAGGTTCATTTTATCATTTTTTAACTGAAATCGAGGGTTTACTGACTAAAAAAAGGTCCAGAGGCCCACAACAAAATATTCAAATCAATATTTCCATGATAAGGAAGCCTAACAAGGTAACCAAGAGATGGGAAACAACTTGGATGATAGAAAATTGTTTTAGTTTATTTGACAGCTGATTGAAGACGTGGGTCAAAACTGACCTGTTAACATTAGAGATGGGAACAGAAAGCTAACACAAGAGGAAGGTTGAAGCTATGAAAAAGGAGTTTGATAAAAATCTTGAACTGACAGTAGAAATATCCTTTTGTGTGTTTACCTTTGTTGACAGAAGTCACTTTAGCTTGGCAGCAGTGTTAATTTTGAAAGGAAAATTTTTCATTGACTACACTTTATTTAACTTAAATACTATACTATACTAATAAGTACTGACAACGAAAATTAAAACAAAATCGCTGTTCACTATAAGCTGACGAGTAAAAACGTGATGAAAAGGATGACGGCGGCCGGTCGGACTCTCAGGGTTACAACCATCCTTAATGCCTTGATTTCTTTTCTTTTTAACCAATAAATCATCTCAAAACAAATTTGACCTCTCAGTCTGACTTTTTGATTGGCAGCCCCGACCCCACACTCGCCCCGCCCTCCGCGGTGTGTCAGTGCACGTTGCAGAGACGCTGTGTAGACGAGCAGCAGACCTTCACCTGTGGCGGCAGCGTGGAAAGTTGGAAGAAAAAGACGAGCGGATTTATGGACGCATTTCTGTTATCATCCTGCTGAACAGAAGACGGAGTGTGTTGTTCCTGACAAGGATGGGGAGCGTTGTGGATCTTAGATTAGTGGAAAAAACACGACCAGTTTGAAAAGACACTTGAAGGCCCGCCATCCCGCAGCTGGAGCTTTACTCTTGTGGCTTGTCAGTCAAATACAGAAAATAAACAAGAACTTGCACTTTTTCTAACAGGCTTCTGACGTTTCATTATTATGATCATGATCCTTATTGACAAGAGCAATGTGCTTCAATCTCAGTTTAAATGACAGTTTCATGTTTGCTTTGTATGGAGTTTTATAGAACATCACATATCCCTTTGCAACATCTCAGGAAAATGAAACATTGCTTCAGACTAAAATGAGACTAAAACTTAAGACAAAAGACTAAATTTAAACTAAAACTGTTCTAAACTAAAAGGCTAAGATGGGAATTTAACTGAATCCAGTCTTCGATGACTGACGATAACTAAAACAAAAGGAAAAATTCTTGTCAAAATTAACACACAGTGAAAAGAATCTCTGCTAGCTTGACAAATAAGTGCACAAACTGGGTTCAAGCTGGACTTTGGACACTGGTATCTGCAACAACTCCCATCAACTCCTAATCTAGCATCTCTGCTGTGCTCAAACTATTTTACAGAACATTTGACAGACCTGTGGAGCAGTGAGGACAGACATGAGTTGATCCACATGATCCACTGAAGCGCCATTTTACCCTGCCACTGAGGTCACCAACATGAGCTGGAGTTGGGACTCTTGAACTGAACCTGGTATCACAGTGACACCTACTGCTGCAAAATGGAACAGCAACATTGAACCCAAGTACAGGATTGGAGGGAGACTGATGGTCGCTGTTTGGGTTTTTGAAGAACAAGGAGGGTGTTGGTTCAAGCTGGATTCTCAGAGACTATTTCCCAAACCTCTACATTGGCATCTACACTGTCATCCAGTCATGTGACTGAAGTCATCCAGTCATGTGACTGAAGTCATCCAGTCATGTGACTGAAGTCATCCAGTCATGTGACTGAAGTCATCCATTCATGTCAGTGATGTCACTTGGCAGGACTGTCATTGCCGTCACATTCTAGAAAAGAATCCAGACTCCACATGTGGCTCCCATGATAACTGATGGACCTCTCATTGGAGGCTGGACGATGATGTTTGGACTTGAAGGAAAACTCCTTGTCCAAATTCCATTGTGTTCAAATTTCAAGTCCCACAATAAGAAGTAGCTGAATCTGACAGGTGAAGGTTTGGAACTACAAGATGGTTGATGTTTTCTTGACTTGATGCTCTGACTGTCAGGGTAGATGACAGCTTCTTTCTGCTGCTGCATCTGAGTGGCTATGATTGGAGGTTTTACCTCCCAAGTTTGTCTGGTTCCAGGGGAAATTTTAAAATTCCAGTCCCCAACCTTGGCTGTTCTGAAACTCTTCTCCTGAATCACTCCTGAGCTGCAGCAAGAAAAAATACCAGTGCCCAACCAGATCAACTTAATGGCTGCTAACAGCCTCAGACACTTGATTTCCATCAATCTGGAGCCAAGAAGGCCCTCACCTGTGGTTCTCCTCCAGGAGGGTCCAGGTTCTGCCATTGTGGCTCCTTGTGCCACTGCCAGAGAGCCTCAGCTGCACACTGCAACATTTCAACAGGAGATTTACATTCCTTCAAATGTCCTAACATCCTATTCCAATGGTTCTGTTCCATATTTATATTTTAAAATCAATCACACAATGAAAGCTGCCACAGCTGGTTTAAGTGAGAGAACAGGCTAAGAGATTTGAAACCAGTAAAATATGCTTTTCTGTGTGCAAACTAGTGAGGGGCATGGAAGGATATTTTACCATCAATACAGAACCCAAACTTTTGTCATGTGATGAGATGGTGACTGAGAAGAGTGATGATGAAGTTAATGGACAAAATGTGAATTGAAAGAAATTTGACTCTTTTGATTTGGCGCTTTAACAATAAAACTTACATGGAAACTTTCTGGGGGGGGTGGAGCCTCCATCAGGTATGTGTTTGATGTCTGAATTCTGTTGCTGATGTCTGAATTCTGTCTTTGATCTCTGGGTTCTGAGCATTGATCTCCTCCTTCAGTCTTTGATCTCTGACTGATCCTAAACTAATCAAAGGATCCCATCAGCATATTGGTCCAGTCTACAGATGGTGATTTTACCAAGTGCGCTACAGCAGTCCTTGTTGCTGTCTGCTGTTGTGTCACAGCAAAGTGAGGAAACAGCCTGACGGTCCTCAGGAGGAAATCCAACAACCTCCAAAGATGGAGGTGAATCTAGACCTGCTCGTGTTTGCTGTCCTTGATGAAAGAAAAGGGAAAGGATGAGACAGGGAGCTGAAAACGCAAGGCTGTGAGTTCAAATCCAGGCTGGGACATACTGACCAAACTGGTTCTAGTTGTGTTTGGGTTGAAATAAACAGGTCATTAAGGACAAACCAATGTTGGCCAGATCAGGAAGAAGTTCAATAAGTTCATGAAGCTCTCTGAAATATGTCAATACATTTAATCTGCTACACAATGATATAGTAGAAGTGGGTGCTGCTTCATCTCTCTCTTCACACACAAATGTGATGCATGTTAGAGTGGAATAAAAGCTTATTGTTGTCATTCCATCACATTTTAAATTTACCACAAAGAGGTGTCACATGACTCCAGCTTCCTCCCACAGTCCAAAGACATCAAGAGGGGACGAGGCTGATTGATACTCTAAATTGACTGTAGGTGTGACTGTGAGAGTGAATGGTTGTCTGTCTGTATGTGCTGGCCCTGTGATGGACTGGTGACCTGTCCAGGGTGAACCCTGCCCTCGCCTGTAGATGATGATGATGATGATGATGATTGTTTTTCCCCACACAAAGTTGTTGTTGTTTTCTTTTTGTTTTTTCAAAAGTAAAATACAACACACAAGAAAAACAGTGTCACCCCCAGGATGTAACAACACAGGATCAGTATCACCCATGGGTGATTAGGGATGGAACTGTTTACTCACTCACCTCTAAAATAAAATACTGAACTAAAGAGCACTCTTCACTCTGCAATGGTGAGCCCAGATGCTGGACAGTACCATTTACCTCTCACCTGGGTGTGGCCAGTCCTTTGATTCTTCCACTGACACACGTTTTGCACAGGCTGGCTACTTTACATACGGACCCTTTTCTTGAGTGAGAAGTTACCATGTAGTTATCAGGATACTTTACAACTGGATCATTCCATTTTACTCACCCTGTGATATCCACAAGTGCACTTGATTGGTTCTCCAAAGATGTCTGTATAGTGGACAGGAATGTTCTTCAATTAGCTTCAATGCTGCCTTCCATTTTTTGTTTCTTGGACGCTGTCCTGTGGAAAACTTAAGAGCCCTGACAGCGTACCGCTCCAAGATTCCTCTCCACTCCTCATCCGTATGTCCCAGCTTAGGCACTACAGATGAAAGGGTGAAATGTCAAAGTAAAAGGATAAAAGGGGGGATGGGGCAGCATGGAGTCAGGCCTTCAGCTGAAATTAAGGTACAAAGGAGACTGAAGTGGCTATCCATACATTAGCCATCCATACTGGGATACTGAGATTTATGAATATGCAGGCTCTCAACATGTTTGATTGACTGTTTTACTGACTGTTCATTGGAGTGAAAATGAAGTGCCCTCCTACTTCCTGCTCTCACTTAATCTGAAGCCACACATCAACACCTCTACCTTGTTAACCAAATGTTACATGTCAACTTGATGCTAATAGCACTGACGTATGTTCACCTGCTTATCAAGGGGCGGAAGCTTGCATAGTAAATGTCCCCCAATGGTGAATAGGATCTGTTACCATCAGGAGAAAACACCAACGTTCTCTCAACCTGGAGGTGTTTTCAGTGTCTGGTCTCTGTTTCTGATGCTGCCATGTGAATGTTGTGATCCTGCTACATGGAGCTGTGTTCCTCTCTTCTCTCCAACTTTTACATGTAGAGCTACATGTAGTGTCTTGGTCGGCCTACCGACTACAGTACGCTGTGATTTGTTTGTTGTGAACTTTATTCAAATAAGCAGAGGAGAGAGAGAGAGAGAGAGAGAGAGAGAGAGAGAGAGAGAGAGAGAGAGAGAGCATTTCTGACGCTAACAGTGACCAACAGATTCATGTTAGAGTTTATATTATCGCTGTTGGACGTCAGCTGTCAACACATGCAGATCTAAAAATGGAGCTCTTATGCGCTACAAATCAGCACGTTTTCTCTTGAAACGAAGCACGCACATTTTTTCATGTTGTTATTTTTTCCCTCAAGACAACGGCAATAGAAACGAAGGATTCTTACTCTTTTGCAGGATGGTTCGCTCCCGACGATAAAATCCTCCGAGGGTGGACGATGCACGACACTGGTAAAGTTTTTTTTTTTTATTTCAGTTCTCTCAGTAGGGCCAACGCCACTGAACACAGCCCCTCCCCCTCCTCCGCACAGCCAATCAGCCTCCTGGAGCTGATTGGCTGTCTTCCCCCGGCCCAAGAGAGCCGATTGCCTCCCCCCGTGTGAACCTGTTAGCATTGACAGGTAGGAGTTGTTAGGACTGTGAGGATGTGTTAGGACTTTGGATAGGAGTTGTTAGGACCTGTTAGGAATCAGTTTGCAGACCAGTCGCTGGCAGGTGCGGCCACAACAACCACATTCACACACACATTTGTAAAAGATTCAAATTTGCAAAATTATTTAAAATTGTGTCACAAGCCCATTTGTGTGAGGTCCTATTTTCTCTTTTTCAGCATTCCTTTGTTTCCAGGTCTCTAATAAGTGCAGAATTACAAAGACAAGCAAGCTTGATCCATCCTGGGCAGGTGATATGAGCCATTGACCACTGGCCAGAGACCCTGGCACAGACGTTGGGGGTGGTGATAGAGAGCATTTCTACAATTATATTCTACATTTATAGAATTCTACAATCCTACAATTTCATTGAGCAGACGCTTTTGTCCAAAGCCACTTGCATATGTTTTTGGTGTGTTTGGCCCCTGAGCTTGAGACAGTTGTGACTCATAAAGGACAGCTTCAAATGCAGCTGTGAAGCCTCATTGTCAGCTGGGAGGAACGACAGGTGTCTCCCTCTAGTGGCTCCTCACAGCAACACGAGCCTCATTTCATACACATGCATCCACCACCTCACTACCAAAGGCCAGTTGGGCCTCGACAGACAGGTGAGTTTCAAGTGTTGGACAAAGGTCTTTAAGATGTTCTTATTAATTCTATAACATCTGAGATGAAAATCTATGGAATTACAACTAACAAGCAGTCAAACACCTGATCAGATGCTCCTTCATGAGGCTGAGAAGAATCAATCTAAACTGGGATGAAGAAAATTAATTGAGAAGAGAAACCTACTGATTGGATGACATGGGCCCACCTGATCCATGTCAGCCTTGTTGGAGCAGAAAGAGGTGGATCAGAGGAATCAGTGGATCAAGACTCAGGTGTCAGATGAAGAATCTCTTTATTCACAATGGAGTCAGAGAAATCTTCCAACGTGAGAGAACGTGACAGACCATTTTATGTGTGTGTGTGTGTGTGTGTGTGTGTGTGTGTGTGTTCCGACGAACTGGAAACTGGATAATAACCAGACTAACTTTTATTATTGACCAAGTCTGGTTGACTCACTAAATTCATAACTGAAGTGATTATTTAATTAATAAACAGAATATTTGTCCAAAAGTCATGATCAAATTCATGTAAAATCTGAGCAACGAGGGTTTGAAAATGTTCAAATGAGCCAAAACAATGTCCTGGGATCCAACCAGGGACCTTTAGATCCACACCAATCTTCCCTGACCTCATAGAAACTGGAACATTTCAACAAATAAATTCAAATTCAACTCAGCAGCAACTCTAGAACAGTCAGAGCACTTGCTAATTCCCCTGTTAGCTCCAGATCAGACAATGCAGGCTCACCTTCACGCTTGGTTGTACGACCGTCACCAGTTGAAGCTTCTGTGGTTCAACAAATTCTGGGGACTCAAGACACAAGTCAGCACCGGTGCAGGTCCAGATCCAGATGTTAGCTGATGGGGACAATGGCTTAAGGGAGCCCCAGGTAGCTGGTTTGAACTGGTCCCTCATCTCTGTGAGTAGAGTTGGAGGAGTTGATGGCCTCCTTCATCTTCTTGTTGGAGATGTTTGCTAAACTCAGCACCACCACAGATCAGAGGAAAGTCCACTTGTCAGCTGGACATTGGAGTTTCTAGTGACCTGCAGGATCTTAGTTGTGGTGGCAGCAGGCCTGTTCCAAGAGCTTTGCTCACATTCATGATCAGGCTTCATAATGGTTCTGGACCACTGTGTGATAGGAGCTGATCCTGGAGCAGCAGAAGACAAATATAGAGAAGAAAAGACAAAAGACAGAGAGAAAGGAGGGAGAGAATGACAAAAAAATGGGGAACAAGATGAGGGTGAAAGACAAGCAGAGAGAAAGACAGAAGGACAGGGGGATGGAAGACAGACACAAAACAACCACAGCAACAGCAGCAATAATAGTATTGATATTGTCCTGTTATTGATGTTTTCATGTGAAAGTGGCATATTTAAGATAAAAGACACTGTTAGAACAGAAACATCCAGAAAACCCACCAACAAGAGGTGTGTCTGGTACAGATGTGGAATTATTGGCTCACACAATGTTGAGGCAACTGGGAAGAAGACAAACAAAAAAGGCTTGTGTGATTCAGACATTCATCAAAAATGGTCCTGTAGAACTGTTCAATGTGTCATGACTTCAGAAGCTCAAATCCTCTCTAAGTTCTAGTGAGAGTGGAAGAGATTATAAAATGAGAGAAGCAGGGCCCTCACTCAGAGCTGAAACAGCTCAGTTGGGAGAGCGTTAGACTGAAGATCTAAAGGTCCCTGGTCCGATCCCAGGTTTCAGCAGAGGAACAGCATTGACTTTACTTTCCAGTGGAGGAACTGCAGACATGAAGGAAACGAACATCTTGTCCTGTGCATTCTTATGACATTCAAGACATTTTTGGAGCCTCTTGTTGGATTTTGCCACAGAGAATCAGAGCCAATCAAAAGCATGGTGGACTTTAACATGGAGGATTGAACAAGTCAAGAAAGCAGCAGTTTGACCTTCACAGGTATTTCTTTTCCTGTCTAAATGCTGTAGAACGAGCCTGAGTAGCTCAGATGTTAGAGCATCAGACTTTTAATCTCAGGGTCCAGGGTTCAAGTCCCTGTTCAGGTGCAGTGGATGTTCCAGTGTTTGACAACATGGTACTGGAAGAAGTTTAGTGTTGAACAAACTATCATCAGAAGTAGAAGTGTTCTTGTCTTGCCACTGTGAGACTGTTGCTAGAAAAGTGACCAATAATAATTTCGTGTGGCATGCAATTAACAAAAGACCACAAATAACACTGGTCAAGTTAATTTTATTTGTATTGCACCAAATCACAACAAAAGTTATCTCATGACACTTTAAAGGTAGAGCAGGTCCAGTACAAAACTCCTTCAATGAATCTACACCCAACAATTCTCCATCAGCAAGCACATCCTGCAACAGTGGTGACAAAACCTTTTAACAGGCAGGAACATCGAGCATCAAGGTGATACCTTCCAGGGTACCGATCTCATGAGATAAACTTGTAAAGTGTCATGAGATAACTTCTGTTGTGATTTGGCATTTATAAATAAAATTGACTTGACTTGGAAGTTAGAATTAAATTTAAAGTAGAACAATCTTCCCTCTTCAATCCTGTCACTAAGTGTTGTAAACTGTTTCAAACAAATTCTACTGTTAAAAAGTTCAAGTGTTTCTAATGAAGCTGAATGTGCTCTCTTCTACTTTCCTCAATTGTGTTTCTTTCATGTCTTGAGATCAAAGACAGAATTCTAGTTAATGTCAAAGCCCTGATGACATCATCAGGAATTCTGACTTTGATCTGGAGAATCATGCTTTAATCTGAATTTGATCTGACTCATGTTTTAGTTTAGGCCACCTCATTTCTCCTGATGGACTGGTGACCTGTCCAGGGTGAACCCTGCCTCTTGCCCATTGTCACCTGGGATCGCCCCCCCCCCCCCCCCCCCCCACTGAAACACTGAAATCAGCTGATCTGATCCACATTCTAATTCTTCCTTTCCCTCTTTAGGAGTCAATGAGAATAGTAGTGTATATAATAATGTGTATACAACCTTGTAGTATCTTTCCAAAGCTTTTAGTATTTCTTCTTGTTTCTACTTGTAGTTTTAGTGTCTGGATCTTTTCTTTTTATATCCTGCTGTCTGCTCTTTGCTTTTGGAGCTTCCTTCAACAACTACCAAGCCTCCTGGGTACTGTAGGAAACATGGTCAAGTTCTTCTTACTTTTGCAGTCACGTCCTGCTCACATTGGTCTGTCTTCATTTTGACTCCTCCCACTGCAACAATGACCAGCCTTTATACACTTGGTGACTGGGGCCCTGGTTGCTGCAGGCCTCAACACCAGCCTGTGGTTGTGAGCAGGGCAGAACAGAACTGACAGTATCTCACATGCAGGACCTGGGTCAGATCCTGGTGCCAGCTGGGGCACCGCTTTAACCTCGACGCCCTGGAAGATCTTCTCCAGGAACTCGCCTTTTTGGTTCCATCAAGGCCTGTGAGGATGGTGAAGAGTGATCCACCAACAGGCAGCACAGTCAGCAGCAGCCATTTTGTTCCACTAGACTCATGTATGATAGTGAAAGACTGGTGAGTACTTGCTAACTAACACTTCCTGTTTTTATTGCTATTCTTCCACGAATGTGCTCATGTTGGTTTGTCCCCAACCACAGTTTCAAAGCCATGATGACATCTTTCATTAACGATCAGACTTATTTTTTTGCTATTTGGACAAATAAGGTTTCAACTAACACGGCTGGCCAACGTCCTGGAGTTAATTCAGCCTGTAGAATCAGGTGCTGGTTCCTTCTTTTACCAGGCAGGAACGGGCAGCAGATCCAAGATCAGAAGGTGCAGATGTCTGCTTTGACTGGTAGGAGGAAAGAGAGCAGGAGAGCTGGTCAGAGACAAAGACAGATAATGAAGAAGGAGTGCTGTATTCTGCTAGCACATGCTAGTCACAGTCAGAGATAATGAGTCTCAGCAGGGAAAGATTCATCACTTATTTCAGAAGATAATTGGACGTTCACTGGCAGAAGTTGTCATACATTTTCAGTGAAACAGTGTGAAACTTCAATTAAAGAATTAAAATTATTTAATTCTGTGTTTAACTACCAGGCCTCTGGAATTAATTTGCTAAAAATGATTTAATTAACAATGAGGCCTCTGTAATAAAACTCAAGGAACAACTGACTACCTCACCATTGACTTCACACTAATAACCAGGAGGTAACATCAGAGGATCGATGCTCAGATCTATGGACTCAGAGGAGGATTCTTCTTTTGGTCCTGGGTTTGAAGACATCAGTGGAAGAGAGAGGAGAGGCTGTGAGAGACCTGCCACACCTCTCCAGTGATCTGGGATATGATGGCAGTGATGGGATTTGAACCAACACCTCCTCAGAGACTGGAGCCTTAAACCAGCACCTTAGACCGCTCGGCCACACTACCTCACTGTGCTATTCAGGGAGTTGGTCTGCTAAAGGCATGTTGAAGAGGAAGTAACATAATGATATGAAACTTATTCTGAAGGGGGACCCCTTTCCCCCCACGGTCACAGGAAGTGACGACAGCGCCGCCAGAAGCAGCTGGGAAAGAAATGGTAAAAGGACTCAATTTGTACAGCGCCTTTCTACCTCAGCAGCACTCAAGGAGCTGAACAATGTCCTCTCATTCACACACACTCACACACTGATGGTGAAGGCTGCCATGCAAGGAGCCAACCTACACATCAGAAGTATTTAGGGGTTCAGTCTCTTACTCAAGGACACTTTGACATGGTCACCGGGGGAAATGAGGATCAAACCAGCCACCCTTTGGTTGCCAGACGGCCATGCTACTCCTGAGTCATGTGACCTGGATAAGATGGTGAACTACAGCTGATCGCCATGCTCGCAAACCCTCTTTTGTTTGGTTTGGTTGTTGTTTAGTGACTGTGGATGAATACACTGGAGAAGTTGTTCATAAATTTGTGTTCCCTGTTCACTTGAATATATGCAGGAGTATGAGGTGGAAATAATACTTGTGGGAGAATGAGAGTTAAGTCTCATCACTATGACCTGTGCTGACACTTCAACATGTCAGCCCACATAACAAAGATGGCAGTCATCTGGGAAAGCAAGTACACCACACATACACATGGTAAAGAGACGCCACACACAGGCAGCCAAGGTCCAAGATAAGTGTAATCGGGGAATGTCCCATTCCTTTCTGGTCCTTGAAGATAGTGTGAAGGCCATCACATCACACAAACACACACACACACACACACACACACACAGCCTGAATACAGTATAAAAAGGTATGTCATATTCTGTATCAGTGGGAGGACATCTTTAACTGCACTGCTAGGAGGGATCGTCGCGAAGAATAAAGAGATCCCCCATCTGGCACCTGAGACTCAGTCCTCTGATTCCTCTCATCCACCATTTTCTACCACGACATGCTGTTTATTTTTGTTATTATTGAAGAACTGTTTCCACTCCCTTACAGGTAAAGAAAATGGATGGCTGGATGGAAGTCCCCCAACTGTGGCTGTTCTGAAACTCTTCTCCTCAATCACTCCTGAGTTGACACTCTGAGATGGGAAACTCTGAGTATCCGGTTCCAGAACAGCTGATCTGAGTTGCTTCAATCAACTGTGAGTACGTTCACCTTGAATTGCACACGTGCACAACCACGACAAAACGCCATCATCAATGGAGCCCCGATACCACGAGTCACCATGACAGCCAAGAACAAAATAATAAGTTATTTCATGACAGTGGAGTTGGAGCACCACTGCAGCAGCGAAGGAGAGAGAATCGGCATGAGAGAAAGGAGCTACCTGAGTCAAGGCAGAAGTTTGAATGTACTTTTCCATTGATTTAACATTTAGCTGTAAGAGGTTGTAGCTTACACTTGTAGATATTAATAGGAATAAAATCTGATTTTCATTCTGGTGCCATCCAACAGGGGAGGAGTGGACTGGGGAGAAGTTAAAATGAAACATAAAAACACCTTTCAAAAGGTAAGCTGTATTTTGCTGGGCAATGATTGTACCTCACTTAGATTTTATTTTTTTAAAGATACTTAAGCGATGAAGTAAAGATGAATTCAGTGGCTACTTCAAGTACTGATTTAAACCCCTAAAAAATGTTGTTTTAACATCACTTGATACCCACTTAGTAGATTGTACATCATACAATGTTGACACATTTTTATTGACGTCATATAAAAAGTGTGTAAACGAACAAAACAAAATCTACTAACATAACAAAAGATTAGCATTTGAGGCCTGTGTGAATGAGATTACACTGTAAAGCGCTTTGAGTGCAGATAAGGTAGAAAAATAAAATTGAGTCCATTTACCATGAAGTTGATCTGGTTGGGCACTGGTATTTTTTCTTACTGCAGCTCAGGAGTGATTCAGGAGAAGAGTTTCAGAACAGCCAAGGTTGGAGACTGGAATTTTAACTCACAGAGAGCTTATTCGCTCTTTTCTGAGAGTTGATCTTTTAACTCCTATCAGGAGTTAAAACTGAACATGTACAGGAATTAAAAAATGACTCCCATTCAGAGTACAATTAACTCTTATATTTAGTTACATTTATGTTAACTCTTTTTCAGTGTAAACAGTCAACTATTAATATGTGTTGTATTTTACACTCATGGAGTTAATATTTCAAGACACTAAAATGTTTTTTTAAGGTAAAATAAATATGAAATACACCAAATAAATTACTTTAATGCCTCTCTTTATTTAAAACATTGAGACATTAGGTTAGCAGCACTTCGCTGCATGAATACATACTTGTGAACCAAGTTATATTTTGGTAAAATCATTTATCTAACAATGAGCTTTGTTCAACAACATCATTCTTCAAGTAAAAAATAAGGTAAAACCTCAAATCAAAAGACACTTATAATGGCACCTTAACAGTTGCAAAACGGTGTTATAAAATGTAAGTCAAATAAAAAACAAAATGTTATACAAAAACATATTTCAATTTTTCAACAAATAATCTCAACTAGATTTCTACAAATTCTTTGGAGAAAATCCATCCAGTGCAAACTTTGTCAAAAACCTTGACATATTGACACATTTAACAAATGTGACTTCCTTGTAATGCAGGATTGCAGACATAATGTAAACAGTTCAACTCATCATTAAGCTCAACACGTGTACATACAAGTCAAGATCAATTCCACTCAGTTTCCTTTATCAAACATTTTGACACTTCAAATAATACAACTCTCTGACACAACATAAAAACATGAATCACACCCACAGGACATTTGGGCATCAAAAGCTTTGAACTGTCTGAAGGCCCTTCTTTCCAGAACCAGAATCTTATTTGGGTTGATTTCATTTACTTGGAAAGCAAGAAAATGGTCATGGAAACAAGTTTCATGTTCCATCAGAACAAAAAACACTTCACCTTTATCCAAGACAATAGTGGTTATTTTGCTGAACAAAGGCATGTTTTCATCAGTGCCTATGCAAACAAAAAGGCCAACATGATATTCAACTCCATCACACTTTACCCAGTTTGTCAGGTTGACAATGGACTGTGGGTCAGTGTGAAGGTATGCAGATACATCTTGATGTTTCAAGTAAACACATTTTGATTGGACCAGACTTGACTGCTTTTAAGGCCAAGCATTCCCAATGATAGGCTACAGCAAACTGATGTTTTCTTGCAAGGGAGACAGTCAAATTCTTGAAGTTCTTATCACAGTCCTTGAAAAATGTATGTTTAGCTTTGAATCTCATTGTCCAGATATGAATAAGTGGTCCTATTTTTCGGAAGCACTGAGGATAGCGGACCATGAAATGGTGTTTTGGGATCAAGGTTTTTGATGAGTAAAGTTCTTTGAAGAGTTGGTGATGTTCGATAATAAGATGCTTTAGATACACAGTCATCCCTTCAGTGATCGAGTATGAAAACACAACGTCAATAATGTTCAGCAACAAAAGCATCAAATGCCAGTGCAAATCATCCTCTGGTACCAGGTCACCAAATATTAAGGGTATGTTTGTGATCAAACACAGACTTTGGGATGTGTTTAACCCGAGTCCATGTCCCACACAGTCAAGCTTAACATTGGTTGGCTTGTTTTTCTTTTCCAAATAGCCATACTTGAAAGCATAGATCCTCTTCAACAGGCTTTCTTTAGTGATGAAATGTTTCATCAGGTATTCAAAAAGTAACCTGGCCTCATATTGACCAACCCCCTCCAAAATGTCATGCATGATGTCAACAGCATAATTTTCTGAAATACTGCAGTGTTCAGAATGCTGTTCCGCTTAATGCCAAATAAGGAGGTTATTGTTGGATCATTTTCCAGAGCAGTAAAATGTTGGTCATTCAAAACTGCAGATCTTAAAGTCAAACACGGGTCATCTTCTGAGAAAACTGACTTTTGACAAACCCACAGAAATGATTTGCACTAAATGACTCCATGAATCCAAGAATGCTGTGCATACCCACGTTATCACCAGTCATTTGTGCAAGAGTGCCACGAACACAGACTTCAGAAAATGGAACAGCAACTCCAGCTGTTTCTAATATTTTCAGGTCTCTTACTAAGGGTTTCAATATTTCATCAATACCATATTTCTTAGCATCTTGTGCATGGAACAATGATACCAGATGAATGTTCATCAAGGCTGAATTCACCCTGGGTGGAAGATTCCTTAAAATGAAGTAAAGACAGCCAACTTTATGGATACCTTTTTTTGAACCTGGCGGATTTGCGCACTCCTATTCATCGAAGTACAACTGGAGAGCAAACTTTTCACTTGAAAACAGGGGATGATTTGTGAAGTAGCTTCCATCACACAAGTCCTCATATTTGTCACAGCTAGTAGATTTTTGCATCAATTCACAAATACTTTCATTTGTGAAAATGAACTGCAGTGTTTTAACTATTGAATACAGATCAATTTGTCAATGATTGGAACTTGCTCCTAGTTTCCAGTTTTGGTGTTTCGTCTGGTATTAAATCTTACACCTAGGCGCTTTTCAACTGCTTGCATGATATCCCATTTTTCTGTGAAATATTTTTCCAACTTGCTATTTGAATTTAAATGGCTGAAAGGATTGTCTGTGTGTTTAAACAACTCTTCAATGGCCGATCTGGCGGGATTGGTGGCTGGTATTAAGTTCAGCACTTGTTCCTGTATATTAGTTTGCAAGTCTCCAACAAGTCTCCAAGTTCTCAATGGTAGAAAGTACGACAGTATTTGGTACACCACTTCCTAAACGTTTGGCAATAATTGATGCACACGTCCTTGCTGCTTAGTGGCACTGAAGAGCCTTCTTCAATATTTTGGTGTTGTGATGAAGCAGAGGGGGTTTCATCATTGAAGCACTTCAAATTATCGTGCTCTTCAGTGTCATGGCTGACAGGGGTCTGATCTGTCAGACACGGACTGTCAAATGGTGCATGTATCTTAATGAGGTGCCTTCTAAATCCAGAATAACTTGAGAACTGCAAGCAGCATCCAATTTGACCACATTTTCATCTTAAATTTTTCCCTGGATACATTCCATGAATTAGTTTGAGGTGCCTGAGCAAGAGCAGAGCTGGACCAAAGGATGACGCACAGAGGAAACATCTCAGCATTTTAGCGACTGCTTGTTCAACAACTTTGCTCTTAACTCTTTGACTCTTGGAGTTTCTTCTGTTGTGCCAATGTCAATGTTGTACAGTGTAGTCTGCAAAAATGTGTACAGGCTGGAGAGAGCATCATCATATTTCAGACTGAAAACAAAACGAGACTTGAACGGCTCATCAAATGCACCCAAAGATGTACTTGACTGACATGGAAGAAGCTTTCCATCCAAGACTATGTAGAAGCTGAAAACCTGTGCTCGTGAGGTTCCTCTGGCCAAAAGATATGGCTGGGGGTTTCGCTCTGTGGTAAGGTGGCCCTCCAAGCTCCGGCACGCCTGAAACACAATGAGAAGCACTGTCACATAAGCAGTTAACTAGAAAAAAATGTTACAAAATACTGGAAAAGATCACGTGGCTTTTACAAACCTTCTGAAATAGAACTAAATGATCTGCAGCCTCTGCAACACTGATCTTTTTTGGCCGCTTACGTCCAGCTGGTTGAGGTGTAAGCAGATGCAGCAAGACAAGAAGGGAGGCCATGTCACTGTCCCACTCTGCAGACAAAAATCAACATATATTTTACCTAAGAATATCTTTCTCTACATTTTAAAAGAAAAACAGGCGGCAGTAATAATCAGATATACTCCCATTTGCTTAAAAATGTATGCTAACTTATGATATCGCAAACAAACCCTTAACAACATACGACCTGGCTCATCATCAGCAGTGTCAGACTCTTCATTTAGGGCAGAGTTGAGGTGTTTTTTCAGAAGAGGTGTCTGTCTCAGGCTCCTGGCCTCTCGGATGATCTTGTCTTTAAAGCAGGTGGTCCACTTTTCCAGGAACCTGGATGAAATCTCTCATCCAAACATCAGCAAGAAATCCTGCAAAATCTAATGTAAAGCGGAGGGAACTACCATTACAATCATATCAATTGAATAAAATTTATTTTAAGAAATATTATTCAAATCGTATTTGTTTCCTACCAGTCCTTTAGTGTCCAAGAAACGAGGGAACATTTGGAGAATGTCTGCTGACTGCTGTGGATCATGGATCATCTGTTGGCGATAGAGGAATGTTTCTCTCATCTTCTGGAAGACTAAGTCACAGTCAGTTGTGTGGTGAAGATGAGACATTGCTTCCGTGCAGCCATCTCCTGATTGCTGGTCATCAATGGGACCAACTGTCCTTGACGATGTGGGACCTCCTTTACGCATCACTTTGTTGTGGGAAGTTGATGCAGTTTTCGACTGACGTTGAACTGTCTTCACCCTCCACTCAAGAAAACCTGTGTTGCTCTGGATGTCATAGAAATGTTCCTGGAAATAATAATATCTGTGGTTAGAGTTCTGACATTTTAAAGTTTCAAAGGAAAGCAAATGGTAAAATTCTGAAAAAGATCAGGATTTCACACTGTATTTACAATGCAAACTCACATATCCCTTTTTTGAGTATGGATCCTTCAAAGATGGGAAGAGTGACACAATTCCAAGAGCATGAAACTCCTTGGTTGTTTTGGCTACTGCTCTCCTAAAATACATAAATATTGTTTGTGAAAAGATTCTTTCCTTCACTGAAAAAAAGAACATTTAGGTACCAGCATCAAGCTTCTTACCCTTCCTTTTCACGCATGTGAGCCACAATGATGTTCACAATTAATGGGCGAGTTGAATCTTTCAAACTCCCCGTGTCTTCATACTCCTTAATCACGGTCATCCCTGCTGGCTTTGAGCTCGGAATCTGCTCCACCACCTAATTGGAATAGATTTTTAAAAAGATCATAAGAATTAGCGACCAAAAGTACTGATCATTTCTTCAGGAAACATCAATCTGTCACAAAAAAATATCATTTAGGATGAGGCTTTCAAGATCTGTAGCCCCTGAGTTTAATCTGCATCCTAAGTTACGCTAACCAACTAGCAAACTGTCAAGTATGTAAATCACTACACTTACACTTCTTGCACGGGTGCTGTCCATATCAGGGTGAGCAATTTGATATCCAGCATCACTTGTGTCGCTTCTTGGGCTGCTTAAGCTTGTGATGGACAGTGTATCTGTTAGACTGGAGGAGGAGGATCCTTCACCTGGCTGCAGAAGTGCCAAATCTGAGGATAAAAACCCATCAGTGTATAAGGCATAAACCTGATCACAAAAATCAACATTACTACTTGCTATCAACAGAGAATAGTTACTTAGTATTTCATTCTGTACGTGATAACATTCCCTACCACATGGTTTGAGTGTTATATACTCGGCCAGGTCTGCACTGTCAGTGTTGTCCTTGAAAAGGTCTGGTGGTTGGAGGTCTGAAAAGCAGACATTTGGTTGTGCTTTTTTTAAATATCCAATTATTTTGATTAAAAAAATTAAACACTGACACATTTCTTTCAAAGGGAACATTTTTCTCAAGAATATCATCACTTCATAATGATAAAACAGAAACTGACACCACTTTACCATCATCAGTGCAGATGACGAAGCAGACATCTTTAACAGTCGCAAGCTCCCGAGAGACGTCCTCATCCACCTCTATTCCCTGGTCATCTGTGGTTTTCAGCATTGTCTCTTCTGGTATGAGAAATTTCTGATGAACTGAAGCATGACAAGCAACACTCCATTAACACATTGTCATTAAAGCCCCATGAATTACTCAATTCAAAATGAACCTAACTTACCCAAACTTTCATCAGTTTAACACATTTCCTTGTCCCTTTGTATTTCACCTTTATCAACATCTTGAGCACTTAAGGGAAAAAGGAGTTTTAATATAGACATTAATAGCAAAGAAAGGATTGTAACTGTAACAGTCTGTCTGTGTTGGGGCTGTTACGGTATATAATGCATTATTTTAATCATTTGCCATTTAAAAACATTTGCCAGTAGAAAAAAAGATACTGGCAGACTGAAGAACAGCAACATTTTGTGTAAAAAATCTGCTTTTGCTCAGCATAGCCAATTTCCAGAGCTAGTAATCCAATGTCTGCACACAACAGCACTCTAAACCATGAACTCTTATCACTGGTGTTCTCCATTAGCTTAGTCTGCATTTAATCACATTATTTAGCACGACTAGCCGACCGTGTTTTCACCATTTGATTCACAATTACAGTACGTCACGGTCGCGTTGCTTGTCAAAGCTTTTCGTGGTAAATGTGAAGCGTTAATGTTACCTGTCAGGTTCCTCTCGTGAAGGCCCCGGTGTCCTGTCACGCAGCCTTCGAGCCGCGGCGTGTCCAGTCCGATGTTGTGACAGAAGTTCGTCTAAAAACGACACGCGCAGGAAATAAAAAATAAACAACCGAACGTGAAGCGAGCAAAACTACTTTTTAACGACACCAGACGTAATGACAAGAGCCAGTGTTCATTTAATACATGAAATATGAGCACGACTGGAAGAAGCTCGCTTACCCAGTTGCCTCACTGATGACGTTCTGCAAGAGTTGGAAAATTGAAGTTCTTCCTTACAAGTCACTTAGTCCTGGCCAGTATTCAGTTTGATAGTACATAAATCGAAACATATCAACATTAAGAACGGTTTAAGAGGTACAACTGCTCACGTAGCTGTCTCTGTATAAGTAGGAGCGAGAGAAACGTTGAATGAACTCTGGGGTGGAGGTGATTCACTGCCCTGAACACCCAGTGAATGTACGACTTTTCCCACACTGCTTAAGAGTATCAGTTAACACGAGCTGGAGTCTCAATGTGGGAATAAACTCCAAAATTTTTACTCCTTCACTGCTTTGTGTCAAACTCCAGATTTTTTCACTCAGAAATTTGCTGTGCATGCAGCCCCCTTGAAACATTACTATTTATGACTTTAAGGCACCAAAACCTTTATTTTTCTGGGGTTTTGAGTGGTTCTGGGTCATGAATCAAAATTTAAATTGGACAAAAATGTCATGCAGGGTCACTGGGGCCGCACGTTTCATGTTCTCAACAGATTAAAACTATAGAGTGTGTGACATGTGGTGTGTTTGTCAGGAGCTTTCAAGACCAAAGTTGTTGACACACAAAAGAAAGAAACATGTCAAAGATTGTTCATTCTTATGATAAACTGAAAATTGGTTGCAGAGTGACGACAAAAATGGAGAAATCCTCCTCTTCATTACTCAGTCAAAACCACGGACACACACACACACACACACACACACACACACACAAAATAGTTTGTGTTTATGAGAAGATAAAAAAAATCGACTGTGCTTCAATGAAGATTAATTGTTGAATATCAATCCTCTACAAATGTGCATGGGAGTGTCGTTGTTGTGGCCGAGTGGTTAAGACGATGGACTAGAAATCCATTGGGGTCTCCCTGCGCAGGTTCGAGTCCTGCCAACAACGTTAAACTGCTGTTCCAGAGGAGAAAACATCTGCTCCTACTGTAGGTCCATGTGTCAAAGGTTTTCTTTCAAGGGCTGTAGCAGCTGATGATGAGGGAGAGAGAGAGGATTGGTAGCATGTTGTCTTGTCTCAACCATTCTGGTGTTGACCAAAATCTTTGTCGATACTCCAGTGGTGGTGAAGGTGATGGAAATGTTCCAAGTGGGACGGTTCCATGTTCAACCAGTTTCATCTGGAACTGAGGTGGAGCTTAGGGTTAAGTAGGAATTGGTTTGGTTTAGTCCCTGGGAATGTCAGTTGGTGTGTGTGTGTGTGTGTGTGTGTGTGTGTGTGTGTGTGTGTGTGTGTGTGTGTGTGTGTGTGTGTGTGTTTACATGCAGACTTTCCCTTGTGACAGCTGATTTGGTTTGGAATCCATCTTAGTAAGGACATTTTAAGAAATTCTATCATGTAGTTGGAGTTATTTTGATTTACAACACTGGAAAAAAATCATCTCCCCTCCAAAAACCCTCCTCTTCAACTTTGTACCCAAGTTGTCTCCTCATCAGGCACCACAGGATCCAGTAGGTTCAGTTAAAACAAGTCATTAGAGATTTAAAAAACATTTTGTCCATTTGACATCAGGACTGCTCCCAGATCATCTCAATGACCTCACCGCACCAGAGTACCGCCCAAATTCATCAAGGACAGTAAACATGAGCAGGTCTAGATTCACCTCCATCTTTGGAGGTTGTTGAATTTCCTCCTGAGGACCGTCAGGCTGTTTCCTTACTTTGCTGTGACACAACAGCAGACAGCAACAAGGACTGCTGCAGTCCACTTGGTAAAATCACCATCTGTAGACTGGACCAATATGCTGATGTGATCCTTTGATTAGTTTAGGATCAGTCAGAGATCAAAGACTGAAGCAGGAGATCAATGCACAGAATTCAGAGATCAAAGACTCCTGGAGCGTTGCCTTCTCTTGTCTTTGGTCCTGGATGTTACTGAATGTTTTACACATTTCTTTTTAAGAAAAAACTTGCATGACATTTCAAGGAGTTTTTCCTGCCAATACAGGACAACACCCACTCACAAACCAGTGCTGGACAAGTTCCTTCAAAGCTGTAATGCCTTATTTCTTTTTTTTTTGTCTCTTTTTTTTTTTTACCTGTCCTGTTCAGTAGCTGAGGCAAGCAGCATCAGTGTTCCTGGTGCCTTGTTGTACTGAAGCAGTTTTACTCTGCATAGGAGGAATCTGATAAATTGCTCCTATTGCCATTTATGTTTAATTTTATTAGGAATGGTGTTGGTTCATTGATGAAGCTACCGGACTGATGCTCACGAGTGGACAGGAAGAGAGAACAGGGACAGGACAGCGAAGACAAGGGGGAGGGGGGAGACAAAAACAACAACAGCAATAGCAGAAAACAACAACAACAACAAAAACACAAAAAAACACACAAAAACCAAATAAACAAACAAAGAAAAAGTAACAACAACAAAAGAAAAAGAAAGAAAAAAAACAATGGTTGCAGAATTTCCGGTGCAAGCTTACCATCTGGTTTAATATAATTTTAAGATAAATGTCTGAGTGTGTGATTATGGGTAAGTTGTGCGCTCCATGCGTGTATGTGTGTATACGCGTGTGTACGTGTATGTGTGTGTGCTACGGTTTTTCTTGGATGCTGTGCGTAGCTGGCTGTAGCTGATGTGGGGGGCCAGGACATCGCACCCCCAGTCAAGGATGGCAGGTGGGTCAGGACCAGGTCACCAGAGCACCCCGAAACTCCCAGGACACGGGGAGCCCCAGCCCCCCCCCCCCCCAGGAAACAGCCACAGGCCCAACCCATGGGGTCCGCCAGTGGCGAGGCCGACACCCACCCACACCCCACACCCAGGCGGGGCAGCTACAGCCCACCACAACGACCAGGCCCACCGCCCCCGAACAGAGCTATCCCCCCCCAACCCTCGATCCCCATCCCCTCTACTCATCCCCTGTTCTCCCCCTCCCCCCAGAGCAGGAGGGCTTCAGGCTATAGGGCACCACCAGCCAGCCAGCCGGGACCCCCCACTCCCTGGAGAGGCCCAGCCCACCCGCCAGGGTGAGTCGAAGGCACGCACGCCCAGGACCGCCACCCCCAGACAAAACAATCATACTCTCATCTTCTTCCATACAGGGGCTGAGTACTCCATAGATGCTGATACAGTCCAGGGCACCTCAAACTTAGTGAAACCGCCAGCGAGCGATCCACCGCACAACAGCAGGGCCTGTGACCAACCCCAGCCCAACCATCATGCCGGGAAGAGGACCACCCCCCCCCCCCCAAAGAGCCCCGGCCAGGCCCCCAGGCCTGCAATGGTGCAGTTAGCAAAGGAGGCAGCACTGGACCCACTCCCTGCCCCAGCTGCCCCCCCATCCCAACATGGTGCAGGGTGCGTGTTGTGCATGGGAATGTAGATGTGATGATGTGGATGACTAGAATGTAGTTAAAATTGGCGGAGGCACCCAGGGCATGGGAGCCCCGCCGGTTGCAGACGGCAGAGTTTCCCAGTACATCCTCATGCACTCCCCCAAGCCCTAAATGTCTACGATGTGATTAAAATTGGGGGGTCCAGCCCCTCAAGGCCTAGTGATACATAAGATGTGATGTGATGGAACAGAGAGGCAATGAGAGGAGCTGAGGAATGGGCCAGACCTGCAGGGGGCCAAATTCCAGACTGGCCTCGCTGACCACCCCGTCACCCCTGCAACCAGCCGACAGGGAGTCTAGCCTCCCTGGTTCAAGGGTCAGATTGGAGCACCAAGGGGCACTGTCCGGAGATCCGGGCAGAAGGCCCACCACGGTGCAGTGCGAGGGCAGGGAGGGCCCAGGCCCCCAGTGCACAGCAGAACCCCCAGCCAGCAGCCCTTGGTCAGGGCCCCCAGTTCGATCAGCATCAAGGAGGTCAGCCCCCATCCCTCAGACGTCCCCCAGCATCCTCCCTTTGTCCGGAGTGGCGGCAGTCCAGGACACCGCGCCAGGGCCCAGCCCCCACGAGAATGGGCCGAGGTTAGCAAACCCCTCCCAAATGTGGGTGTGACCCTCCTCCCATCGTCTCCCAGCCCCCACCGCAGAACCCCACCGGGGGACCAGCGCGAATCCTCGGCATCAGAGCCCAGCCCCCCCCCCCCCCCCCCCCCCCCCCTGCAGGGTCCCAATGTCACTGGTGAAAATTCTTTTACCAGCCATGACCTTGGACAACGACTTCTCAGGAGGAAACTTTTCATGGTGGCACAGTGAAGAAAACTAGACCTGAGCTGCCAGCTGAAATCTTGCAGGTGAAGGACAGAGCTCCACCTCTTTGACAGACACCACCACTGTTGGCTCATGTTGTCCAAAAAAAAGTGTGTCAGTTTTTGACACACACGCATCTAAACACACACACATACACATGCATGTTCTTACACACAGAGACTTTTCCTCTGTTTTTGTTTTTTACTGGTTTTAGAACCAGTAGTTGGTTTCTGTTGGTTTGATTTGCTTGACTGGTTGTTGTTTGTTTGAACTTGCAAATCCATATTTTGGGTTCTGGCTTGTTCTGCTTTTCATTTTGTGTTTGTATTAAAGTTCTGTTGCTGAAAAAGAGACTTTTTTTCCTTTTTGTTGAAGTAAATATATGAGGGTCTAAATTGACCCATAACACCATGGATGTTACAATAGTTAATAATATTGAAATGAAACAATAAATAAAACCAATCCATGTCAGAGATGTGTTCTAACACCCCTCAGTAATGGTCAGGAAACACAACAACCTTTTGTTTATTTCTATGATTTTCTTGAGGTTCATTTGATCATTTTTGAACTGAAATCGAGGGTTTACTGACTAAAAAAAGGTCCAGGGGCCCACATCAAAATATTCCAATCAATATTTCCATGGATAAGGAAGCCTAACAAGGTAACCAAGAGATGGGAAACAACTTGGATGATAGAAAATAATTTTTAGTTTATTTTACAGCTGATTGAAGACGTGGGTCAAAACTGACCTGTGAACATCAGAGATGGGAACAGAAATCTAACACAAGAGGAAGGTTGAAGCTATGAAAAAGGAGTTTGATCAAAATCTTGAACTGACAGTAGAAATATCCTTTTGTATGTTTACCTTTGTAGACAGAAGTCACTTTAGTTTGGCAGTGAAAAGAATCTCTGCTAGCTTGACAAATAAGTGAACAAACTGGGTTCAAGCTGGACTTTGGACACTGGTATCTGCAACAACTCCCATCAACTCCTAATCTAGCATCTCTGCTGTGCTCAAACTATTTTACAGAACATTTGACAGACCTGTGGAGCAGTGAGGACAGACATGAGTTGATCCACATGATCCACTGAAGCGCCATTTTACCCTGCCACTGAGGTCACCAACATGAGCTGGAGTTGGGAATCTTGAACTGAACCTGGTATCACAGCGACACCTACTGCTGCAAAATGGAACAGCAACATTGAACCCAAGTACAGGATTAGAGGGAGACTGATGGTCGCTGTTTGGGTTTTTGAAAAACAAGGAGGGCGTTGGTTCAAGCTGGATTCTCAGAGACTGTTTCCCCAACCTCTACATTGGCATCTACACTGTCATCCAGTCATGTGACTGAAGTCATCCAGTCATGTGACTGAAGTCATCCATTCATGTCAGTGATGTCACTTGGCAGGACTGTCATTGCCTTCACATTCTAGAAAAGAATCCAGACTCCACATTTACTCCTATCTATTATTGTGTACCACCCTCCTTTATATTGAGAAGTTGAAGTGAGCAACTTTGATAAAAGTAACTGAAATCCTCCAAGGTTTCCTCCTTGTCTGCTGTAAACATGAACACATGCATGGATCCTGCTACCTCTCACATGTTAAGCTGGCACTTGACAGTGACAGCAGGAGAACAAAAAATCCCAGTGTGTCATCAACATTTCCTGGAAACTAAACGATAGAAGCTGTTGAATTTCTGTATCAGAACAAGGAGAAAGGAGCCCCAATGAAAGAGTGATGATTCTTTATTTTGATTTTGTTCCTCACTCCTACAAAAGAGAGTGAAAGTGTCGGCTGGCTGGGAGCAACTGCCTGCTTCAGAATGGGACGAGCCTCAGGACTTTCCAGTGAGAGCTGCAAAGCTTTCACTTTATCAATGGAATCACTGGGAAAAGAAACTCATCCTGTCAGATGAAGGCCAAATAGTTTTGCTTCACTGTGTTGAGGGAGGGTTTGTTCAAATGATTCTAGAAGAATAAATCAAAACATCAT
Source organism: Aulostomus chinensis (assembly GCF_037954235.1). NCBI lineage: Eukaryota > Metazoa > Chordata > Actinopteri > Syngnathiformes > Aulostomidae > Aulostomus > Aulostomus chinensis. The sequence continues at coordinate 26,757,167 of NC_141323.1, forward strand.
CAATTAACATGAAGAAGAAGTGAATGCAGAGTTTTATTGATGGTTTCAGGAATCAGCCTCTGAGTTCATGGTGCTCCAATCTTCAGACAACTGAAAGTGATGAAACCACCTGTGTTGAGTTGTCTTCCATCATGGAAAATTAAAAGGAAAAAGGTAGTGTGGCCGAGTGGTCTAAGGCGCTGGATTAAGGCTCCAGTCTCTGAGAAGGCGTGGGTTCAAATCCCACCACTGCCATCATAGGGTCACTGAAGAGGTGTGGCAGGTCTCACATGGCCTCTCCTCTGTCTTCCACCGATGTCTTCAAACCCTGGACCAGAAGAAGAATTGTCTTCTGAGTCCACAGACCTGACCATTGCTCCTCTGACTACCACGTTACCTCCTGGTTATCAGTGTGAAGTCAATGGTGAGGTAGTCAGTTGTTCCTTGTGTTTTATTACAGAGGCTCCATTGTTGATTAAATAATTTTAATTCTTTACTTGAAGTTTCATGCTGTTTCGCTCAAAATGTTTGACAACTTCTTGCATGTTGGTGCCCCATCACACACAACAGGTGCACTTGTACTCTTTTCACCTCTGACCTACAAACATTCATAGTCTTCCAGTGAACGTCCAATTATCTTCTGAAATCAGTGATGAATCTTTCCCTGCTGAGACTCATTATCTCTGACTGTGACTAGCATGTGCTAGCAGAATACAGCACTCCTTCTTCATTATCTGTCTTTGTCTCTGACCAGCTCTCCTGCTCTCTTTCCTCCTACCAGTCAAAGCAGACATCTTCACCTACTGATCTTGGATCTGCTGCCCGTTCCTGCCTGGTAATAGAAGGAACCAGCACCTGGTTCTACAGGCTGAATTAACTCCAGGACGTTGGCCAGCCGTGTCAGTTGAAACCTTATTTGTCCAAATAGAGAAAAAATAAGTCTGATTGTTAATGAAAGATGTCATCATGGCTTTGAAACTGTGGTTGGGGACAAGCCAACATGAGCACATTCATGGAAGAATAGCAACAAAAACAGGAAGTGTTAGTTAGCAAGTACTCACCAGTCTTTCACTATCATACTTGAGTCTAGTGGAACAAAATGGCTGCTGCTGACTGTGGTGCCTGGTGGTGGATCACTCTTCACCATCCTCACAGGCCTTGATGGAACCAAAAAGGCGAGTTCCTGGAGAAGATCTTCCAGGGCGTCCAGGTTAAAGCGGTGCCCCAGCTGGCACCAGGATCTGACCCAGGTCCTGCATGTGAGATACTGTCAGTTCTGTTCTTCCCTGCTCACAACCACAGGCTGGTGTTGAGGCCTGCAGCAACCAGGGCCCCAGTCACCAAGTGTATAAAGGCTGGTCATTGTGGCAGTGGGAGGAGTCAAATGAAGACAGACCAATGTGAGCAGGACGTGACTGCAAAAGTAAGAAGAACTTGACCATGTTTCCTACAGTACCCAGGAGGCTTGGTAGTTGTTGAAGGAAGCTCCAAAAGCAAAGAGCAGACAGCAGGATATAAAAAGAAAAGATCCAGACACTAAAACTACAAGTAGAAACAAGATGAAATACTAAAAGCTTTGGAAAGATACTCCAAGGTTGTATATACATTATTATATACACTTCTATTCTCATTGACTCCTAAAGAGGGAAAGGAACAATTAGAATGTGGATCATGCAACCTAAACTAAAACTTCAGTCAGATCAAATTCAGGTTAAAGCAAGAGTCTCCAGATCAAAGTCAGAAATCCTGATGATGTCATCAGGGCTTTGACAGTACCTATAATTCTGTCTTTGATCTCAGGAGGACATGAAAGAAACACAATTGAGGAAAGTAGAAGAGAGCACATTCAGCTTCATTGGAAACACTTGAACTGTTTAACAGTAGAATTTGTTTGAAACAGTTTACAACACTTAGTGACAGGATTGAAGAGGGAAGATTTTTCTACTTTAAATTTAATTCTAACTTCCAAGTCAAGTCAAGTCAATTTTATTTATAAATGCCAAATCACAACAGAAGTTATCTCATGACACTTTGCAAGTTTATCTCATGAGATCGGTCCCCTGGAAGGTATCACCTTGATGCTTGATGTTCCTGCCTGTTTAAAGGTTTTGTCACCACTGTTGCAGGATGTGCTTGCTGATGGAGAATTGTTGGGTGTAGATTCATTGAAGGAGTTTGGTACAGGACCTGCTCTACCTGTAAAGAGTCATGAGATAACTTTTGTTGTGATTTGGCGCAAAATAAATAAAATTAACTTGACCAGTGTTATTTGTGGTCTTTTGTTAATTGCATGCCACATGAAATTATTATTGGTCAGTTTTCTAGTGACAGTCTCACAGTGGCAAGACAAGAACACTTCTACAATTCTACAATTCTACAATTTCATTTAGCAGACGCTTTTGTCCAAAGCGACATACAACACAAGCAAGAATTTAGACTTAATTAAGGAAAAGTCCATAGGAAGCGCAAAAGTGCTTCAGTTGTGATTTGGTCACAGGTACTGCCATCTAGTGGCAGAAGAAGTGTCGAAAAATGTAGAAAATGGATTGATGTTTGGAGTTTGCTGTGCTGAGAGGGATTTTCCTGTTTCTCTTGAGCACTTCTTCAATCTGAAAATACTGTAACGACCCTGCGTTAGTGTTCATGTTGTAACTGTTGTAATGTTCTATATTCTGTGTTAATCAATTGAGTTGGTAAGGGGCGGGGGGCGTAAGCGTGTGAGAGAGACGAGTGCGTGTGTGCTGCGTGTGCGCTTGGGTGGGAGAGCAGAGAGAGAGAGGAGAGAGCGCTTGCTGAAAGATCGTGAATTGACATTGTTTTTGTTCTTTTTGGCGTGGTTGCGGCCGACAGTAACCATTACTGTTACCAAAAATAAATGGTCAACTGGTGAAAGCCTCCTTCATCATTTCGACACGCCCTGACGGACGCTACAATACTTTCCAATTGAACAGTTAGAAAAATTTAACTTTTTGCAAAATGGGAGATGCTGGTTCTTCACATTTGACCTGCAGCGACAGCAGGGCCGGTTCTAGGAATGCACATAAGAGGGGGCAGTCAGAAATGTGAAGGGGGCATGTTCTTTTTTTTTTCTTTCTTTTTTTTTTTACACATTTTTAACACTGTTAGTGTTTTCTTCACGGCAGTTGTTAGCTGTGTGTCCAGATCTCAACCTGGAGAAGTGGATTGCACTCTGTCAGGCCTCTACACTAAGACCTGTCCAGCTTGGGTGTCCCACCTGAAGACTAAAGCTTCTGCTGGTATAGCTCTTAGGGTCACTGAGGCACGCAAACCCCCTGACCACAATAAGGTGGCAATCCCTCAGGGGGGGAACTGAAAAATAAATGAAATAAATAAATGAAAAGTAAAATAAAATATCCTTCATCCAGATTTTAACAACCAAGCAACAACATAACATTAATCTTAACTGGATGGCCTAATTCTCAAATACATTTCAAGCTAAAGGAAAGACTTGTCACTATCATCAATATTTACAAAACTGAAAGGAAGTCTTATGAAAAAAAAATCACCAAACATCAAGTTCTCAAACTAATTTTTTTTTTATTAGCAACTTAATAACTAAAATCTCCTCCTTTCTCACTATTTTTTCCCCCCACTCCACTCTACAAAAAAATAGTTAGGGAACTAATTTGTACAACATAACAGTTACAGAGCAGAACATATAACATAACTTTTTCTTCTTTTTTTATGTATTTTTTTTATTAGCAACTTAATAACTAAAATCTCCTCCTTTCTCACTATTTTTTCTCCCCACTCCACTCTACAACACCAGTCTCCTGTTTCCTTGTGCAAAAACTCTCACAAATTCATCCATATCCAAGTTACTGGTTATGGACTTCTCATGGGCTGAGATGACCAAATTTATCTTTCGCTTGTGTAACATGGTGCGACGATAAGGGGTTAGGACCCGTGACAATGTGGAGAAGGAATGCTCACACGATGCTGAAGACACACCAATTACCAGGGCTGTTACATACAATTTATGCAACTCAGGAAAAGCTTCCTTGTACTCCTGTAGGTGTTTACAGACAGTGGATAGGTCTGTTTCATTTGGACATTTCTTGAGCAACATCTGTTTTGCCACAAGAATTTCATTTTTTAGATCATCTGCCACAGTGCCAGCCAGCGCAGACAGAGGATGCAACACGGTTGAATCTAGAAATGTGCTGGATTTGGGTGCAAGACTAGATATGGCTCTCATCAGCTCAACGTTCTTCTGAGAAAATCTATTCTCCATTTCTGAAATGGCCCTGTCAAGGATGTTGAGCAGAGATCTTTTCAGAGACTGAGAGAGGGAAATGGTTGGATCGTCCGAGTCTGTATGGCCCACAGTTGAGAGCACAACACTTTGACCAAGACATTTGCTCATTGTCCTCCTTCTCTTTGGAGGCGGTGCATCATCCCCAGCAGCTGACTGAGATGACTCTCCCCAATCCTCATCTTCACGGAGGCTTTTTAAGGACTCCAGTGCTGCACCAACAACCTCAGAAGCACTGCACATATCCACAGACTGAGACTGTAGAATTGCATTTGCTCGTTTCAAGACACCAAGCACCCGCACTAGAAACTTTCCAGTCTCAAAGAAGTGATGCCTCTTAATTTGACACAGCAGGCCCGATGCCTCGGTCCACAGGTCAACAGCAGCACTATCATCCTCTGTCAACTCAGATAGGATACTGACAATATGGTCTTGATTGTCAACAATGCACCTTGTCACCTCATAGTGGCTTGTCCATCGGATTTCAAGCAGCCTTTTAAGGTTAGGTGCATTATATTTCTCAGACACATAGTGGTGCTGAAAAAACTTGTACAATGAACTAGAGAGGTCAAAAAATCTCTTTGCACATGGTTCACTCTGGATGGCATGCACAACCACTAAGTGCAGTTGATGGTTGTAGCAGTGGATGTCTGGGATATACCTAGCAAGCTTGTTTTGCAGCAGAGCTTGTACACCACCTCTTATCCCACTCATCACAGAAGCTCCATCATAACACTGGCTAAGTGTGTTGTCAGCACTGTAGCCAGCATCAGAAAGGTGTGTCAGTATTTCAGACGTGATGTACTCTGCATCAAGTTGATGCAAGTCAAGCAACCCAATAAGATGCTCCTCTGGCATGGAATTGCTGACAAATCTAATCATCACAGACAAATTTTCCACATTGCAAAGTTTCAATGTGCAACTGCATGCAATTGCAAAAATTTGAGGCAAAACCCTGCAGAATCAGCATTTTCATATTTTTTCCTGACCTCTGCAAGCACCATGTCTGCCAGTGTTTGGATCATTTCATTTTGGATATCCTTAGATGTGTATTTTGCATTCTTTGGGATACCCTTTGCAATGCTTGCTAGCTTCTCATCCTTCTCTCATGTATACCCCATGAGTTTCAGAAAAAGCCCTGAAGCAACATCATCACCACCTGCATCATGTCTCAAAGTTTCTGCAGTCCCACGGAGCCCCAACTCATTCACACAGAGAAACTTAATAGCACTGCCCACACTCTTGACATAATAATGATTTGTTTCAAGTTGGGTTTTACCAACCAACAGAGAGTCAACAGTACCCCCTGTAGCCTCTCTGCTTTTGTGCTGAGTCCAGGTGGTGGAAGAGTGCACATGGTTGTGGCTGGACACATGCCTCTGTAGCCCCATGTCTCGTTCGAGTGCTGCTTTCCAATTGTTAAAACCAGTAAGGGTAAAAACAACATCCCTCTCATTAGCAGAGCTACCATATTTCCGACAGGGGAAACAGAAGCATGCGTCCCGCACAACAGAGTACTCCAGCCATGGTTGTGAGCGGTACCAGGCAGGATTGAATGACCTGAATGTCGCACCAAATGCACGCTTTGGGTAGCTACCCAGTATTGGCTGGGATGGTGCATTGACATTTAAGTCACTAGGTAGCTGAGCAAGGGGCTTTAAGGCAGCACATGTTGAGGGAGGAGGAACAGGAGAAGCAGTGCTTGCTGATGGTACAGGTGTATTTATGCTAGCTACTGCCTCTGATGCACTAGTACTAGCAGCAGCATCACTGCTACTGCTTTTAGTACATGCAAGAGGAGCAACACTTGTTTTAAATGCTCTGAAAAAAGGATGCATCTCGCAGCATTAACTCTCTTTGTGAGCAGCTGAAAGGTGGAGTGCAAAGTGAAGTTTTGAGAAAAACATCTTCTTTATTTATTTATTGAATTCTTTTTTTTTAATTAATTCCCTGAGCAGTTTGAAACAAAACTGTGCAGAGGGGCGGGGCTTCACGTAGGGGTCCGGCAGACACCGCTCATTTGTCCTCAGTCTGTTAGATGCAGTGTACAGATGTGCTTGTGACTTGAGAAACGCTCCCAGTGGGTAAAAAAACAGCAGACTATTCCCCATTTGACTGCACAAATGTATATATGAATGTTATATTAACTATTATTTGAGTTGTTGTTAATGATTAGTTATATCACGGGTCGCTACGACGAGTTTGGTGGAGTTTTTACTGCTTCTTCCAACTCCTACCCCGCTGACTTGACACGCTCTGGCTGCGTCTTGCCTCATTTGCATACTCACAGTGATTGGATGTTTACAGAGGGGAGTCCTGACAGCAGGCTGTGTGAGGACACACACTGCACCGACATGAGAGAAGAGAGGGGGCTGATTGACGTGTGTTTCTATCAGCGGATTTTTCACTTCTAAAAGTTTGATTTGAGGGGGCAGGACATCTGTTTGAGGGGGCGTTGCGCGCTTTTGTCCAAACTCACCAAAAACATATGCAAGTGGCTTTGGACAAAAGCGTCTGCTCAATGAAATTGTAGGATTGTAGAATTCTATAAATGTAGAATATAATTGTAGAAATGCTCTCTATCCATCCCCAACGTCTGTGCCAGGGTCTCTGGCCAGTGGTCAATGGGCTCATATCACCTGCCCAGGATGGATCAAGCTTGCTTGTCTTTGTAATTCTGCACTTATTAGAGACCTGGAAACAAAGGAATGCTGAAAAAGAGAAAATAGGACCTCACACAAATGGGCTTGTGACACAATTTTAAAGAATTGTGTCAATGTGAATCTTTTACAAATGTGTGTGTGAATGTGGTTGTTGTGGCCGAGTGGTGAAGGCGATGGACTAGAAATCCATTGGGGTCTCCCTACTCAGGTTGGAGTCCTGCCAACAACGTTAAAGTGTTGATGTTCTGGAGGAGACAACATCTGATCTTTGTTAGATCCACGAGTCAAAGGTTTTCTTTAAAGTGCTGCAGCAGCTGAGGATGAGGGAGAGACAGAATTACAAACCATCTTCCTGAGGACATTTTGAAAAATGATGACATTTTGCCACAGTTATTATTGACTTGGAACACTGCAAAAATATCCCTTCTCCAAAAACCCTCCTCTTCTACTTTGTACCCAAGTTGTCTCCTCACCAGGCACCACAGTGTCCAGGATGTTCAGTCAAAAAATCATTAGTGATTTTAAAAATGTCCATCAAACACAAAATAAGGCTTCAAATAGGTAAAATCACCATCTGTAGACTGGACCAATATGCTGATGTGATCCTTTGATTAGTTTAGGATCAGTCAAAGATCAAAGACTGAAGCAGGAGATCAATGCTCAGAACCCAGAGATCAAAGACAGAATTCAGACATCAAACACATACCTGATGGAGGCTACACCCCCCCCCCCCCAGACAGTTTCCATTTAAGTTGTAAGTTTTATTTTTAAAGTCTAGTTTTTAAAGTTTAGTTTTAAAATCTCATGACACTTCACAAGTAGAGCAGGTCCAGCGCCTCACTCCTTCAATCAGATTCTTCTCCACTTCGAGGACCCTGACCTCCCCCCCCCCCCCCCCCAGCACCAGAGTCACACTACCACCTGACGACACGCCCCTCAGTGTGACCGCAGCAGACGTGAGGAAGACCTTTCAGGGAATCAACCCTCGCAAAGCTGCACGCCCAGACAACATCCCAGGGTGAGTACTGAAGGACTGTGCACAACAGCTGTCTGAGGTGCTGGCAGACATCTTCAACACCTCACTGGCGCTGTCACCTGTCCCCACCTGCCTAAAGACTGCCACTATTGTCCCTGTCCCCAAGTGCTCCACAGTGACAGGCCCAAATGACTACTGACCCATTGCACTCACCCCAGTAGTCATGAAGTATTTGAGAGGCTGGTCAAGGCCCACATAGACGCCTCCATCGACATCTCTGTGGACCCCCCACCAGTACGCCTACAGGCAAAACTGCTCCACTGATGACGTCATTTCATCAGTGGTCCACGCAGCCCTCATCCATCTGGAGAGCAGGAACTCCTATGTCCACCTTCTCTTCGTGGACTTCTCCTCTGCCTTCAGATTTCAGGTTCTACCTCTGTAAAATTGAAAGTAAAGTAAATGAAGCACCTGTGAAGGTAAAACTGATGATGTCATGACTTGTTCTGTCCTCCAACATTAAAGTCCAACAAGCTTTTGATTGGCTCTGATTCTCTGTGGCAAAATCCAACAAGAGGAAACAGAAAATCTTGAGGTTGTCTCACTTTTTTTTTTAAAAGAAACTCTGCATAGGACAGTGATAGGATGCTTGTTTCCTTGGATGAAAAAGTCTGGTACTCTCATCTTCTTAAACATTTACTTGTTCAATCAGGACAAGAGAATCTGAGCTTGGATGTCATTTTGTAGTAAAAGGTGAATTAAACTTGTAAACATCAGCTGGTGTTCACTCTGATGATGTGTCGATGGTCTGTATTCTGCCTTCTGTAGCACGACGCTGCTGGGAAGAAGCCTGATTATGTCAGAGTTGTGTTCAGTGGCTCCTGCTGGGTCCATTTCTGACAAATAGGCTCCAAAGAGTTCAGCTGTTTAAAAAGTCAGGGTCACACTCAGGAGACGAGGTGGCCGAGTGGTTAAGGCGATGGACTGCTAATCCATTGTGCTCTGCACGCATGGGTTCGAATCCCATCCTCGTCGCAAGTGACTCTGGTTTCTACTCCTAGATTATGGAATTACTGTGAGGCTTTCAACTGACACAGATACCAGTTGAGTCAACTTCCCTTTCACAACCTGACCAAAACAACTCTTACACCCAGAGCTCACAAATGTCAATCACCTCTGTAGAAGGTCCTGCCCCCACAGAGCCATAAATCCTCCCATCAGTGAAGAAAACTGAAGACACCTCTTGGATGTGAGCTGAAGCATCTTCAAGAAACCTGAAACAGTCCACTTGGTACGTTTAAATAATTCTACAATTTCATTGAGCTTTCGTCCAAAGCCACGTGCATGTGTCACATGTATATAATATATATGTGATACTCTTTCATCTACTCATGAACCAAAAATGCAGTCAAATACCAGTAAATTTGTGCAGAAAAAAATGTCATTTGTGCTCCTTCTTTTATTTATTTGTTTATTTAGTATTTTTTTAATGTATTTTCTTTCAATTCACATTTTGTCCATTAACTTCATAATCACTCTTCACAGTCGCCATCTCATCACATGACTAAAGTTTGGGTTCTGTATTGGTGGTAAAATATCCTTCCATGCCCCTCACTAGTTTGCACACAGAAAAGCATATTTTACTGGTTTCAAATCTCTTAGTGTGTTCTCTCTCTTAAACCAGCTGTGGCAGCTTTCATTGTGTGATTGATTTTAAAATATAAATATGGAACAGAACCATTGGAATAAGATGTCAGAACATTTGAAGGAATGTAAATCTCCTGTTGAAATGTTGCAGTGTGCAGCTGAGACTCTCTGGCAGTGGCACAAGGAGCCACAATGGCAGAACCTGGACCCTCCTGGAGGAGAACCACAGGTGAGGGCCTTCTTGGCTCCAGATTGATGGAAATCAAGCGTCTGAGGCTGTCAGCAGCCATTAAGTTGATCTGGTTGGGCACTGGTATTTTTTCTTTCTGCGGCTCAGGAGTGATTCAGGAGAAGAGTTTCAGAACAGCCAAGGTTGGGACTGGAATTTTAAAATTTCCCCTGGAACCAGACAACCTTGGGAGGTAAAACCTCCAATCATAGCCACTCAGATGCAGCAGCAGAAAGAAGCTGTCATCTACCCTGACAGTCAGAGCATCAAGTCAAGAAAACATCAACCATCTTGTAGTTCCAAACCTTCACCTGTCAGATTCAGCTACTTCTTATTGTGGGACTTCAAATTTGAACACAATGGAATTTGGACAAGGGGTTTTCCTTCAAGTCCAAACATCATCGTCCAGCCTCCAACCAGAGGTCCATCAGTTATCATGGGAGCCACATGTGGAGTCTGGATTCTTTTCTAGAATGTGACAGCAATGACAGTCCTGCCAAGTGACATCACTGACATGAATGGATGACTTCAGTCACATGACTGGATGACTTGAATATTTTGTTGTGGGCCTCTGGACCTTTTTTAAATCAGTAGTTGACCACAGGTAGCTTAGCTAACTGTTAACTAATTAACTTTTAGTCCAGACAAAGAATGTGGGTTGACAGTTATTCATACAAAGTCTTTGGTTTCAGATGCAGCCTCAACTGAGACTCCTGGTTCAGAGGATGGGTTTGTTTGCTGTCAGGTTGCCACCTTTCAGAAATGAAAATCAGGGACGCCCACCACGGCTCCTGGGGGCCATGACCACCAGGGGCCTGACTCCCATGAGGTGGGTGCCCACAGCAGTGGTGTGTTTTATTTTGTAGGTGTTTTTAGTCAAGGGGTGATCAAGAAAGCAATTCCTCCTACTTAAAGCTTGAAATGCTTTATCACCAATAAACACATTCTTTATTGTTCAACACTGAACTGCACAATTAACTTTTAAAATACAAACTCAATAAATGGAGAACTTTATGTGACTTAAGTTCATAACACATCAGCAGGTTTCCCTCCCTTCTTTTTCCAAGTCTCCTTCTTGTTCCTCCTTGCAGCTCTGGGGAACTCTTGGTCTCTCAAAGCCCTGTTGGAAAACTCTGAACAGGACTGCTCAAAGTTGAGAGTGATCACTCCTTTGAGCTCCATGGAGCTCCTGTTCCTGCAGTTACTCCATTTCTGCTTTTCATTTTGTGTTTGTATTAAAGTTCTATTGCTGAAAAAAAGAGACTTTTTTGCCTTTTTCTTGAAGTAAATATATGAGGGTCGAAACTGACCCATAACACCATGGATGATACAATAGTTAATAATATTGAAATGAATAATAAATAAAACCAATCCATGTCAGAGATGTGTTCTAACACCCCTCAGTAATGGTCAGGAAACACAACAACATTTTGTTTATTTCTATGATTTTCTTGAGGTTCATTTTATCATTTTTTTAATTGAAATTGAGGGTTTACTGACTAAAAAAAGGTCCAGGGGCCCACAACAAAATATTCAAATCAATATTTCCATGGATAAGGAAGCCTAACAAGGTAACCAAGAGATGGGAAACAACATGGATGATAGAAAATTGTTTTTAGTTTATTTGACAGCTGATTGAAGACGTGGGTCAAAACTGACCTGTTAACATCAGAGATGGGAACAGAAAGCTAACACAAGAGGAAGGTTGAAGCTATGAAAAAGGAGTTTGATAAAAATCTTGAACTGACAGTAGAAATATCCTTTTGTGTGTTTACCTTTGTTGACAGAAGTCACTTTAGCTTGGCAGTGAAAAGAATCTCTGCTAGCTTGACAAATAAGTGCACAAACTGGGTTCAAGCTGGACTTTGGACACTGGTATCTGCAACAACTCCCATCAACTCCTAATCTAGCATCTCTGCTGTGGTCAAACTATTTTACAGAACATTTGACAGACCTGTGGAGCAGTGAGGACAGACATGAGTTGATCCACTGAAGCACCATTTTACCCTGCCACTGAGGACACTAACATGAGCTGGAGTTGGGAATCTTGAACTGAACCTGGTATCACAGCGACACCTACTGCTGCAAAATGGAACAGCAACATTGAACCCAAGTGCAGGGTTAAAGGGAGACTGATGGTCGCTGTTTGGGTTTTTGAAAAACAAGGAGGGCTTTGGTTCAAGCTGGATTCTCAGAGACTATTTCCCCAACCTCTACATTGGCATCTACACTGTCATCCAGTCAGGTGACTGAAGTCATCCAGTCATGTGACTGAAGTCATCCAGTCATGTGACTGAAGTCATCCAGTCATGTGACTGAAGTCATCCATTTATGTCAGTAATGTCACTTGGCAGGATTGTCATTGCCATCACATTCTAGAAAAGAACCCAGACTCCACATTTACTCCTATCTATTATTGTGTCCCACCCTCCTGGTCCTTACTCTGAATTCTCAGAGTTTATATCCAGTTCAGTTCTCAAAACAGATGAAGTCATGAGTGTAGATAAATTTCCTTTTCTCCACTGATTATATGTCAAGGTTTGTGTGTGGGGGTGGAGCCTATCCCAGCAGCCTTCGGACAAGAGGCGCGGTTCATCCTGGACATGTCACCAGTCCATCACAGGGCCAACACATACAGGCAGACAACCATTCACACTCACAGCCACACCTACGGTCAATTTAGAGTATCAATCAGCCTCGTCCCCTCTTGATGTCTTTGGACTGTGGGAGGAAGCTGGAGTACCAGAGAGAACCCACACAGACACAGGGAGAACATGCAGACTCCACACAGCTGGGGCTCGAATCTGGAACCTTCTTGCTGTGAGGCCACAGTGCTGACCACTGCACCATTGTGTCCCCTGAAAATGCCACCAGATCGTTTGGATTGTCTATAAAATCAAGTACACATGAACATTAAGAGGTTTTCACAGGGCTGGTGGTGCAATGGATAGCATGACTGAATACTGTCAGAAGATTCTAGGTTCAACTCCTAGCTCGCTCACTTAAAATTTTATACTGAGAAGCTTTCACACCTGAAGTGTGAACCACTGCTAAAAGTCACTGAAATCCTCCAAGGTTTCCTCCTTGTCTGCTGTGAACATGAACACATGCATGGATCCTGCTACCTCTCACATGTTAAGCTGGCACTTGACAGTGACAGCAGGAGAACAAAAAATCCCAGTGTGTCATCAACATTTCCTGGAAACTAAATGATAGAAGCTGTTGAATTTCTGTATCAGAACAGGGAGAAAGGAGCCCCAATGAAAGAGTGATGATTCTTTATTTTGATTTTGTTCTTCACTCCTACACAAGAGAGTGAAAGTGTCGGCTGGCTGGGAGCAACTGCCTGCTTCAGAATGGGACGAGCCTCAGGACTTTCCAGTGAGAGCTGCAAAGCTTTCACTTTATCAATGGAATCACTGGGAAAAGAAACTCATCCTGTCAGATGAAGGCCAAATAGTTTTGCTTCACTGTGTTGAGGGAGGGTTTGTTCAGATGATTCTAGAAGAATAAATCAAAACATCATCAATTAACATGAAGAAGAAGTGAATGCAGAGTTTTATTGATGGTTTCAGGAATCAGCCTCTGGGTTCATGGTGCTCCAATCTTCAGACAACTGAAAGTGATGAAACCACCTGTGTTGAGTTGTCTTCCATCATGGAAAACTAAAAGGAAAAACTCACACAATTAAACATTAATTGGTTAACAGTTAGCTGAGCTACCAGTGGTCAAACCTGCAGCTGAGGGAACAAACAAGAGCAGGCTAACATTTGTATTTGAATTTCATGTATGCAAAGAATCAGAAAGACAGTTACAATGACATCATCAATACAAAACCTTGTGTTCACAAAGATGAAGTGAACAATTTCCACAATCAATCCCAAATTTAGGCCTGAAGTTAGAAAATAATATTAGCTAGCTAGCTAACGTTAGCTAGTTAATGTTAGCAAGCTGGCAATATTTAGCACCATCAAATAGTTCAAACAAGGTCAACAGCTGTTATAATGATGGTCACATGATTTAAAAGATTAAAAACAACTCTCTGTATCAATGTAAGATAGAGTTACATAAATGAATAGAACATTACTCACTGACTGAAAATTGAAAAAGCACCAGACTTTGGTCCAGAGCTTGGTTCTAACGTTACTTGACAGCCTCTTTTTAGGGCCTGAGCCAGAAGGAACTTCTGGCAAAGACTCCATTATTTTTTCCACTTTTTTTAGTTCTTGCAATCAACACTGCCCAGAGTTGATTTGAGGAAATAAGACTCACACATTTGATGAAGTTTGGTCAGACAGTGCAGACACACTTGACACCCAGAGAGGTGAGCAGGTTTTGGACCAAGTTGAAACTTGTCAAGTATTTGAGACAGAAAATGACAGAAAGCTGTGGCTGTGTTCTGGTTCTGCGTGTTTTAGATTTATTGCCCTCCCAGTAAAGTCTTATTTCCAGCTCTGCTCTCCCTCAACTACTGTTTAGTGTCATATTTATTTTGCTGACTACTTCATTGACATGTGGTCAAAATGTCTTGTGTTTCCTGAAATTAACTGAGTGCTGCTCAGTAAAGTTGACATGACTTGAGATTCTATTCCTGCTTGGTCCATTTCAACATTCTTATCCTTCCTAGCACTGGAGATAAAGTATCAGTCAGGGCTGTACTTGATTAGTACTGCATATAGTACACATCAGTCACTGCCATTACACAGTGGAATGGAAGTTGAAATACTGTTTACCAGCAAGCTGAAAACTGTTGTGGTATTTGACAATTCTATTGTTTCTGAATGAAAATCATGTGAAGGAGAATCATGGAGACATCCTAAAAATGGCTGAGGTCTGCTGAGCTGCAGCAGGTCTGAGCTGCTTTTGATGCCCAGATGATGAGGAGGCAGTGAATGTTGGGTTTGGTGGAGCTTAAAAAATGCTGCAGGTGTTGAGAGGTCTGCTGGTGTCCAGGACTTCCTCTCCAGGTCTCAGCTTCTCCCTGCAGTTCCCACAAACACCACAACAGTCCTGGAACCCCTGCAGATGGTGGAGGACCATGATGACCCCGATGCACCATCAGGGCATCAAATACCAGTCCTGATGATCAAAAAGGTCCCTCCACTCATCCAGGGTCAACTCTAGAGGAAGCTTTTGTAACAGATGAGCAAACACACTCAACTAGAAATCATGATTTAAACACAATGTTGATTTTTTACAAATTCCTTCAATGTTTTAAAAACCATCAAAGTGGACAGAAGCCCAGATGGTCCAAACCTGTTTCCTGTCTCCTGCCATTGTGGAGAGCCTTTGTTCTGTCCTGCTGCTGTCCAGTTGTCTCTACTGAGCTCCTCTGCTGGTTCCACCTTGAAGAGGGTCTGAGCTAAAATTGAACCCTGAGGAACTTCAACCTTTGATCTCAGAGTTTTGTGTTTGATCTTAGAATTCTTTCTTTGATCTCACCTGAGACAAAGAAATGGAAGCTCGATCTGCTGTTGAGGAGGCCCTGATCGTATAGTGGTTAATACTCTGTGTTGTGGCCGCAGCAACCCCGGTTCGAATCCGGGTCACGGCAGCATGAGACAAATTTCTTGTGTGTACTGATGGACACAAACCAAGCTGAAATTTCCCACAATGCAACAGGGCGGTGTTTGGTCATTGTTGAGCAGGCGTCAGTCTGACAATGATGTGATATTGTTTTGTTATCACTTGACCAGACCCAAAAGTAGGCTCCAGGTATCAGTTTCTTCTCAATGCTAATGTCTGCTAGCTTAGTCTGCTACTTTGATGGCTCTGACTACAAAAAGGTCCAGACCCCTGGATATGGTGGTTCCTCCCTAAACGTAGATTCTGTCAGCTCATGTTTTGAAATCAACTCACCATGAACACAAGTAGATTTCAATGGACTGCAAATGTGTCTCATTTAATGGTAAACATGTCAAATATAAATTCCATCACCTGAGGAGGTCTGCTGCTGGAATTAAGCTCCAGATATTCACAAGATATTTTATATCTTAAGATAAAGCATTTTTATATTTGATTTATTATTCATTAGCCTGCTTCATGTGGTGTGATTTTATGTGTCCTATATTGAATAGAACTTTGTAAACGATCGTCCCTGAGGATGTTGAATGATGTCAAAAAAGGGTTCTCTCAGCTCTCCTTTCCTCTAAATAGAGGAGTCTCTGCTGAGGTCGTTCCCTGTCAGAGTCCTGACGTCTATTCAGATGCATCGAGAGACTCAGGCAAACAGAAGACAAGGGCAAGTGAAGTAACCTGAAAATGAGAGGGGAGGTTCGACATCAAACTAAAACAGGAAGAACAGGACACAAATGAGATATCAAAATAAGAGAGACCATGAGACATGACCCCGCCTCCCTGCTTGCCAACCATGTGTCAAGTGTTTTCTAGCTCAGTGACATTTCTGTAACGCATGGAGCAACCTAGTGTCCTGTGAGCCATTTGTGAAACCTCTGGAGAAGTCAATCATTTGTAAATAATTGTTGATCGTACTTTTGGTTTTCAGTGGCAGCAGTAGGAGGGAGAAGCTTTGTTATTTTCCTGTCCTTTTTCTCCTGTTTTTGGATGAGGAGTTCGGTTTTTCTTGCAGGACAGGTAGGGATCTTGGTTAGTTTGGTTTGTTGTGTTGGCACTGCTCACCTCTGAAGCTAAATAAACTGCTACTCTGTCTTTAGACCGTGAAGTTGGCTGGTTTTCTTGAGAGTGGAAGGCGAGGGAGCTCTCTCTATCTTGTGTGGCCCTGGTCCCCCCAGACCAGGACCAGGACAAAAAATAAAAGACAGACTCTGAGACATGACCCCCCAGTTCCTGCTGCTTCCAGCTCTTTATATCGAGCCCCTCGTACAGTGGTTGATAGAGACCACAAATATTAAGGGTGTCCACATAAATGGAGAAGAACACAAGGTGGCGCTGGACGCTGATGATGTTTTAACATATTGAAGTGAGCCCCCTAACACAGGACCTGCATTAATAAAACTCTTTGAAACACTGGGAAGCTCTGCTGGATATTAATTCTCCATTCTAAAACACAGGTTCTGACCTTTAATCACTCACCTCCAGAACACATGGAGGAAAACCTCCACCTGGATTGGGGCCAGAACTCCTTGAAGATGATAGAAGAAGATGGAACTCCATTTCCTTTCTGAGTCTGAGTCACAGGATTGATAGAGTAAAAATAAATGTCCTACCACAAAATCTCTTTCTAGTTCCAGGACCAACTGGTGAAATTGCCTTCAAAACCGTTTCTGAATTGAACAAAATGCATTCCAGATTTATCTTATCTTATATTATATACACAAATATTCACATGGACAACAATAATCTTACACTCACCAAAGATTTCACCTCCTGTCTGGATAGTTTTGGTTTACAACAACACATCAATTTCCCTACTCATTCTAAAGTTCATATTTTGGACTTGGTCTGTCTGGTGTCACTCCTCTCAACTGTTCTGCTGTCGATCTCCCCATCTCTGACCACATGCTTATTTCATTCAACCTACAACTGACATTATCCAAAACCAAACAGTCACGTGTGATGTCCTTCCGTAACATCAAAAACATCAATCCAGCCGATCTCACAACAGCCATCGACAGCCTCCCCCCCATTACCTCCCCATACACCACTGACCAACTGGTCAATTTCTACAATGACAGTCTCCACACCCTCCTGAACTCACTTGCCCCCCTCAAAACCCGGACTCTCTCATTTCTCCACTCTGCCCCCTGGTTCTCCCCCCACCTCCGCCAGCTGAAGGCCATAACTCGCCAACTGGAGCGGCTCTCCTAGAAAACCGGACTCACCATTCACAAACAAATGCACCATGCCCATATTCTCCACTATAAAGATGCCCTCTCCTCAGCCAAATCACAATATTTTTCAGCCAAAATCACTGCTGGCGCTGGGAACACCAGGGCCCTGTTCTCAATTGTCAACAATTCACTCCGCCCCCCTGACTCCCTCCCCCCTCACTTCTACTCCACTGACCACTGCAACTCCCTGATGTCATTCTTCAACAACAAAATCACCGACATCCACCAGCAACTTGCCCCTCTCTCATCCGGTTCAACACTATTTGCTCCCCGCCTTTCAGTGCCCCTGTCCTGCTTCCAACTCCCCTCTGCCACTGTTCTATCAAAAATCATCCGGACATCCAAGCCATCTACCTGCCAACTTGACCCCCTGCCTTCCTCCCTGGTCATAGCTTCCCTCCCCTCCCTGTTACCCCTGATAACAACCATTGTTCATTCCTCCCTCACCTCCGGTCATGTTCCTTCATCTCTCAAATCTGCCGCTGTCACCCCTTTACTGAAAAAACCTGGTCTAGACCCCAACATTTTCAATAACCTCCGTCCCATTTCAAACTTGCCATTTCTCTCCAAAATCCTGGAAAAAGCAGTGACATCCCAGCTTCAGGCACACCTCTCCAACAATAACCTATATGAACAGTTTCAATCCGGATTCCGCCCCCACCATAGCACAGAAACTGCACTCATCAATATCACGAATGACCTTCTAATGGCAGCTGACACCGGACTATTATCCATCCTCATCCTCCTCGATCTGAGCGCGGCTTTCGACACCATCTCCCACTCCATCCTCCTTGACCGACTCATCTCCATTGGACTTTCAGACACACCCCTAAAATGGTTTCAATCCTATCTCTCTGGCCGCACGCAGTTTATCCAGCTGAAGAACTTCACGTCCCATCACTCCCCCCTCTCCTCTGGTGTTCCCCAGGGCTCCGTCCTTGGCCCCATTCTATTCATCATCTACCTCCTCCCTCTTGGACAGATTTTCCGTAAACATAATATCCATTTCCATTGCCTCATGAAATGAACCCTAGATTTAAATCCTGGATTCAAAGCGAGTAACAACTTTCTATTCACTTGTGGAAAATGGAAATTTAAAAGATTTGAAAGCCTGAGAAGAGAATATCACTGAGAAAGTCTGACTTTTTAGAATCCTCTTAGGTGAGCAATCATTTTAGAACACAACATCAGAAATGAAACAGACTTTAATGATCCAATGCTGAAAATATTTTTGGCTGCCCATCAAGAAACAAGAAAAACCTCATATCATATGTTGTTTTCCGTTTGACCTGATTCTTGGTTGTCAACTAACTGGCTCATTGGCTTTCTTGATGGAATAACAAAAGCAAAAGTTGAAGACTTTGAATATCCGGGCCTCTGGCCTGATTCTCAGCTGTCATTTAAATTTCACATGAACTCAGTGTCCAAGCAAATATCTGGTGGGCTAAAATGACTTTTGTCCTTCTGTTGACTTTTTCCACAAGAAGTCTGGAAAAGTATGATAACACAGTTCATGTTCCCAATACTGGACTACGCTGGTGGTTTCTATGGGAACACTGGTGACGGCCCCAGGCCTGGGTCCTATGCAGCGTTGTGTGTGCAGGGTCCTGTTGGTGGGTGTGTTTGTGTCTTTGCAGGTCTGGAGCAGCCTGGTCATTAGGGTGACTGGTAGCACCAGGCCAGTGTTCCCAATAAGGCCTGTTTAACCCCGCCTTCCCAGACATTTGTCTCCCTTCTGTGCTCAGCCGGCGTGCTGTTGTTGTCCTTTTGTTTTTCCTTGTTTTCCACCAACAACATGCAGCACACATTGACATCACATCCACACACTCACCTCCACTGCTGACACTGACTTCCACACCTCACATGGTTGATTATTTACTTTAATACATGCTGGTTTGCTGCTACCATGTTTTGCTGCACCTCTGAGCCGGTCCTAACACATTCAGACATCAATCTTTGTCCTCTCAATGTCTGATATAATAGTCTTTGTAGATTTGTGCTCAGGTGTTTGGATTGAACCCATCATTATTTAATGTAGGAGTCCCAAAGACAACTCCATTGGTCAGTATTTATTTTCAAATGTGTCTGCTTGATTTTCCCTTCATACTTGAAACAACTTTCAATTCCTTTCAGCTCACAATGCAACCTAGAGTGTAGAGATCATTTGTTTCTATGTCTGCCTAGAATCAGCAAAGAAACTGGTCATCGCACATTCATATTTTCCTCAAGTCAATTTTATCATTTGGAAACCATCTTGAGGACATTTGGAGAAAGTTCAATCATTCAGCTGCAGTTACAGTGACTTACAACACTGCAAAAAGAAAAAATCACCCCTCCACAAACACTCTTGTCCAACTTTTGTGCCCAAATTTTCTCCTCATGAGGCACCAAATCAAGTCGTCATTTTTATTTGTATGGAACCAAATCACAATAAAAGTTCTCTCATGACTCTTTACTAGTAGAGCAGGTCCAGCGCCAAACTCCTTCAATGAATCTACACCCAACAATTCTCCATCAGCAAGCACATCCTGCAACAGCGGTGATGAAAACCTTCCTTTTTAACAAACAGGAATGTCGAGCAGATCCAGGATCAGTGGGGACGGCCTTCTGCTTTGACCAGTTGTATTTAAAGCCCCATCAGATTGGAACAACCTTTCCTCCTCACTTCGGTCTCTCACTTCCTTTCTCATCTTCAAATCATCAAGCATTTTCAAACATCTGCTCTTGTTTCTGATGCACCTCACCTTTTCTCTCCAGGATTCACTCTGTACTTGTTCTTGTTTGTTCTCTGTACTGTAAATATGTGGATATTTGTGTATGAATATGCATTGTGTACTTGGTGCATGTAAGCAGTATTTATTTAGATGGGTGTTTAAATGTTTGAGTATGGGTACACAGGCCCACTCCTATTTTGCAATGGGATCTCTGATCATACTTTGTATAATGCTGGATGGTGGCCCTGGGGAACATTGTTGACAGCATTCACCACTGGAGCCTACTTTAATTGCCAGTCAGGACAGGTGTTGTTCAGAATGGAAGAGATGACAGCTTTGGCAGGACAAGTTGCTCCACATTCACTTTCAGCCAAGCCAGGAGTTGAACCTAGAATCTTGTGAGCTGAAGTCAGATGCGTTGTCCATTGCACCACCAGCCCTACAGAGTGGAGGGGTCTTATACAAAAAGAGTCTACACATTCAGATGTATGACAGAAAATTTAAATGATATGGCGGCATTTTCTGTTTTGGTGCTGTCTGATTTTCTAAATATAACATTTATTATATATTTATTTATAAATATTTGTAGGACGAAAATAAGAAAGGCAACCTGCATCATCACAGCCATGAAGACCTCAACACGGTTGAAGAGAAAGTCTTGGGGTGGATTCTTGTGTTTTGCAGCATCCTTGATGTGTCTGCATAGAAACATTGGTGTTGTGGACCCACATCCACAGAGAGAGGAACTCAACCAAAAATGCAAGTGGAGAATGTTTCTGGAGGAGCTGGAAATTCCCTGGTCAAGCCACACATTGAGGGAAGGGAACGGATGCCCCGAGACCCAGACGCTTCAGCCTTGCTCAGACGGCTGCAGAGCTCACCCAGCACTCCATCCATGCCATCAGCAACACAGAGAGCAACCACGCCAGCATCCTCCTCAGCAGCCCTGCCTCAACACCAACCAGAACAGCCACAGCCACAACCCACTCAGGCCACCAGATTCCAGAAGAAAGAGGAGTCAGGTCTGCCCAAGCAGTCAGGACAGCAGGACAAACGGATTGTGGTTCAACTGCAAACGCACACACACGTTTTTGCACCAAGAGACTTTTCCTCAGTTTTTGTTTTTTACTGGTTTTGAACCAGTAGTTGGTTTCTGTTGGTTTGATTTGCTTGACTGGTTGTTTTTTGTTTGACCTTTCAAATCCATATTTTGGGTTCTGGCTTGTTCTGCTTTTCATGTTGTGTTTGTATTAACGTTCTGTTGCTGAGAAAAAATATTTGTCTTTTTCTTGAAGTAAATATATGAGGGTGGAAACTGACTGTCACACCCCGGCACGGGTATGGGTAGTGTGAGACCCAGACATTAAACCACTGATGGCAAAACACGACAGAGTTGCATAAGTTGTAACAATATTTATTTCCCCAGTTGTGATACACAAATATAATAAAGCAGCTATATACAGAAGGGACCAGAGGTCTGTAATAAAAATAATCAAAACTAAATAACGAGCTCAAAACAAAAGCATAATAACTCACGATACAAAGTAATTTAGCAAAATGCAAATCAAAATATTTAACGTCGATCAAACGCGTACATTCTATGTTTTAGCAGTATACTTTCAACAAGAATAAATCAAATATGCATATTCTATGTTTCAGCAGTCACAATACTTTCAACAAGAATAAGTCAATGCACATATCAACCATGGTTTACTCTTAGCTTAATCAATAGAAAGAACATCATAACTTGGAAACAATAGAACTTTTGAGAAACAATATTCACCTCTGGACCTCAGCAATGAGGTCCATAACCTAGCAGAGTTAACAGCAGACTGCCTTGTAAGCCCACTCTCATCCATTATATACTCTCATGGCCCCTCCCACCAGACAGACCAAAGACCAGTTAAGGGGAGTTGTATTGTTTTCCCAAATTGTTCTGTGTACCTTAACATACAGCAAAGAAACACCATGTCCTTCAATGACCATATATATCTGCTACTTTGCAATAAACAAATGTCCAGTGTCCTTCATTGACCAAACCCATTCACATATCCATGTACTGTTCGAGTTCCCCTGTCTCCGGACAGGGAATGGTTCACCCCAATGTGGGCGTAGCCTTCGACGCCTACTTAATGGCTCCAGCCCCACCCTGACTCTTTTAGGATCCAGTTCAGAGCCCTGGTGAGGGAGAAGGCCGTAACCTGTTTGATGCATGGCCTTGCCGAACAAATGTCCTTCAACGTTGCTGGCCGTCTCCGGGTTTGTCCATGCCATCCCACCAAACAACTATGCACTCATTGAGGTGGGCCAGGGACAAACAGTGACAGTGGGGTCTAGACTGTCACACTGACCCATAACACCATGGATGTTACAATAGTTAATAATATTAAAATGAAACAATAAATAAAACCAATCCATGTCAGAGATGTGTTCTAACACCCCTCAGTAATGGTCAGGAAACACAAAAACCTTTTGTTTATTTCTATTATTTTCTTGAGGTTCATTTGATAATTTTTTAAACTGAAATCGAGGGTTTACTGACTAGAAAAGGTCCAGAGGCCCACAACAAAATATTCAAATCAATATTTCCATGGATAAGGAAGCCTAACAAGGAAACCAAGAGATGGGAAACAACTTGGATGATAGAAAATAGTTTTTCGTTTATTTTAAAGCTGATTGAAGACGTGGGTCAAAACCGACCTGTTAACATCAGAGATGGGAACAGAAAGCAAACACAAGAGGAAGGTTGAAGCTATGAAAAAGGAGTTTGATAAAAATCTTGAACTGACAGTAGAAATATCCTTTTGTATGTTTACCTTTGTTGACAGAAGTCACTTTAGCTTGGCAGTGAAAAGAATCTCTGCTAGCTTGACAAATAAGTGGCACAAACTGGGTTCAAGCTGGACTTTGGACACTGGTATCTGCAACAACTCCCATCAACTCCTAATTTGTGTGTACAAAAAAATCATTGAGAAATCAAGGTGAGATCAAAGAAAGAATTCTAAGATCCCCCAGGGACGATGAACAGGCTCTACTGGTGCTTAGGACTCTGTTGATCAGCTGCTGATTTGCTACTTGATGTCAACATTGGTCTGTTTCATCCTGAGTAGTTTGATCATAGCAGAGTCGCTGCATCAATGATCTGAATGTGGACGGACAGATTGACCCTCCACAGCAGACGCATGTGACAGATCTCTTGATGAGACTCCTCAGTCTTCAATTTAGTCGTCGTGTGTCATGCAGTGTTGAGGAGGCCGGCTGGCTGTGGGTAAAGTGGGGCTCAGATTTTGTGGAGTTGGCTCTGGACTGAAGGGGGTCACTGATTTGTTCTCAGATGCTACAGCTCAGGTTAGCGAGGTGGTGGAGAAATGAGTGAGACCTCTGCCAGCTGGAGCCTCTTGGGTCCCGGGAGGCTTCACTCCTGGAGGTGGAAATGATGAGGAGTTTTAAAATCTGCTCCTCCCTCACGCTGACTTGTTTTCTTGGGTTCCCTCTTTTATTCATGTGTGATTTTAATCTCAGCTCTCTAAACCTGAATGGAGCCAGAACCCATTTTAAAAGAGCTGCTCTTTTTAAACTCCTGGAGATCTAGAGGATCCCTGCCATGTTTGTCCAGGAGACCCACAGCACAACAGTCAGTGAATGGGGATGCAGGCAGGCTTTTAATGGAGGTCATTTGAAGTCCAAAGTCCAGTTGGAGCAGAGGGTGGAGTTTGATTCTCCAGGAGTTTTTTGTTGTTGTTTTTTCACCAGTTTCTATTGATTTGGAGGAAATCGTTCCAGGTGTTTGAAAGAAGGTGAGAGCAACTTTGGAAAATTGAAGCGAAGTAAAATCTGGTCAACTGGACGTAAGTTTTAAACTACGGTACGTAAACTTACGTCCTGTTGACCAGATTTTACTTCGCTTCGATCTACGATGATCTGGATGAATGAGAACCTACACAGAAAACTTTGGAAAAAGTTCAAATGGTGTTTTTAAATGTCTTTGCACCAACAAATGGTGGACAGGACAGTTTTTGAAACATTTTAATGCCACTGTTCAACACTGAATCTGCTGGTTTCCTGTTTTTAGGAGCTGATGGGAGCTGCACAGAGAAGCTCTTTTAGACAGGAACCATTCAGAGCTCCATCCTGCTTGTTCCAGCAGGATCCACAGATCCACCAACACACCAGCTGTTTGATGTGTGGAGGCTTTTTACCAGGATTCCTAGACAGCACAGCTGGACTCACTCAACAGCTAACTTGTTAACACAGACAAGACAGGAGCGCTTCTATGGTTTTACTCAGTGGTTCAATATTTTTAAAAGATGTCCCATTCAGCCTGTGGGTTTTAGTGATCACTCTTCAGTCTCCTGTTCTGTTTTATTAAAATATTCATTTAAAAGCTCCTGAGAGAGAGAGGGAGAGAGAGGGAGAGAGAGGGAGAGACAGAGAGAGGATCAAACTGATCTCAAACTTGACTTCAAAATTCTCTGATTATAATAATTTGTTCTCCTTGATAGATTCATCACTACAGGGTCATAGAGGGTCCATTACTATTGCAGTATATTAAAGAATATAAGAACGAGGTTTCCATCCATGGAAATATAATATTTCATGTATTGCAGTATATTTTCAAAGATATAACACTTTAATGTGAGACTTTGTCTGTCTTTGGTTTCTAAACTCTGACTCTCCTGTTATTGGTGCTGACTGAATTCTACCACCTGACAGACTGGGAAGGCTCATATTTGTGATGGATCCATCAATACATGAAGGTCTTGTTTCAATGTTATAACATTAAAGCTCATCTTAGTAAAACAATGAAGTTACCTGAACTAAATTCTTGAAAAAAATGACTGTCACTAACTTAAATAAATCAAATCTACTTCAAAGTTCCTTCTGTTGTCATAAGTCATCCATTTTAAGTGTACTTGTAGTTCCAGAGCATTCCAAGTGGAGATGATATGAATCATTTTGTTAGATGAACTCAGTTCCTCTGCTTTGATGTTGGTGGACTGAGTGGAGTTTGCCTGAACCTGCTTGAACCTGTTTGCTCCTGCTCAATCCCTCACTCAAGCCTCACTCAGACTCAGCAGCACCGCTCCATTGAGGACTGATTCAAGTTCCTAGCAACCAAATACAGAGGAGAGCTGAACCTTCTTGCTGTGAGGCCACAGTGCTGACCACTGCACCATTGTGTCCCCTGAAAATGCTACCACGTTGTTGGGATTTTCTGTAAAAGCAAGCACACATGAACATAGCAGCTTCTTCACAGGGCTGGTGGCGCAATGGATAACGCGTCTGACTACGGATCAGAAGATTCTAGGTTCAACTCCTGGCCAGCTTGCTTTAAACTTTATACTGAGAAGATGAAGTGAGAACCACTGCTAAAAGTCACTGACATCCTCCAAGGTTTCCTCCTTGTCTGCTGTAAACATGAACACATGCATGGATCCTGCTACCTCTCACATGTTAAGCTGGCACTTGACAGTGACAGCAGGAGAACAAAAAATCCCAGAGTGTCATCAACATTTCCTGTAAACTAAATGACAGAAGCTGTTGAATTTCTGTGTCAGAACAAGGAGAAAGGAGCCCCAATGAAAGAGTGGTGTGTGTGTGAATGAGAGGACATTGTTCAGTCCACAGACCTGAGCATCGCTGCTCTGACTACCACGTTACCTCCTGGTTATCAGTGTGAAGTCAATGGTGAGGTAGTCAGTTGTTCCTTGAGTTTTATGCCAGAGGCCTGGTAGTTAAACGCTGAATTCAATAATTTTAATTCTTTACTTGAATTTTCATGCTGTTTTGCTGGAAATGTTTGACAACTTCTTGCATGTTGGTGCCCCATCAAACAAAAAAGGTGCAGTTGTACTCTTTTCACCTCTGACCCACAAACATTCCACCAGTGAACGTCCAGAAATTGAAGCATAAACAGTTCAGCAACAACGAATTCTTCAAATCATCCTCTGAACCGAGAGCCACAGGCTCCTCCCAACATATGCAACACTGCCATTGAACTCTGCTTCAGTGTAACGGTGGTCGAAGGGTCAACATTGAACCTGTTGTATGACTTGAAAATTGTATCAGAGATCTGTGAGCAGGGCTAAATATATGAAAGTGTTGTCATTAACAGGTTGTGCATTTCTGTAGGTCCAAACATATCCTGGAGTCCACCAATGCCAGTTGTGACCTTGTGGGCTCCGGCTCCAGCGCTGTCAGTGAAAAATGACTGACAATCCATTGTCTCCTGGTGAGTCCTGCTGTGTTGGTAGGATGCATCAAATCACTGTGGGAACAAGAGACACAGTGACTGAACTGTAGCCCATCCATCCATCCATCCATCCATTCATTCATCCATCCATTTTCTTCCACTTATCCTGTTAAGGGTTGTGGGGTGGGGGGACCTGTCTCCCCAGCTTTCAGCATGAAGTGGGTTCACCCTGGAGGGGTCGCCAGTCCATTGCAGGGCCAACACATAAAGACAGACAACCATTCACACTCACAGTCACACCTAGAGTCAGTTTAGAGTATCAATCAGCCTCGTCCTCATTCTCATGTCTTTCCCACTGAAAAACTTTCACACCTGAAGTGTGAAGCATCGATAAAAGTTAATTTGACAGCACAACAGAAAATCCGAGTATATCACTGACATATTCTGTAAAAGAAATGATAGAAGCTGTTGAATTTTTAGAATGAGAAAAAATGTCCCCCAATGAAAGAGTGATGATTCTTTATTTTGATTTTGTTCTTCACTCCTACACAAGAGAGGGAAAGTGTCGGCTGGCTAGGAGCAACTGCCTGCTTCAGAATGGGACGAGCCTCAGGACTTTCCAGTGAGAGCTGCAAACTTCCACCAGCGCCCACTGCCAGCACGTCTTCATGATGGAGCTGAGAAGAATACAACAACACAAGAGCACTGGAGAGGAGCACAACACTTCTTTGCTTCCTTGCCACTCTCATATCTGTCTGTACCATCTGGAGCTGGGGGGAGGAGCTTCACATGTTTTTTTTCTTGTTTTTTTTTTCCAAAAGGGAATGACATGACTTACTCTGTATATTAGTATATGAACTACTGAGAATGTTCATCCCCAGTTTTAAGTTAGAATTAAATGTTAAGTAGAAAAATCTTCCCTCTTCAATCCTGTCACTCAGTGTTGTAAACTGTTTCAAACAAATTCTACTGTTCAACAGTTCAAGTGTTTCTAATGAAGCTGAATGTGCTCTGTTCTACTTTCCTCAATTGTGTTTCTTTCATGTCTTGAGATCAAAGACAGAATTCTAGTTAATGTCAAAGCCCTGATGACATCATCAGGAATTCTCACTTTGATCTGGAGAATCATGCTTTAATCTGAATTTGATCTGACTCATGCTTTAGTTTAGGCCACCTCATTTCTCCTGATGGACTGGTGACCTGTCCAGGGTGAACCCTGCCTCTTGCCCATTGTCACCTGGGATCGCCCCCCCCCCCCCCCCGTGACCTTTAAAGGATAAGAATAGAAAGAGGATGGAGGGATGGACTTAACACTGAAATCAGCTGATCTGATCCACATTCTAATTCTTCCTTTCCCTCTTTAGGAGTCAATGAGAATAGTAGTGTATATAATAATGTGTATACAACCTTGTAGTATCTTTCCAAAGCTTTTCGTATTTCATCTTGTTTCTACTTGTAGTTTTAGTGTCTGGATCTTTTCTTTTTATATCCTGCTGTCTGCTCTTTGCTTTTGGAGCTTCCTTCAACAACTACCAAGCCTCCTGGGTACTGTAGGAAACATGGTCAGGTTCTTCTTACTTTTCAGGAACGTCCTGCTCACATTGGTCTGTCTTCATTTTGACTCATCCCACTGCCACAATGACCAGCCTTTATACACTTGGTGACTGGGGCCCTGGTTGCTGCAGGCCTCAACACCAGCCTGTGGTTGTGAGCAGGGCAGAACAGAACTGACAGTATCTCACATGCAGGACCTGGGTCAGTGCCTGGTGCCAGCTGGGGCACCGCTTTAACCTCGACGCCCTGGAAGATCTTCTCCAGGAACTCGCCTTTTTGGTTCCATCAAGGCCTGTGAGGATGGTGAAGAGTGATCCACCACCAGGCACCACAGTCAGCAGCAGCCATTTTGTTCCACTAGAATCAAGTATGATAGTGAAAGACTGGTGAGTACTTGCTAACTAACACTTCCTGTTTTTATTGCTATTCTTCCATGAATGTGCTCATGTTGGCTTGTCCCCAACCACAGTTTCAAAGCCATGATGACACCTTTCATTAACAATCAGACTTATTTTTTCTCTACTTGGACAAATAAGGTTTCAACTAACACGGCTGGCCAACGTCCTGGAGTTAATTCAGCCTGTAGAATCAGGTGCTGGTTCCTTCTTTTACTAGGTAGGAACAGGCAGCAGATCCAAGATCAGTAGGCGAAGATGTCTGCTTTGACTGGTAGGAGGAAAGAGAGCAGGAGAGCTGGTCAGAGACAAAGACAGATAATGAAGAAGGACTGCTGTGTTCTGCTACCACATGCTAGTCACAGTCAGAGATAATGAGTCTCAGCAGGTAAAGATTCATCACTGATTTCAGAAGATAATTGGACGTTCACTGGAAGATTATGAATGTTTGTGGGTCAGAGGTGAAAAGAGTACAAGTGCACCTGTTGTGTGTGATGGGGCACCAACATGCAAGAAGTTTTATACATTTTGAGCGAAAAAGCGTGAATCTTCAAGTAAAGAATTAAAATTATTTAAGTAACAATGAGGTCTCTGTAATAAAACAGAAGGGACAATGACTACCTCACCATTTCCACCCCTCTTTAACAGATTCACATTTCAAAACAACCAAGTTTATTTTATTCCCTTCTTCTAGTAGAGGATGGTTTTGATCAATCAACCTCTGGGTTCTGGGCCCAGCACGCTTCCTCTGTAAATCCATATTTTGGATTCTGGCCTTTTCTGCTTTTCATTTTGCGTTTGTATTAAAGTTCTATTGCTGAAAAAGGTTTTTTTGCCTTTTTAAACACACACACACACACTTCCAGTGACTAACCCATATTTTCATCACTTAAACCACCACTGGAGTATTGAAAGAGATTCCACATGTTGGTCAACCAGAGAAGCTTCACCTGGTGACGCTCATCCAACCATGCATGAAGGTCAAGCTGCATTATCTGCTGTGCTCATTAGCAGGGGAATTAGCTGAAATGGTCAGTATCAGTAACAGGGTGACACTTTATCACAGCAGTGGACAAACATCAGCATTCATCACACAGCAGCTCCTCTGATCAACAGAACAAGCTGAAGTATTCTGGAGAATGAGGGCATGGATCCCTCTACCTCTCACATGCTAAGCTAGCACTCTACCATTGGAGCTAATTCCCCTGCTAATGAGCACTGCAAATAATGCAGCTTGACCTTCAGATTTGAGGGAAGAAAACCTTGAAACATTCATTCAACTTCTTCCTGTTCAGGGTCTCGGGGGGCTGGAGCCTATCCCAGTGTCTACGGGCAAGAGGCAGCGTTCACCCTGGACCAGTCACCAGTCCATCACAGGGCCAACATACAGGGACAAACAACCATTCACACTCACATTCATACCTACAGTCAATTTAGAGAATCCAATCAGCCTTTTCCCCAAATTGCATGTCTTTAGACTGTGGGAGGAAGCCGGAGTACCAGAGAGAACCCACACAGGCACGGGGAGAACTTGCAGACTCTACACAAGAGGATACTGCGCCCGAGCCGGTACTCGAACCCAGAACTTTCTTGCTGTGAGGCCACAGTGCTAACCACTGCACCACCCTGCAGCCCCCTTGAAACATGATGATGTTATTATTTATGTCTTTAATGCACCCAAACCTTTATTTTTCAGGGGTTTTGAGTGGTTCTGGGTCATGAATCAAAATTTGAATTGGACAAAAATTTCATGCAGGGTCACTGGGGCCACACGTTTCATGTTCTCAACAGATTGAAACTGTAGAGTGTGTGACATGTGGTGTGTTTGTCAAGTTCATCAAGGACAGTAAACATGAGAAGGTCTAGATTCACCTCCATCTTTGGAGGTTGTTGAATTTCCTCCTGAGGACCGTCAGGCTGTTTCCTTACTTTGCTGTGACACAACAGCAGACAGCAACAAGGACTGCTGTAGTGCACTTGGTAAAATCACCATCTGTAGACTGGACCAATATGCTGATGTGATCCTTTGATTAGTTTCATTTCAGTCAGAGATCAAAGACTGAAGCAGGAGCTCAATGCTCAGAATTCAGAGATCAAAGACTCCTGGAGCGTTGCCCTCTCTTGTCTTTGGGCCTGGATGTTAATGAATGTTTTACACATTTCTTTTTAAGAAAAAACTTGCATGACATTTCAAGGAGTTTTTCCTGCCAATACAGGACAACACCCACTCACAAACCAGTGCTGGACAAGTTCCTTCAAAGCTGTAATGCCTTATTTCTTACTTGTTACTGTCATTTTAAAATAATTGGTTCCATTACGATTGTGTCTGCCAGCGCTTGGTGACTGTACAGGAGGTCTGGGGACCGAAGGGCCACAACAACTCTCCATTTAGTACAGAGGTCCCCAAGTATGGACCAGTTAGGATAAATGTGATCGTGGAGAAGTCTGTTTGTTCTTCAACTGGTCCAACTTGATGGTGAGATCTGTGACGCCATCTTGTGATAGTGGATTCATTCATCTGCTATTTCAACACATTCAAGTTCATTATCCCTACATGTCAAAATACATTTGGTGTGGAGTTTTACTTTCTGGCCTCAATCATAATGTGTGCATTTATTCTTCATGAACATTTCTCAGCTTTGTAAGTTTATGATATTTTGTCTTCCTCTGTTTTCTATTCCATTGTTGTTGATGATTCTATTGCAGGTTTGAGTTCCCTGTTGACTGAAGCAGAAACAGGAACAAAAAGCTGGAGGTGGTCAGAGCTCCAAGTTGGGACGCTGATATTAAAGTAGGAGATGAACACATCCAGGTTAGCCATCACTCTCAGAACCTGCTACTTTACCTCTTCAGAATGTAGCAGCATAGCATAGCTTCATCTCACCGGTTAGTGGCCCACTTTGATGTCTGGGATATGAGGTTAAAGGTTCTTTACAGCTCTGAATGAAGGGTTTATAAAATGTTAACAATTCCATGAATAACACAAGCATTCAGTAATCCTTGATAAAAGGAGACTCACCATCAAGTTGGACAAGTTGAAGAACAAAAGGACTTCTACACTATCACATTTATCCTCACTGGTCCATACTTGGGGACCTCTGTACTCAATGGAGAGTTGAGGAAATGGGCTTGTTGTGGCCCTGCGGTCCCCAGACCTCCTGTACAGTCACCAAGCGCTGGCAGACACAATCGTAATGGAACCAATTATTTTAAAATGACAGTAACAAGTACGAAATAAGGCATTACAGCTTTGAAGGAACTTGTCCAGCACTGGTTTGTGAGTGGGTGTTGTCCTGTATTGGCAGGAAAAACTCCTTGAAATGTTTTTTTCTTCAAAAGAAATGTGTTCTTCTCATGTTGAGCTGTGGACATCAGCTGACTGCTTTTCTTGCCACTGCCTTGCTGGCAGGAAAAGCCTGAGCAGAAATGAAGAGTGAGTTCAAGGCAGTAGATTTCACTCCATAGTTTAGGCCTTCATCCAGCAAGGAACCATAAATGATGATGTCAGCACTCCTCCAGCACTGCGATGCAGCTTAGAGAGGTCGGAGAACCACATGACTTCTCTCACTGGTTATTGATGTTTATCTGTGTCTATATATAATTTATGTCATGTATATATTTGTATATTAATGTTATTCATGTTACATAAAACATGTTAAACACGGAACGGCGTGGACACAACAAATGAGCTGGTTCAGAGACACGAGGCAAAAAAAGCTGGATGAACTTTTCTTCATTCCAAAAATGACTTCACCCTTGAACACTGACGTCAGGTCATTTTATAGGGTCCTCCATTTTTTCATTTATGTGACGTTGCATATTAGGAAATAATTAATTATAAAAAAAATAATATATTTTGATGAAAACTATATTTGATCAGGAAAACTACATTGGGTCAAATAAATCCATCGTTAGTGACAGTGTTACTAATTTTAACTTTAGTGCTCTGGTGCTGATTGCCTCATTAAGATCTTCATGAAGAAATAAACTGAGATTTGTAAAAATGTTTTTTTTTTTTTTTTTTTACACAGTTGGCAGTTTGAGCATTGAATCTTTCTTTGTGTTGAGAACAAAGCCTCAAAGCCTTCATGTTTCAGTTTGCTTCACAGCTAACAGACAAACACCTCTTAGCCTGGTTCTGGTAGTCCAGGTTTAAACACCAACACAAGGATTTTATGCTGATTTCTTCACATGCAGCTGAAATCTAGACTTCGAGTGTTCATGTGAGGTTACAGCTTCACGCCTATTTAGTTTTCAACAAATATTAAGTCACTTTTATGCATTGAGCTCACTAACGAACTTTAGTCTCAGTAGCTGAATCTGTTAGGGGGAAGGCAGTGTGGTCCTGTGTGAACAGGAGCCTCCTACAAAATGCAATGGAGAGAAGAAGAAATCCTGAGGAGTCGCTATGAGATTGAAGTGTTAAAGACGTGGCTCCTTATGTGGTGATAGGATTTGAGTTATTGACTCTATTTTTAGTTTATTTCAATGTTATTGCAAACATCAGCTGCTCACTTATCAGCTAGCAAGTAAACCACGGTATTGTTCACTGTGCTAGCTGAAGTAGACCGAGCGGTCAGTTGAGTCTTTATTTCCATGTGTGCTCATGGTAGCAGGGGTTTAGATTTCTAAATGTAACCCTTTTACCACCGGCTCCAATATTAAAACCCACCTTAGGCTTACAGGGAACACTTTTACCATACAAGATATTTGAAATGAGTTAAAGTCCCATCTCGAATAATTAATATCAATCTAAGGCAATGTATGATTCTCACTCTTAAATATTCAAATGGAGGCTATGGGGAGAACACTTGACCTTTAAACTCTGCTGTAAAGCTTCAGTAACACACAAATTCAATGAAAACACAAGATTTCAGTTTAGAAAATGTATTAAAGGCTTGCAGAAAAACACATTCAAACCTTGAATAAACAAGACTATAGAAAAAAAAAAACCCGGGGTATATTGTTTGTCTCTTTCAACTGTCTAATTTTATTTCGAGTGCACTCATGTTTACTTTCGTTGGCCCGCTTTAGTTGGAGCTCATGATGGAAACCTTTACCAGATCCCCCCGTGTGTCGGTGAAGTCAACAATACCGGACCGCAGCCGATGAATCCCTCGCTCGTTATGGCAGCAACCGTCCCGCTCGCAGCAGCCCGCAGCAACAGACCTCCGTGACTCGGCAGCAGCGGCACATCCTCCGGCTCCGTCGGCAGCAGTGACGCGTCCTCCGTTAACGACTCTCTCCCGAGGCGACTATCCGAAGCTCCTGTCCCGTCCGTGCAGCGGCGTCTCCCTTCAGCGTGGACAGCGTTAGCCTAGCTCCCGCTAGCTTCTGTAACTGGACTTGCCTGGTGCTCAAAACACAATCTGTGGCGGAGAATCCGACTCACGCACTCCGATCACGTCGGTCAATTACAGTTCACAGTCCGTTACCGATAAAAACTCCTCTCCGACAACACACAGTCTCGAAACTCCGATAACGTTACGCCATTCACACTATGCTCCTTCCTCGCGCGCTTCTCCCGGAAGTGTAAACACTAAAGGTCATGAACTCACGCACGTAACCTAACTTAATAGAATTACTTTAACATTTTTTAAAGACATTCACACCCCGTGAAATGATGTTTTTTTGAAAGTTACTAATTTTAAACACAAATTTTATACATTTTAATATCTTCTTCATAATACGTATTTATGTAAATTTTAGCTTAACCATGAACTGGCATTTTATTCTCTACTTATTCCTATGAAAATCATGAAATAAGTACCACTGATTTCTCAGAGTATTACATCAACCTAGGATTAAATTAAAGCTGCAGTCAGCGTTGTTTGGGCCTGAGCCTCCTCCCGCCCACCGCAGCCGAGTAGCAGGGGTCGTCCTGAATCCAGTGATGAATTTTATGAAAGCGGTGGGACTTGTAAATTTACAGCAATTGCTTGCAGTGTACTACAAGATTTCAACAGTATCACCCTGTTTATAAAAATACAGTACTTTGCCGTTAATTCTAATAGGAATCTGTTAAATTACACCCCATGACTGTTTAACAGAACTATGCTGTAATGCTAAAATACAGTACTTCACTGTAAATAAATCAACAGTATCATGCAGTATCTTTGCCTTATGGACGCAAGGAGAATCTCCTGATCTGCTCGTGAGGCCAAAGCCTTGGTTATCATCCATCTCAATCACAGTCATTTGGTGAGTAGCGATTGCATTTATTGTAGACACTGGCGCAAAGTCTGTAGGCCAGTGGAGGCTAAGTGAAGTTTCCAGTTTGTGTGGCGACACACGAGTGGGGGGTGCACTTATTAAAATATAATAGTGACCAAAGCCGGACAACGCCACCTTGGGAATTTCGCCCAAGGAAATAGTTAACGTACCGACCAAAAAGGCACTCACAGGTTCATTTACTAATTGGCAGGAGACGTGGTTCCATGTCAAAAATATTTTATTGTAAACAGGCCAGCAGATTAAAAAGAGAACAAGAATAAATCTAAACAAGTCTGGAGCTTACCAGTGGGGGGAGGGATCCCAAGGCAGAAGACACCCTGATCAATTGGGACATCACATTTAAAAACACACATGATTAAAGCAAAACAGGGGTGCACAGCACAAGAGGAAAAGCGACGCCAGGATCGTGAGCTCCCAGTACCTGAAACGAAATGACAAGAATTATAATTTAACACCAAAACTAAAAAAACAAACAAAAACCAGAACCAAACTCAAACCACAATTTAAAAATTAATTCGAGAAACAAGATTTAATTATTAAACACAAATTAGCAAGGAAAAATAATACAACCCAAAATAACCAGAAACGAGTTCATTTCTCCATTGCTAGACCAGGGAGCTAACGGATAGCCGTTCAGCAGCTTGCTGCACCCTGAAGCCCAAGCGGAGGAATGGGAAACAATGCAGATCCAAACCTTCAGAGCACCATGAAGTACAGTTCAGTGGCACCACACGGTGGACATCAGGATCTGGCAGACCCTGGTTAAACAAGGTGAATTACTGAAACAACCTCCAGTTCAACACACAGCGGATTCCAATTCGTTAACACAGAAGCAGAGCACTCCAGTGAACACAGTAAACAGTGAACAAACAAACAAGCAAAACATGTGTAGATGGCCAGTAGGTCGCAGAACAGGCTAGTAGCAGAGCAGGCTAATAGAGCAGGAGCCTGTAACAAAGCAGGGTAGTCTGTAGCCAACAGCAGCCAGAGCAAAGCAGGGTAGTCTGTAGCCAAACAGCAGCCAGAGCAAAGCAGGGTAGTCTGTAGCCAAACAGCAGCCAGAGCAAAGCAGGGTAGTCTGTAGCCAAACAGCAGCCAGAGCAAAGCAGGGTAGTCTGTAGCCAAACAGCAGCCAGAGCAAAGCAGGGTAGTCTGTAGCCAAACAGCAGCCAGAGCAAAGCAGGGTAGTCTGTAGCCAAACAGCAGCCAGAGCAAAGCAGGGTAGTCTGTAGCCAAACAGCAGCCAGAGCAAAGCAGGGTAGTCTGTAGCAAAACAGCAGCCAGAGCAAAGCAGGGTAGTCTGTAGCAAAACAGCAGCCAGAGCAAAGCAGGGTAGTCTGTAGCAAAACAGCAGCCAGAGCAAAGCAGGGTAGTTTGTAGCAAAACAGCAGCCAGAGCAAAGCAGGAGCATCTAGCAAAGCAGGATAGTCTGGCAAGATAGCGCCCGGTAGCAAAGCAGCAGCTAGTTCTTCCTCAGTGTCACGGCTCACCAGCTGTGCCAATCAGGTGTAGATCGCACGCATGCAGAGCAAAGGGTTTCACAGCTAGTATGCTGTGGCAAACAGCCTCTGCACGTCAGATCGGCGGGGGGGGGGGGGGTGTTTGCCCACTAGCGGCGATTAAGGGACCGTGTCCCAAAAGCCGGACGCCTACAATTAAACACGTGAATATGAAACACGTGCATGATCAGCATGCAACACGAGCTACAGGGAGCTACTGCTACATACCAGCACAGACGGTGGCGAGAAGGCAGACGTGAGGCGATCAGAGGCGGAAGCGAGGTGACCAGGAAGTGGGAGGACCCCGGACCCCAAGAGCAAGAGATTGACCAGGTAGATGCTGCCCCTATTTA
The DNA here is from genome assembly GCF_037954235.1 of Aulostomus chinensis. Taxonomy (NCBI): domain Eukaryota; kingdom Metazoa; phylum Chordata; class Actinopteri; order Syngnathiformes; family Aulostomidae; genus Aulostomus; species Aulostomus chinensis. Next base: position 26,793,690 of record NC_141323.1, read on the forward strand.
TAGAGCAGCGCCTCACACTGGTTGGCTAATGATGGTACAAGCCAAGTCAGGCATCACCAACCAGTCTCACTGCTAGGATGGGACCTCTCATCCTGCCACATTTGCATTGATAATTACACTCGGTGCACATCATGCTAGCCAGATTTAGCAGCTAGCCAAAATGTTGAAAATGCTTGCAAATTAATCCAAAAAACACAGAGAGTTGACTTTACTTTTTACATCTCGAGCCTCCACAAATTAATGTGTGCGACATCTGTATTTTGCCTGTGAATTCATGAAGCTTTCTGATAGTCTGAACCATTTTACAGTACACACAATATACGTGTCACACAACAGTTAAGTCGGTTCATATTAAGATGAGTGCACACTGACTGTGTTTACATGCAATTACGTTCCTCCATCTTGTGCTAGGCTACTGCTCTGGCATGAGTCTGTCTGATGGCATGATTACAGTGTAGTTAAGGCCATAGAGCAGAAGCTGTGGTTGTATTTGTTTAAAAAAGAGTGGTTTTAGCATCGTTCAAGTGCCTGCTCATTTGTGTTGATTTTTCTTTGTCTCTGATATTGCCTACAGATGCAGGAGCCTATTTTCCAGCTGCCCTGATCCTAGTAAGTACTTGCCTGTCCATCACATTTCACAGTTAATCAGTTATTTTTTCAGACCTCAAACATTGAAATAGACAACTATGTTATCTAGTCAAAGAAGCTGTTTTTTTCTTTTTCTTCTTCTTCTCTTCTCTTTTCTCCCTGTTTTCTTGAATCTCCAACACTACATCTACATGTATATATTTGATGGCTTATAATGTCTCATTCATCTGAGTGAGTTCCAACACTCCTTTTTAGGCGCTTCATTGGAATAAATCCTGAGAGTGTCTGCATGTTTTCCCTGTGCTGGTTCTCTCCAGGTACTCCAGCTTCCTTCCACAGTCCAAAGACATGCAAATGGAAATGCAACTCTAAATTGACCGTAGGTATGGCTGTGAGTGTGAATGGTTGTCTGTCAATATTTGTTGGCTGCGGTGGACTGCGATGGACTGCTTACCTGTCCAAGGTAATGTCCCTTCTGGGATAGGCTCCAGCCCCACCCTGTGACCCTTAACAGGATAAGTGGAAAAATGGATGGATGGATGGATGGATGGATGGATGGATGGATGGGTGGGTGATCACTCACAGGACTGTGAGTCTCTCACTCTGACCACTTCATGCTATGGGACTTACACTGACATAACCTGATTAGCTCAGTCAGTCGAGCATGAGACGCTTAGTCTCAGGGTTGTTGGTTCAAGCCCCATGTTGGGTGTTGATCTTAAACACCACTGCTTGTCCTCTCAGTTTTGAAAGCTTTGTTTGTAAATTGTCAGAAAAATCAGTGAATAAACAATACAAACTTAGGCTTTGTCAGAAATTCCATGCTTCCAAACTAACCAATATGAAAAAAACAAAAGGTGAGACTTTTTCATGCATTCGAAAAATTTGTATGCGCTTCATTGTATCCGCTTTCTATACTTCCATGCATCCCAGCTTATTTCTGTTAAGGGTTGCAGGGGGAGGCTGGAGCCTTTCCCAGTGGCTTTCAGGTGAGAGGCAGGTTTCACCCTGGACAGGTAGCCAGTCCATTGCAGACAGAATACCCACGCAGGCACGGGGAGAACATGCACACACCACACAGAAAGAACCTGTGCTCGAGCCAGAACTTGAACTTGCTTTGAGGCGACACTGTTAACCACGGTACCACCGTGCCACCCATTGACTGTAACACATTGTAAACAATATACACTCTTGTCATCATACAACATGTAGCCGTGTACAAAAATCAAATAAATTACATCGCATAAAAAGCATAAAAAGATGTGTTAAAAAGTTCAAAAATAAATAGAGTTCATGATTGTTAAAATTGGTTATAATGTGAGCAGGTTAAAAGCATAAATATAATATGTAACATTCAAAAAGTAAAACTATTTACAGTTAAAAAATAAATTCATATAAAGGTCTTTAAGTTCTCTGAGTCTGTAAAAGATCAGTGATCTGAGAATAAGGAGAGGGGAAGAAGCGGTGTTTATATGTAACCTCAATTGTTACCTGTCAATCATTTCATTCCTGTCTTATCTTTGGGTGTATTAAGACCGCAAAAGCCAATGAGAGGAAAGTTACTGTGTAAGGGGTGGGACTAGTGGCGCAGGTTTGTGAGGTGAGTAGTTAGCGCGCATGGGGAGAGAAACAGAGGCAATGATCAGAGAGCTAAGAGGGGAGGCATCATTTGTGTGGAGAGCATTTAAGTTTATTTTGGAGGTCGACGACTGGTGGTCCTGATGTAAACTTCTGTGTGACCTTCGAGAGGTGAATATTTATGCCTGTATTTGCGCTTTATCTAACTGTTATAGTGAAAAGAGACTGGATGTGTACATGGTTAGCGACGTGCTAGCTAGGGATAGCATTCCGTGCTAATGTGCCTGCAGATCGTAGCTTGAGCGTTGTAATATTTTTGGAGCGAAAGTAAAGGTAATGCGAATTCGACACGAGATAATGTTTGATAATTGTGGCTAAATTAAGATAATATGCTTGAAGGAGACGGACATTGGAGAGAGAGAGACGGGTTTCCATCCGATGGCTCTTCTGTTCTGCTGTGCCCTGTCCTGCTGTGTTTTCTTCTTCGTGACTTTCGCTGTCCAGCCATTGCGTGTGAGTGTTTGGATTGTGACTTCCACCGCCATTGCCATTACCATTCAGACTCTCATCCTCCATTCCCGTTCTCCCCCTTCTAATAAAACCCTGGATTTGTGAGGACTAACATACACATGCACTTGCTTTTATTGTGTGCTCAGCTGCGAGTGAAGCGGCCATTACAGTTGTGAAGCCCCGACCGCACACGAGCTTCAATAAACAGGCCTGAAACAGGTAAAAATTAAATTTAAGGTGTTTCATATGAATGTGTGTGTGCCCACAGGTAAGATATTGAGTTTTAGTTGTTGTAAATTAAAGGATACCGTTTTAGAAGGTAACTTAAGGATTCTGAAAGGGATTAAATATGATGTATATTTAAAAAAAAACAAAAAGGTTATCTTTTGTAGAGGAAACTTTTTTTCCTTACAATTGAGGTGTTAAGGATGACTTGAGGGTATTTTATGTTAAACTATCTAACTAAAAAAGATTTTTATTTTCAGTGAAACGAAAGTTCAGAACCAAGAAAGACACTGTTTGTTTTGTTTTGAAAATCCTCTTACTCATTGTTAATAATTTAGTTCATTGTATTTTTATAATACTAGAATATATTCAATTTTTATTTCATCCATCTCTGTGAACAAGTACCTGTGAAGGATTAATTTGCAATTCTTTTAACTTCAGCTTGAGGAAAGGGCAGCTTTGAGTCTTTGGGGACCAGCATGAGCGAGCTTCCCTCACACACCTTTTCTTGAAGCGCCTTTCTGCAGCTTTGAAATTGAATGTCATGCAGTGTATAATTTGAAGAAGACAGATGGCAGATGCAGTACTTTTCTCTAGATGAAATCAACATTCTTTTCGTTGTATTGACAGGACACCTATTTGGCGTGTGAAAAGACCGTGAGGCTGTTGCACATCACTTTTTTCTGAGGTTGTAAAGTGAGTGAAATGGATATAGAGCCCATGTGTGTCAGAGTCAAGGGCTTACGGCCATACCACTCTGAACACGCCGGATCTCGTCGGATCTCGGAAGCTAAGCAGGGTCGGGCCTGGTTAGTACTTTGATGGGAGACCGCCTTGGAATACCAGGTGCAGTAAGCTTTTTTGTTTCATTTTGAGGAAAGGGCAGCTTTGAGTCTTTGGGGACCAGCATGAGCGAGCTTCCCTCACACACCTTTTCTTGAAGCGTTTTTCCGCAGGTTTGAAATTGAATGTCATGCAGCGTGTAATTTGAAGTAGACAGATGGCAGATGCAGTACTTTTCTCTAGATGACATCAACATTCTTTTCTCTGTATTGACAGGACACCCATTTGGTGCTTGAAAAGACCTTGAGGCTTTTGCGCATCACTTTTTTTCTGAGGTTGTAAAGTGAGTGAAATGGATACAGAGCCCATGTGTGTCAGAGTCAAGGGCTTACGGCCATACCACTCTGAACACGCCCGCTCTCGTCTGATCTCGGAAGCTAAGCAGGGTTGTGCCTGGTTAGTACTTGGATGGGAGACCGCCTGGGAATACCAGGTGCTGTAAGCTTTTTTGTTTCATTGTGAGGAAAGGGCAGCTTTGAGTCTTTGGGGACCAGCATGAGCGAGCTTCCCTCACACACCTTTTTTTGAAGCGCCCTCCGCAGCTTTGAAATTGAATGTCATGCAGCGTGTAATTTGAAGTAGACAGATGGCAGATGCAGTACTTTTCTCTCGATGACATCAACATTCTTTTCTTTGTATTGACAGGACACCTATTTGGCATGTGAAAAGACCCTGAGCCTTTTGCGCATCACTTTTTTTCTGAGGTTGTAAAGTGAGTGAAATGGATATAGAGCCCATGTGTGTAAGAGTCAAGGGCTTACGGCCATACCCCTCTGAACACGCCCAATCTCGTCTGATCTCGGAAGCTAAACAGGGTCGGACCTGGTTAGTACTTGGATCAGAGTCCGCCTGGGAAAACCAGGTGCTTTCAGCTTTTTTGTTTCTTTGTGAGGAAAGGGCAGCTTTGTATCTTTGGGGACCAGCATGAACGAGCTTCCCTCACACACCTTTTCTTGAAGCGCCTTTCTGCAGCTTTGAAATGGAATGTCATGCAGCGTGTAATTTGAAGTAGACAGATGGCAGATGCAGTACTTTTCTCTCGATGACATCAACATTCTTTTCTTTGTATTGACAGGACACCTCTTTGGCGTGTGAAAAGACCCTGAGCCTTTTGCGCATCACTTTTTTTCTGAGGTTGTAAAGTGAGTGAAATGGATATAGAGCCCATGTGTGTCAGAGTCCAGGGCTTACGGCCATACCACTCTGAACACGCCCGATCTCATCTGATCTCGGAAGCTAAGCAGGGTCGGGCCTGGTTAGTACTTGAATGGGAGACCGCCTGGGAATACCAGGTGCTGTAAGCTTTTTTGTTTCTTTGTGAGGAAAGGGCAGCTTTGAGTCTTTGGGGACCAGCATTAGCGAGCTTCCTTCACACACCTTTTCTTGAAGCGCCTTTCTGCAGCTTTGAAATCGAATGTCATGCAGCGTGTAATTTGAAGTAGACAGATGGCAGATGCAGTACTTTTCTCTAGATGACATCAACATTCATTTCTTTGTATTGACAGCACACCTATTTGGCGTGTGAAATGACAGTGAGGCTGTTGCACGTCACTTTTTTTCTGAGGTTGTAAAGTGAGTGAAATGGATAAAGAGCCCATGTGTGTAAGATTCAAGGGCTTACGGCCATACCACTCTGAACACGCCCGATCTCGTCTGATCTCGGAAGCTAAGCAGAGTTGGGCCTGATTAGTACTTGGATGGGAGACCGCCTGGGAATACCAGGTGCTGTAAGCTTTTTTGTTTCTTTGTGAGGAAAGGGCAGCTTTGAGTCTTTGGGGACCAGCATGAGCGAGCTTCCCTCACACACCTTTTCTTGAAGCGCCCTCCGCAGCTTTGGAATGGAATGTCATGCAGTGGTTAATTTGAAGTAGACAGATGGCAGATGCAGTACTTTTCTCTCGATGACATCAACATTCTTTTCTTTTATTGACAGGACACCTATTTGGCGTGTGAAAAGACCGTGAGGCAATTGCACGTCACTTTTTTTCTGAGGTTGTAAAGTGAGTGAAATGGATATAGAGCCCATGTGTGTAAGAGTCAAGGGCTTACGGCCATACCACTCTGAACACGCCCGATCTCGTCTGATCTCGGAAGCTAAGCAGGGTCGGGCCTGGTTAGTACTTGGATGGGAGACTTCCTGGGAATACCAGGTGCTGTAAGCTTTTTTGTTTCTTTGTGAGGAAAGGGCAGCTTTGAGTCTTTGGGGACCAGCATGAGCTAGCTTCCCTCACACACCTTTTCTTGAAGCGCCTTTCTGCAGCTTTGAAATTGAATGTCATGCAGCGTGTAATTTGAAGTAGACAGATGGCAGATGCAGTGCACTGGGCTTCTCTCGACTCTTCTCTCTCCTCCTATATGTGTCTTACATTAATTATACTCATAAGTATTACTAACTTGTCTCCTTTTCTGGAGCCTTTTAGGCTCCTCTCATTCCAGATCTGGGTGCTGCTGGAGGAGGCTGCAGAGCTGAAGAGGCTCAAGCTGCCACCCGTAGCTCCACCTACTTACATCACCGTCTGTCCATCAGTCTCTCTCTCTCTTTATCTCTGTCCCTCTCTTTCCTTCTACATATCCGTCTTCCTCCATTATCTGTTTTGTTCTTGTTCTCTTTCCCCCCAACCGGTCAAAGCAGACGGCCGTCCCCATTGATCCTGGAACTGCTCGATGTTCCTGCCTGTTAAAAGGAAGGTTTTTGTCGCCGCTGTTGCAGGATGTGCTTGCTGATGGAGAATTGTTGGGTGTAGATTCATTGAAGGAGTTTGGTACTGGACCTGCTCTACCTGTAAAGTGTCATGAGATAAGTTTTGTTGTGATTTGGTGCAATATAAATAAAATTACCTTGACCAGTGTCATTTGTGGTCTTTCGTTAATTGCATGCCACATGAAATTATTATTAGTCACTTATCTCACATTTGACCTGCAGCTACAGTCTCACAGTGGCAAGATGAGAACACTTCTACTTCTGATGATGACAGTTTGTTCAACAATGAACTTCATCCAGTACCATGTTGTTAAACACTGGAACACCAGCACAGCACCTGAACAGGGACTTGAACCCTGGACCCTCACATTAAAGTCTGATGCTCTACCGTCTGAGCTACTCAGGGTCTTCCTACAGCATTTAGACAGGAAAAGAAACACCTGTGAAGGTCAAACTGCTGCTTTCTTGACTTGTTCAATCCTCCATGTTCAAGTCCACCATGCTTTTGATTGGCTCTGATTCTCTGTGGCAAAATCCAACAAGAGGCTCCAAAAATGTCTTGAATGTCATAAGAATGCACAGGACAAGATGTTAGTTTCCTTCATGTCTGCAGTTCCTCCACTGGAAAGTAAAGTCAATGCTGTTCCTCTGCTGAAACCTGGGATCGGACCAGGGACCTTTAGATCTTCAGTCTAATGCTCTCCCAACTGAGCTTTTCCAGCTCTGAGGGAGGGCCCTGCTTCTCTCATTTTATAATCTCTTCCACTCTCACTAGAACTTAGAGAGGATTTGAGCTTCTGAAGTCATGACACATTGAACAGTTCGACAGGACCATTTTTGATGAATGTCTGAATCAAACAAGCCTTTTTTGTTTGTCTTCTTCCCAGTTGCCTCAACATTGTGTGAGCCAATAATTCCACATCTGTACCAGACACACCTCTGGTTGGTGGGTTTTATGGATCTTTCTGTTCTAACAGTGTCTTTTATCTTAAATATGCCACTTTCACATGAAAACATCAGTAACAGGACAATATCAAAACTATTATTGCTGCTGTTGCTGTTGTTGGTTGTTTGTCTGTCTTCCATCCCCCTGTCCCCCTGTCTTTCTCTCTGCTTGTCTTTCACCCTCATCTTGTTCCCCATCTTTTTGTCATTCTCTCCCTCATTTCTCTCTGTCTTTTGTCTTTTCTTCTCTATATTTTTCTTCTGCTGCTCCAGGATCAGCAGTGGTCCAGAACCATTATGAAGCCTGATCATGAATGTGAGCAAAGCTCTTGGAACAGGCCTGCTGCCACCACAACTAAGATCCTGCAGGTCACTAGAAACTCCAGTGTCCAGCTGACAAGTGGACTTTCCTCTGATCTGTGGTGGTGCTGAGTTTAGCAAACATCTCCAACAAGAAGATGAAGGAGGCCATCAACTCCTCCAAGCTCAACATCTATACTGGCTTTACTGGGAGATCAGGAGGTCAAAGCAGATCTTCACCCTCCACCTCAGATGGTTTCTACTCACAGAGATGAGGGACCAGTTCAAACCAGCTACCTGGAGCTCCCTTAAGCCATTGTCCCCATCAGCTAACATCTGGATCTGGACCTGCACCGGTGCTGATTTGTGTCTTGAGTCCCCAGAGTTTGTTGAACCAGAGAAGCTTCAACTGGTGACGGTTGTACAACCAAGTGTGAAGGTGAGCCTGCATTGTCTGATCTGGAGCTAACAGGAGAATTAGCAAGTGCTCTGACTGTTCTAGAGTTGCTGCTTAGTTGAATTTGAATTTATTTGTTGAAATGTTCCAGTTTCTATGAGGTCAGGGAAGATTGGTGTGGATCTAAAGGTCCCTGGTTGGATCCCAGGACATTGTTTTGGCTCATTTGAACATTTTCAAACCCTCGTTGCTCAGATTTTACATGAATTTGATCATGACTTTTGGACAAATGTTTTGTTTATTAATTGAATAATCACTTCAGTTATGAATTTAGTGAGTCACCCAGACTTGGTCAATAACAAAAATAAGTCTGGTTATTATTCAGTTTCCAGTCAGTAGGGACACACACACACGCACACACACACACACACACACACACACACACACACACACACACACACACACACACACACACACACACACACACACACAGCCTGTCTTTGGTATAAAATGGTCTGTCACGTTCACGTTGGAAGATTTCTCTGACTCCATTGTGAATAAAGAGATTCTTCATCTGACACCTGAGTCTTGATCCACTGATTCCTCTGATCCACCTCTTTCTGCTCCAACAAGGCTGACATGGATGAGGTGGGTCCATGTCATCCAATCAGTAGGTTTCTCTTCTCAATTAATTTTCTTCATCCCAGTTTAGATTGATTCTTCTCAGCCTAATGAAGGAGCATCTGATCAGGTGTTTGACTGCTTGTTGGTTGTAATTCCATAGATTTTAATCTCAGATGTTATAGAATTAATAAGAACATCTTAAAGACCTTTGTCCAACACTTGAAACTCACCTGTCTGTGGAGACCCAACTGGCCTTTGGTAGTGAGGTGGTGGATGCATGTGAATGAAATGAGGCATGTGTTGCTGTGAGGAGCCACTAGAGGGAGACACCTGTCGGTCCTCCCAGCTGACAATGAGGCTTCACAGCTGCATTTGAAGCTGTCCTTTATGAGTCACAACTGTCTTGAGCTCAGGAGCCAAACTCACCGAAAAAATATGCAAGTGGCTTTGGACAAAAGCGTCTGCTCAATGAAATTGTAGGATTGTAGAATTCTATAAATGTATAATATAATTGTAGAAATGCTCTCTATCCATCCCCAACGTCTGTGCCAGGGTCTCTGGCCAGTGGTCAATGGCTCATATCACCTGCCCAGGATGGATCAAGCTTGCTTGTCTTTGTAATTCTGCACTTATTAGAGACCTGGAAACAAAGGAATGCTGAGAAAGAGAAAATAGGACCTCACACAAATGGGCTTGTGACACAATTTTAAAGAATTGTGTAAATGTGAATCTTTTACAAATGTGTGTGTGAATGTGGTTGTTGTGGCCGAGTGGTGAAGGCGATGGACTAGAAATCCATTGGGGTCTCCCTGCTCAGGTTGGAGTCCTGCCAACAACGTTAAAGTGTTGATGTTCTGGAGGAGACAACATCTGATCTTTGTTAGATCCACGAGTCAAAGGTTTTCTTTAAAGTGCTGCAGCAGCTGAGAATGAGGGAGAGATAGAATTACAAACCATCTTCGTGAGGACATTTTGAAAAATTATGACATTTTGCCACAGTTATTATTGACTTGGAACACTGCAAAAATATCCCCTCTCCAAAAACCCTCCTCTTCAACTTTGTACCCAAGTTGTCTCCTCATCAGGCACCACAGTGTCCAGGATGTTCAGTCAAAAAGTCATTAATGATTTTAAAAATGTCCATCAAACACAAAATAAGGCTTCAAATAGGTAAAATCACCATCTGTAGACTGGACCAATATGCTGATGTTATCCTTTGATTAGTTTAGGATCAGTCAGAGATCAAAGACTGAAGCAGGAGATCAATGCTCAGAACCCAGAGATCAAAGACAGAATTCAGACATCAGAGACAGAATTCAGACATCAAACACATACCTGATGGAGGCTCCACCCCCCCCCCCCCAGACAGTTTCCATGTAAGTCGTAAGTTTTATTTTTAAAGCGCCAAATCACAACAAGTGTTATCTTCTTTTTATTCTTTTTATTAAAGATTGAAGCTCCATACAAGACAGTTTGTAGACAAGAACATCACAGCCTGGGAAGCTTTCACTTCTTTTGATGGACAGCTTTGATTTCAGGTTCTACCTCTGTAAAATTGAAAGTAAAGTAAATGAAGCACCTGTGAAGGTAAAACTGATGATGTCATGACTTGTTCAGTCCTCCAACATTAAAGTCCAACAAGCTTTTGATTGTCTCTGATTCTCTGTGGCAAAATCCAACAAGAGGAAACAGAAAATCTTGAGGTTGTCTCACTTTTTTTTTTTAAGAAACTCTGCATAGGACAGTGATAGGATGATTGTTTCCTTGGATGAAAAAGTCTGGTACTCTCATCTTCTTAAACATTTACTTGTTCAATCAGGACAAGAGAATCTGAGCTTGGATGTCATTTTGTAGTAAAAGGTGAATTAAACTTGTAAACATCAGCTGGTGTTCACTCTGATGATGTATCGATGGTCTGTATTCTGTCTTCTGTAGCACGATGCTGCTGGGAAGAAGCCTGATTATGTCAGAGTTGTGTTCAGTGGCTCCTGCTGGGTCCATTTCTGACAAATAGGCTCCAAAGAGTTCAGGTGTTTAAAAGCTCAGGGCTGCTGTCAGCAGACGAGGTGGCCGAGTGGTTAAGGTGATGGACTGCTAATCCATTGTGCTCTGCACGCATGGGTTGGAATCCCATCCTCGTCGTGAGCGACTCTGGTTTCTACTCCTACATTATGGAATTACTGTGAGGCTTTTAACTGACACAGATACCAGTTGACTCAACTTCCCTTTCACAACCTGACCAAAACAACTCTGACACCCAGAGCTCACATGTGTCAATCACCTCTGTAGAAGGTCCCGCCCCCACAGAGCCATAAATCCTCCCATCAGTGAAGAAAACTGAAGATGCCTCTTTGATGAGAGCTGAAGCATCTTCAAAAAACCTGAAACAGTCCACTTGGTATGTTTAAATAATTCTACAATTTCTTTAAGCTTTTGTCCAAAGCCATGTACATGTATCACATGTATATAATATATATGTGATACTCTTTCATCTACTCATGAACCAAAAATGCAGTCTAATACCAGTAAATTTGTGCAGAAAAATGTCATTTGTGCTCCTTCTTTTATTTATTTGTTTATTTAGTATTTTTTAATGTATTTTCTTTCAATTCACATTTTGTCCATTAACTTCATAATCACTCTTCACAGTCGCCATCTCATCACATGACTAAAGTTTGGGTTCTGTATTGGTGGTAAAATATCCTTCCATGCCCCTCACTAGTTTGCACACAGAAAAGCATATTTTACTGGTTTCAAATCTCTTAGCATGTTCTCTCTCTTAAACCAGCTGTGGCAGCTTTCATTGTGTGATTGATTTTAAAATATAAATATGGAACAGAATCATTGGAATAAGATGTCAGGACATTTGAAGGAATGTAAATCTCCTGTTGAAATGTTGCAGTGTGCAGCTGAGGCTCTCTGGCAGTGGCACAAGGAGCCACAATGGCAGAACCTGGACCCTCCTGGAGGAGAACCAAAGGTGAGGGCCTTCTTGGCTCCAGATTGATGGAAATCAAGTGTCTGAGGCTTTTAGCAGCAATGAAGTTGATCTGGTTGGGCACTGGTATTTTTTCTTTCTGCAGCTCAGGAGTGATTCAGGAGAAGAGTTTCAGAACAGCCAAGGTTGGGACTGGAATTTTCAAATTTCCCCTGTAACCAGACAAACTTGGGAGGGAAAACCTCCAATCATAGCCACTCAGATGCAGCAGCAGAAAGAAGCTGTCATCTACCCTGACAGTCAGAGCATCAAGTCAAGTAAACATCAACCATCTTGTAGTTCCAAACCTTCACCTGTCAGATTCAGCTACTTCTTATTGTGGGACTTTAAATTTGAACACAATGGAATTTTGGACAAGGAGTTTTCCTTCAAGTCCAAACATCATCGTCCAGCCTCCAACCAGAGGTCCATCAGTTATCATGGGAGCCACATGTGGAGTCTGGATTCTTTTCTAGAATGTGACGGCAATGACAGTCCTGCCAAGTGACATCACTGACATGAATGGATGACTTCAGTCACATGACTGGATGATTTGAAAATTTTGTTGTTGGCCTCTTGACCTTTTTTAAATCAGTAGTTGACCACAGGTAGCTTAGCCAACTGTTAACTAATTAACTTTCAGTCCAGACAAAGAATGTGGGTTGACAGTTATTCATACACAGTCTTTGGTTTCAGATGCAGCCTCAACTGAGACTTCTGGTTCAGAGGATGGGTTTGTTTGCTGTCAGGTTGCCACCTTTTAGAAATGAAAATCAGGGACGCCCACCACGGCTCCTGGGGGCCATGACCACCAGGGGCCTGACTCCCATGAGGTGGGTGCCCACAGCAGTGGTGTGTTTTATTTTGTAGGTGTTTTTAGTCAAGGGGTGATCAAGAAAGCAATTCCTCCTACTTAAAGCTTGAAATGCTTTATCACCAATAAACACATTCTTTATTGTTCAACACTGAACTGCACAATTAACTTTTAAAATACAAACTCAATAAATGGAGAACTTTATGTGACTTAAGTTCATAACACATCAGCAGGTTTCCCTCCCTTCTTTTTCCAAGTCTCCTTCTTGTTCCTCCTTGCAGCTCTGGGGAACTCTTGGTCTCTCAAAGCCCTGTTGGAAAACTCTGAACAGGACTGCTCAAAGTTGAGAGTGATCACTCCTTTGAGCTCCATGGAGCTCCTGTTCCTGCAGTCACTCCATTTCTGCTTTTCATTTTGTGTTTGTATTAAAGTTCTATTGCTGAAAAAAAAGAGACTTTTTTGCCTTTTTCTTGAGGTAAATATATGAGGGTCGAAATTGACCCATAACACCATGGATGTTACAATAGTTAATAATATTAAAATGAAGAATAAATCAAACCAATCATGTCAGAGATGTGTTCTAACACCCCTCAGTAATGGTCAGGAAACACAACAACCTTTTGTTTATTTCTATGATTTTCTTGAGGTTCATTTGATAATTTTTTAAACTGAAATCGAGGGTTTACTGACTAAAAATATTCAAATCAATATTTCCATGGATAAGGAAGCCTAACAAGGAAACCAAGAGATGGAAACAACTTGGATGATAGAAAATTGTTTTTAGTTTATTTTACAGCTGATTGAAGACGTGGGTCAAAACCGACCTGTTAACATAAGAGATGGGAACAGAAAGCTAACACAAGAGGAAGGTTGAAGCTATGAAAAAGGAGTTTGATAAAAATCTTGAACTGACAGTAGAAATATCCTTTTGTGTGTTTACCTTTGTTGACAGAAGTCACTTTAGCTTGGCAGTGAAAAGAATCTCTGCTAGCTTGACAAATAAGTGCACAAACTGGGTTCAAGCTGGACTTTGGACACTGGTATCTGCAACAACTCCCATCAACTCCTAATCTAGCATCTCTGCTGTGGCTCAAACTATTTTACAGAACATTTGACAGACCTGTGGAGCAGTGAGGACAGACATGAGTTGATTCACATGATCCACTGAAGCATCATTTTACCCTGCCACTGAGGACACCAACATGAGCTGGAGTTGGGAATCTTGAACTGAACCTGGTATCACAGCGACACCTACTGCTGCAAAATGGAACAGCAACATTGAACCCAAGTACAGGATTGGAGGGAGACTGATGGTCGCTGTTTGGGTTTTTGAAGAACAAGGAGGGCGTTGGTTCAAGCTGGATTCTCAGAGACTGTTTCCCCAACCTCTACATTGGCATCTACACTGTCATCCAGTCAGGTGACTGAAGTCATCCAGTCAGGTGACTGAAGTCATCCAGTCAGGTGACTGAAGTCATCCATTTATGTCAGTGATGTCACTTGGCAGGACTGTCATTGCCTTCACATTCTAGAAAAGAACCCAGACTCCACATTTCCTCCTATCTATTATTGTGTCCCACCCTCCTGGTCCTTACTCTGAATTCTCAGAGTTTATATCCAGTTCAGTCCTCAAAACAGATGAAGTCATGAGTGTAGATAAATTTCCTTTTCTCCACTGATTATATGTCAAGGTTTGTGTGTGGGGGTGGAGCCTATCCCAGCAGCCTTCGGACAAGAGGCGCGGTTCATCCTGGACATGTCACCAGTCCATCACAGGGCCAACACATACAGGCAGACAACCATTCACACTCACAGCCACACCTACGGTCAATTTAGAGTATCAATCAGCCTCGTCCCCTCTTGATGTCTTTGGACTGTGGGAGGAAGCTGGAGTACCAGAGAGAACCCACACAGACACAGGGAGAACATGCAGACTCCACACAGCTGGGGCTCGAATCTGGAACCTTCTTGCTGTGAGGCCACAGTGCTGACCACTGCACCATTGTGTCCCCTGAAAATGCCACCAGATCGTTTGGATTGTCTATAAAATCAAGTACACATGAACATGAAGAGGTTTTCACAGGGCTGGTGGTGCAATGGATAGCATGACTGACTACTGTCAGAAGATTCTAGGTTCAACTCCTGGCTCGCTCACTTAAAATTTTATACTGAGAAGCTTTCACACCTGAAGTGTGAACCACTGCTAAAAGTCCCTGAAATCCTCCAAGGTTTCCTCCTTGTCTGCTGTAAACATGAACACATGCATGGATCCTGCTACCTCTCACATGTTAAGCTGGCACTTGACAGTGACAGCAGGAGAACAAAAAATCCCAGTATGTCATCAACATTTCCTGGAAACTAAATGACAGAAGCCAGTGGTGGCTGGTGAAAAAAATTCTTGGTGGGGCTGGTGTGCCAAAAACATTTCCGTGCCTAGTCTAGTATAATCATTCAAAAAGAGCAGCCGGACAATTATTAAATGTTTTAAAATAGTATTTACTTTCCTTCTTAAAATCGACAGTTTCAAAGACAAAAAAAAACAACAACAATTTACAACTACAGTAAATTTTATGCGATCAAATATTATACAATGATATTAACTTTACAGAAGGTGATTTGAGTTTAATCTATACGATACAAATCAACAATGTGTGTGTTAGTCTCTCTCTCTCTGTCTCTCTCTTTGTTCATCTGTGTCTGTCTCTGTCTCCTTCTCTGTGTCTCCGTCTTTGTGTCCTTTTCTCTGTGTGTCTCTATCTCTGTTTGTCTGTCTCTTAGTGTGTGTGTCTCTCTCTGTCTCTCTCTCTTAGTGTCCGTCTCTCTTTCTCTCTTCGTCTACCTGTCTCTCTCCCTCTGTCTCTCTGTCTATTTGTTTCAGTCTTTCTGGGTGTGTGTTTGAATTCAGCAGTTATTTGTACAGGAACTTTGCTCGTCTCTCTTTCTGGGAGGCAAATTTCTCAATGACCCTGGTGTTGAAACCAGGAATGTTTCGTGTCAGTTTTTTCTCAATGGAGAGCATAGCCAGAGCGTTGAGCCAATCTTGTGCCATGGTATTTGTAAGAAAAGTTTTTATCCTCTTCAAAGTGGAGAAGCACCTCTCAGATTCTGACGTTGTCATTGGTGTGGTGATGAGGATGTTGAGCAGACTTACAGATTCAGTGAACGTGTCTTGAAGGTTATTTTCCATCAAAACCTGATAGAGAGCCAGTGCACCACTGCAACTCTGAAACTCTTCGTTCCCGTAGATCAGAGACAGCTCTGTTTGAAGTCTGGCCTTGTCCAATGAGGGATAGGCTTCCACTGTGGTTTTCAGTGCTGAATCTGGGAACTTTCGGCTGTGCTGTGGGAACAGGTCTCCTTGCAGGAGTGTGGCGCTGACAAGATGCTTGGTGAAACTAAATCTCTCCTTGGCATGGCTCACAATGGTGTCACATACCTATGCAATGATATAATTATACAAAATAGGAATTATTGCATCTTCACTTGTCTTCATACATTGACCTGATGAGCTAGCCTATATTATGTAATAAACATACTGTAATGATTCATATCATCATAAAACAATATACATTTAAGTCTGGACCACTGTATCATATGGCCAACATCTTATTTTGATTTTATTTAATAATGTGATTCAAATCACACTAAGAAGCAAGTTCTTACCTCCAGTGCCAAATGGTGCAGTGTGTCTTCTCCCAAGGTTCTGCGTCTCTTTGCGGGTGGCTCCTGAGCAGGTCCCCTGAACTCCTCATCCTCAGCCAGAGTAGGCACATCCTCCCTGACCCAACACATAAGCTTCATGAGTAAGTTCTAAAAACTGGTTAGGGATACATTAACAAAACCAAAGGTGGATGTCATTACTGTCAGTTATATTATACAGATAAATCAATGCTTTAAATAAGATGATATATAAGCATTTAAGTCTACATATACAGAGAAATTTAGGTTAGACTACAAATTAATTAATTTAGCATACCTGATAGCCTGCATGTGGTCAATGAATGTCTGGGTGACTCCTGCCATGTAGACAGCATCAATGTTTCTCTTCTGCAGCTGGTTGTAAAGGATGTCCACATGTGGCATGATTTTGTGGAACAGGGCCAGTAAAAAACAAAAAGTTTCATCTTCCAGCATTCTCACATAGCCACCAGCTTCTCTCTTTGTCTGGCTATCAAACCCTTCACTGTTCGGATAGCCTGAAAGCAATTCACCAGATCCTTCTTGTGCTCATAAACTGTGTTAACACGACTGTTGAAGTTCCAACGTGTTGATGATGCACTTGGAAGTCGGTGCGCAACCATCTCATCAAGCACTGCAGTTCTCTTGCTTGACTTAGAGAAAAAAGAAGCAAATCCCCCCATGTCAGAAAAAAAGTGACTGATCTGAGGGATGTGGGAGGTTGCTTGCTGCAGTATCAGGTTTAACTGATGGGCATAGCAGTGAACATAGTGAGCGTTTGGATAGATGTCTTGTACCTTTCGCTGCACTCCTCCTTTGGCACCCCTCATCACAGCTGCCCCATCACAGGCCTGGGCAATCAGCTTCTTTTCTTGTCCCTCAGAAAGGATGCTGTGCAGCCTCTCCAATAAGGCACTGGCTATTGCATCCGCACAGGTGTTGGGCAGTTTCAAAAATTCAAAGAACCGCTCTTGAATATTGTGGCGGTCGTCAATGTATCTCAGAACTAAGACTAACTGACACTGTGTTGAAACGTCAGTAGTTTCATCAGCCTGGATCGCTAAAAAGTCTGCCGATTTAACTTCATCCAGGATCTGTTCTCTCAAAACTGCCAGCATACAGTCCAGGAGCTTGTTCTGTACTGTCTTCGAGGTGCCTTTAAAAACGGTTGCATTTTCAAGGTGCTCCCTCAAGTCCCGATCAATGGATGCCATCAAGTCAACTGGACCTCTGAATATTCCAGCGTTGTCAGAGGTATCACTTTCGTCATGTCCCCGCAGAGCCAGTTCAAAAGCACCACAGAATTTAACAGTTAATTATCTTAGATAAGATGTTACGGTTCTTATCTACCTCATCATTGTGCTTCCTTACAGCGATGCGGTGACTGTCATCGAGCTGCGTTGCTATGCTAATCTTCCCAAGAACCGCTAGCTTCACGCAGTTTTCCATGTGAATTTTCGCTCTTTCGTGTTTCTTAATCCGCTCGGAGAGGTGCTTTAGGTCAGTGATTCCTGTCTGTGTCCATGCTGAATCACACCGGTCACTCCTGAAAGGGATGCAGGGGAAGCAAAAAAGTGCGTTGGCTGCTCCACAACCCGTCAGCCACGGCTTGCGCTGAAACCAGCTCCGGCAAAAAGTCCTGTTGTAGGATTTAGCCTTTTCCTTGGACTGTTGCTGGATGTTGATTTCAGGCTTGTCCGGTCCCAGCTCCTTAACGCGGATTTTTTCCGCCATGGTCCTCCTCGCAAAAGGGAAATTTAAAAGGGATCTCACCGAATTCGGTGGAAACTGCTGCTCTTGAACTTCGATAGTTGTTGTCGCCATTTTCTCTCTCACTCACTTCTCGCGGTATTTTTTTTCGTAGGGCATCGGAAATCTGGGAATCTCACTACGCAAAAAGAATATCGCGGGCTCCTCAGCTAGCTTTAGCAATCCAAACCTTCACGCATTTTACGTTGGCGTAGGGGCGACTTTTCCAGCGCCCCTACGCCGTTAAATTTGGCGATGTTGATTGGCCAATTATTCATTATTTTTCCCTAGCAACCATACAGTCTATCAGAGTAAATTCACTATTAATTGAATGAGTCAGTTGGCGTAAATGTTGTTTAAATGACCCATATTGCATGTAGGCACACACAATTAAGTAAGGCTGACATTGACGCTAAAAATTGTAAACATATGCACATATATATGTATAAATACATGTAGAGATTTTCCTCTCCACATCTGGTGGGGCGGCGCCCCAGCGCCCCCTATGAGCCAGCCGCTACTGGTGGATAATAAAAAACTTTCTCATTCAAGTTGAAACCTGCAAGAGGCAGCAGACAAGGTCAAATTAATTTGACACATCAAACTAAACAACAATAGGGGGCATACTGCCCTCTACTGACTAAAGCTGATAATGCTACCATGAACTATCAGGAAAGAAAAGCACAAATTAAACAAAATAATACAGGACATTCACCCCCCCCCCCAAAAAGAAAAAATATATTAAAATAAATGTCCACAAATAGTGAAGTTTCATCAAACCTTGTGTCTGTATGTTGTGATAGTATTTTATACACAAAATGAGAGTAAACTCACCTCCATGTTTGATGCAGTACAGAAAAAGAACATAGTTCCCTTTATTCTCCTGCCATTAAAGTTCATAAACTAGCAAGAATGTCAGGTAGCATTAGCATTAACTTCAGCTAAAGTCTACCAGCTTCAGGTACCTTTAACAATCGCCTTACTCGCTACTTAAGGCTTTATCGTCCATGGTTGTCTTCCGCTTATTCCTTACTATTAAGGGTCGCGGGGGGGCTGGAGACTATCCCAGCATCAACGGGCGAGAGGCGGGGTTCACCCTGGACAGTTCGACAGTCCATCGCAGGGCCAACATACAGCAATTGCTTGCAGTGTACAAGTCCCAAGACTTTCATAAAATTCATCACTGGATTCAGGACGACCCCTGCTGCTCGGCCCCGGTGGGCGGGAGGAGGCTCAGGCCCAAACAACGCTGACTGCAGCTTTAATTTAATCCGAGGTTTATGTAATACTCCGATAAATCAGTGGTATTTATTTCATGATTTTCATAGGAATAAGTTAAGAAGAAAATGCCAGTTCATGGTTAAGCTAAAATTTACATAAATTAGTATTTGTTATGAAGAAGATATTAAAATGTATAAAATTTGTTTAAAATTAGTAACTTAAAAAAAAATCATTTCATGGGGTGTGAATGTCTTTCAGAAATGTTAAAGTAATTCTATTACGTTAGGTTACGTGCGTGAGTTCATGACCTTTAGTGTTTACACTTCCGGGAGAAACGCGCGCGAGGAAGAAGGAGCATGTGTAATGGCGTAACGTTATCGGAGTTTCGAGACTGTGTGTCGTCGGAGAGGAGTTTTTATCGGTAACGGACTGTGAACTGTAATTGACCGACGTGATCGGAGTGCGTGAGTCGGATTCTCCGCCACCGATTGTGTTTTGAGCACCAGGCAAGTCCAGTTACAGAAGCTAGCGGGAGCTAGGCTAACGCTGTCCACGCTGAAGGGAGACGCCGCTGCAAGGACGGGACAGGAGCTTCGGATAGTCGCCTCGGGAGAGAGTCGTTAACGGAGGACGCGTCACTGCTGCCGACGGAGTCGGAGGACGGGTCGTGGTTGCCGACGGAGCCGGAGGATGTGCCGCTGCTGCCGAGTCACGGAGGTCTGTTGCTGCGGGCTGCTGCGAGCGGGACGGTTGCTGCCACAACGAGCGAGGGATTCATCGGCTGCGGTCCGGTATTGTTGACTTCACCGACACACGGGGGGATCTGGTAAAGGTTTCCATCATGAGCTCCAACTAAAGCGGGCCAACGAAAGTAAACAAGAGTGCACTCGAAATAAAATTAGACAGTTGAAAGAGAGACAAAAACAATATACCCCGGGGTTCTTCTTTTTATTTTCTATAGTCTTGTTTATTCAAGGTTTGAATGTGTTTTTCTGCAAGCCTTTAATACATTTTCTAAACTGAAATCTTGTGTTGTTTCATTGAATTTGTGTGTTGTTACTGAAGCTTTACAGCAGAGTTTAAAGGTCAAGTGTTCTCCCCATAGCTTCCAGTTGAATATTTTAGAGTGAGAATCATACATTGCCTTAGATTGATATGAATTATTCCAGATGGGACTTTTACCATACAAGATATTTGAAATGAGTTAAAGTGTTCCCTGTAAGCCTAAGGTGGGTTTTAATATTGGAGCCGGTGGTAAAAGGGTTACATTTAGAAATCTAAACCCCTGCTACCATGAGCACACATGGAAATAAAGACTCAACTGACCGCTCGGTCTACTTCAGCTAGCACAGTGAACAATACTGTTGTTTACTTGCTAGCTGATAAGTGAGAAGCTGATGTTTGCAATAACATTGAAATAAACTAAAAATAGAGTCAGTAGCTCAAATCCTATCACCACCAAAGGAGCCACGTCTTTAACACTTCAATCTCATAGCGACTCCTCAGGATTTCTTCTTCTCTCCATTGCATTTTGTAGGAGGCTCCTGCCGGTCCACACTGCCTTCCCCCTAACAGATTCAGCTACTGAGACTAAAGTTCGTTAGTGAGCTCAATGCATAAAAGTGACTTAATATTTGTTGAAAACTAAATAGGTGTGAAGCTGTAACCTCACATGAACACTCGAAGTCTAGATTTCAGCTTCATGTGAAGAAATCAGCATAAAATCCTTGTGTTGGTGTTTAAACCTGGACTACCAGAACCAGGCTAAGAGGTTTTTGTCTGTTAGCTGTGAAGCAAACTCAAACATGAAGGCTTTGAGGGTTTGTTCTCAACACAAAGAAAGATTCAATGCTCAAACTGCCAACTCTGTAAAAAAAAAAATATTTTTTTTTTACAAATTTCAGTTTATTTCTTCATGAAGATCTTAATGAGGCAATCAGCACCAGAGCACTAAAGTTAAAATTAGTAACACCGTCACTAACGATGGATTTATTTGACCCAATGTAGTTTTCCTGATCAAATATAGTTTTCATCAAAATATATTATTTTTTTTATAATTAATTATTTCCCAATATGCAACGTCACATAAATGAAAAAATGGAGGACCCTATAAAATGACCTGACGTCAGTGTTCAAGGGTGAAGTCATTTTTGGAATGAAGAAGAGTTCATCCAGCTTTTTTTGCCTCGTGTCTCTGAACCAGCTCATTTGTTGTGTCCACGCAGAGAGAGAGAGAGGATAAATGTGATCGTGGAGAAGTCCTTTTGTTCTTCAACTTGTCCAACTTGATGGTGAGTCTCCTTTTATCAAGGATTACTGAATGCTTGTGTTATTTATGGCATTGTTAACACTTTATAAACCCTTCATTCAGAGCTGTAAAGAACCTTTAACCTCATATCCCAGACATCAAAGTGGGCCACTAACTGGTGAGATGAAGCTATGCTATGCTGCTACATTCTGAAGAGGTAAAGTAGCAGGTTCTGAGAGTGATGGCTAACCTGGATGTGTTCATCTCCTACTTTAATATCAGCGTCCCAACTTGGAGCTCTGACCACCTCCAGCTTTTTGTTCCTGTTTGTTTTGCTAAGCTATGTTTTGCTAAGCTATGCCCCTGACTCTGACACACATGGGCTCTATATCCATTTCACTCACTTTAAAACCTCAGAAAAAAAGTGATGTGCAAAAGCCTCACGGTCTTTTCACACGCCAAATAGCTGTCCAGTCAATACAAAGAAAAGAATGTTGATGTCATCTAGAGAAAAGTACTGCATCTGCCATCTGTCTACTTCAAATTACACACTGCATGACATTCCATTCCACAGCTGCGGAGGGCACTTCAAGAAAAGGTGTGTGAGGGAAGCTCGCTCATGCTGGTCCCCAAAGACTCAAAGCTGCCCTTTCCTCACAAAGAAACAAAAAAGCTTACAGCACCTGGTATTCCCAGGCAGTCTCCCATCCAAGTACTAACCAGGCCCGACCCTGCTTAGCTTCTGAGATCAGATGAGATCGGGCGTGTTCAGAGTGGTATGGCCGTAAGCCCTTAAAGCTGACACACATGGGCTCTATATCCATTTCACTCACTTTACAACCTCAGAAAAAAAGTGATGCAGAACAGCCTCAGGGTCTTTTCAAGCACCAAATGGGTGTCCTGTCTATAAAAGAAAAGAATGTTGATGTCATCTAGAGAAAAGTACTGAATCTGCCATCTGTCTACTTCAAATTACACACTGCATGAAATTCCATTCCAAAGCTGCGGAGGGCGCTTCAAAAAAAGGTGTGTGAGGGAAGCTCGCTCATGCTGGTCCCCAAAGACTCAAAGCTGCCCTTTCCTCACGAAGAAACAAAAAAGCTTACAGCACCTGGTATTCCCAAGTGGTCTCCCATCCAAGTACTAACCAGGCACAACCCTGCTTAGCTTCCGAGACCAGACGAGATCGGGCGTGTGTTTTTTTAGGGCCTGAGCCAGAAGGTACTTCTGGCGAAGACCCTATTATGTTTGCTCGGCAGAGCAACACATTAGCAGCACTAAAAACACTAAAACACACACTAAACAGTGTCCCAGGCCCCCCCAACACCCATGAGGCAACTGGGCCAGACGGCCCGGAGCCAGTTTTCACATACACACCCATTCAAAACCTGGTATTATACTGTTCTTGCTCTCAATGAGTGCGCGCTATATGCGCATAATGCGCATAACGCGCATAATCTAATTTGACCCCCTGAACATGCATGAAATTCGCTGAATTTCGGCACAATCGTTCGGTATGTCTCAACATTCACTAATCAAAAACAAAAACGCCACAAAAGTCTATAGCGCCACCTAGGGAGCCACACAAAAAAAAGATAATTTTTTTTAATTTCGCGCGCTATAACTCCTCACACAAAACTCCCACAGACATGGGACCAACACCGTTGGACTCGTCTCATCAAGACGAACAATTCTTAAACTCTGACCCCTCACCTATCTCCAACAGAATGTCCACAAATTGGACAAAACTGTCAAAATCAGGACTTTTTTTACTCCCCGAACAAAATCTATCTCCTCCTAAACCGTAAATGCCAGGGCTTCCAAACTTTCACACATTACTCTCCCAACTGTGCTCTTCAAAAATCTTTAAAGGCTAATATACTACGCACTCGGTTTGGATTTTATAAGCCCTCAAAGTGGGGGAGACACGTTTCACGCTTACAATGGAAGTCAATGGGGAGGCCGTTTCCTCTCATGGTACATACTCTCGAACAAATGCTTCTCACATCTATACCATACATCGCACAGCTTTTAAAAACATATCACTGTATTCCTGACAAAAATCCCTACAAAAATATGGTATTTTGTGTTACTTTCCACCAACGTAGGCCGAGTTATTCAGCTTTTACACACTACATTTCTCTTAATCCTCCACTCTCTCCACTCTAGCACAGATCAAAGAAAGTGCAGCGGGGGAGGGGTTCTTAATGGGCCAGCTGGCAGCTCTGCTCTCAGCTCTGACAGAGATGGCAGAGATTTGTTTACTGTAGTCATGGAAACCACAATTGGAGGGTCTCTGCCCTCATGTACATACTCTCAAACAAACACTTGTAGCTTCTAAACTAAAACACTCACACCTTCAAAAAGCACACCATTGAATTCCTGAGAAAAAACTCTACGCACTGATGTCTTTACATTCCACTTTTGACCCACATATGCTGAGTTATGACTGTGTTTCACAGTTAAACTGCCAAATCCTCCTCTGCTCTCCACTCTGACACAGATGACAGAGAGCGAGCAGAGAAGGGAGGGGCTCTTAAAGGGCCGGCTCTCAACTCTGCACTCACACTGTGCAGCGCACTGAGGCTCGTATCTCCTAAACTACAAGGCCTAGGGATTTGCCGATTACACCGTTGGATTCGGGCCGGCGATCCGGCCGCGGTTAGGCGGGGGCTCAGGCCCTAACAACGCTGCTTGCAGCTTTAATTTTTTTTGTCTTTTATTATCAAAAATACAGCATACATTTTTACCAACTGTACATTCTTATTTACATGACAAAATTTAACAATTATATAAAAAATAAATTCCTTCAGGAAAGAAATCTTACCAAAAAAAAACCCCACCCTTGATACACCTCGAACTTGATGAAAACACCATCAGAGGTTTTTTTTTTTTTTTTTTAATTAAGTTAAATTTAGACAAATAAACCAACACTATGGGCCTACAGCCACTGGAGCAATGCAGGTCATTCCAAAAAAATAAATAAAAATTAAAGAGAGAAAAAAAACTCATGGGACTAAAAAGAACAAATTCCTGTCGTGAAGTGTCACACACACAAATTATTTTTTTTTTTATGAAATTTTATCAAAATGAAATGTTAAACACACCCAAACATAAACCACCCAATTTGCTCACCCCTTTATTAAATTTTAAAAATACTTTGCTTGATAAAAAAAGAGACTACTTAGCTGGGAATTTGAAGAGAAAACATACCATTGTCAATCTTGTTTATTTCAATTTTGCCATTTGCTATGTTGAAAAATGTGTTTTTCCTGCCGAAAGTGTTTTCAAAAATATCCTTGTCCATGTCATGTAAGATTTGTAGGTTCGTCAAGAGTGTTGTGTAAAAAAACCCAAATATGTTTATTTTCTTCTTTTCATAGAGAGCGTAGTTTCTAGTTGTCCATATTGCTTTTTTTGCAAAAGTGAGTATGGTATTTATGAGAGTCCTGTTCTGATCCTTTTGTTTCAGTGTTGTACCAAAGAGAAGAGTCCATGTCCATAGTGTTTCATCTGTCAAACTGAAATTGCAGTGCTCTTGCAGTAGCATCCTTATGAAATTCCTGAATTTATCCGATTCCTTGCAGTTGATGAATAGATGCTCCTGGTCTTCCGGTTCTTTATTGCAGATTTGGCATGTCCTACTGTAGTTTTCCTTATTAATCTGGTGTAATTTGATTCCTGTGAAAATTCTCCTGTGTCTGATATTGAATTCTAGCTTGAAAGTATTGCTGTCCATGTAAGGTATGTTAAGGTTTTGCCAGATTTTCCCTATCGGTATTCCCTTGAATAATTGTGCCCAGTGTTTTTCTGCTTTTGGAGTGCGTTTCATTGAGTTAATCCCTATGGTGTACCAGTCCTTTGTTTTCACCTGTGACAGCTCTTTCCCTGTGTACTGTGTGACAAGCTCAAGCGGTGGGAGTTCGGGGTCTGCTCTCGATTTGTCCGTGATGATTAAGTTTCTCCACAGTGAGGTTATGTTTCTGTTGATTTTGTTACCTAGTCCATTTAGGTAATCCTTTCTGCACGGTGTCCCTGTTTTTTTGAGTTGGGTTGTGACTTTCCTGAGACTGAACAGACCCCTTTCCCCCACCACTTGACCGACCCTTGTTGTTATATTATGTTGCTGAAGTGCCCTGCATTTAAGTGTCCTACCATTGTGTGTGAAAAAGGTGCTTTCGAGAAAAGGTAACTGCAGCACATGACTTTTCTGACTGCACTTAGGCCTGAGGTGGGGCAGGAATTTGCCCCATGCCTCTAGCACCTCCTGGTAGAACATCGGTAGCGAGCCATGGCTTTTCCCAGGAAGGAGGTGATAAAGAGGGAGTTTCTCCCCCTCCCCGTACTCAGCCAGGTAGCCCGCCATTGTGTCCTCCCAGGGGTACTGCCTGTTCGAATCGAGAAAATTTCTAACTAATTTGGCCCTGAGTGCATCTTTTTTTGCACTGATGTCAATTAGTCCTAATCCCCCCTCCCTTTTATTAGCAATTATCACCCGATGAGCGATCGAATTTCCCTTTCCCCTCCAAAGGAAGGAGGAGATCGCTTCATTGAGCGAATTTAGTGCCCACTGTGGTAGCTCACAGGCCCCCAAAACATGATTAATTTTTGACAGTATTAAGGCATTGATGACAATTACCTTTCCTCTCAGGCTTAAACCCCTACTTCTCCATAAATTAAGTGTATTTTCTACCTTTTTTACAAGTTCTCTCCACCCTAAGTCCCTGGCTTCCCCTTCATTTTTACCAATGTATACACCCAGTATTTTCCTGTATTCTTTAGTGCTAAAACCCCAATTATTTTTTAAACTATTTTTACCGAATTCCATCATTTCTGACTTATTTCTGTTAACCTTAGCTCCTGATGCTTTTTCATATCTTTCTAGATGTTTTATAATATAATTTAAATTTTCTTCATTTTTAAACATTATATTGATATCATCCGCAAATTGTGCTATTTTAACGACTTTGTCTCTATATGTTTTTATACCTATAATATTCTTATCATTCATTATACTTAAAGCTAGTGGCTCAGCAACAATACTGTATAAAAGAGTCGAAAGCGGGCATCCTTGCCTTACCGATCTTTTTAATTTGATCTTTTCTGTTAGTTGTCCATTTATCTTTATTTGACTGTATGCGTTATCGTATAATAATTTAATCCATCTAATAAAGCCTTCACCGTATCCAAATCTTTTTAAAGTTTTATATAAGAAAAGATGTTCTACTCTGTCGAACGCTTTCTCCAAATCAATTCCGAGCAGATACCCCCCCTGTGCTGCCATTGTCCTGACGGTATCCTTTATTGTAAGGATCGTATCTATGATGTCTCTATCTGGTATGCCGTATGCCTGTGTATTACCAATAATGGTTCCTATTGTAAGTTTAAGCCTGTTTGCCAGTGTTTTGGTCAGTATCTTGTAATCTGTATTGAGTAAACTTATTGGTCTATAGTTTGTTATATCCTGTTTTGAACCTTTATTTTTGTAGATAAGTGAAATTATTCCTGCAGTGAATGTATTGGATGTTCTCTGTTCCCGTTCCATTGAGTGGTACAATGACAGCAACAGGGGAGCTATCTGCTCTTTGAAACAAATATAAAATTCTGCTGTTAAACCATCTACCCCTGGACTTTTGTTTTTATTTAAGCTATCTATTGCCGTCTTTATCTCATTAATAGTAATTTGTGCATCGGACCATTCCTTATCCTCCACTGAAATACTAGTTTGGATATTTGATAACAACTTGTCTACCTCTTCGCTATTGCTATGTCCATTATCAAATAATTCTTTATGAAACTCTGTAGTTACTCTTAGTATATTTTCTTGATCGTCATATTCTTTTCCAGTTATATCGTTGATTTTTTCTATTATAGTTTTGTTTTGTTTTTGCTTTTCGAGCCCCAAAAAATATGCGGTGCATTTTTCTCCTTCTACTAAATTTTTAACTCTGCTTCTTATCATTGCACCTCTGCATTTTATTTTTTCTATGTTTCCTAGTTTTGCTTTATATAATTCATAGTTTTCTGTGTTTCTGTTAGGTTCTTTATCAAATAATGCTATTTCATGATTGATTAATTTTCTTTGTCGATTTTCTTCCAGCTCCTCTCCACTTTTTCTCTTTACTATAATTTATACTACTTCTTTTAATTCTTTGCTTTAGAATTTCCCACTTTTCTATAAAATTATTTTCTATTTTCATTTCTATTTTTGCATAATCAAGCAGTTTTGTGATTTTTTTAACGTAAGTTGAATCTGCCAGGAGGCTGAAGTTGAGGCACCAGGTACCTCCCCCCCTGAAACCTCCTGCAGCACCCAAGTAACACTCAATTGTTGCGTGATCACTCCATGCGTTATAATTATATTGTATTTTATTGATCTGTTTTGTTGCTTCAGGGGCCGCTAGACATAAATCTATTCTGGCTTGTTTCATTTTTCCCTGCACAACCTGTCTTCTGGAGTACTCTTTCTTGAATGGGTTGTGAATTCTCCATACATCTGTCAAATTGTGAATATTCATTAAATTATATAGCTCAGTTCTGCTTGTGTCATTCTTGTATACATTATTAATTGATATATCATCCTTAGTTAATGCGATATTGAAATCTCCTATTATTATGGTTCTATGATCTATCCATCTGCTTATACTATTTAGAAACATTTTCCTTTCCTTTTCACAGTTACTGGCATATATGTTAACAATTCTGTATGTTCTATTGTTTATGCAAACATCTATAATAAGTATTCTACCTTTCTTGTCATGATATATTAACTTGCTATTGGTACTTAGTCTTTTTTACTAAAATAGCTACGCCACAAGATTTACTTGTGCCGTTGCTAAAAAAGACATCTCCTTCCCACATTTTGCTTGCTGCCGCCACGCTATCCCCTTCCCACCTTGTCTCCTGTAAGCAGAGAATGTCACACTTGCTTTTAAGTAAAATGGCGGTCATCCTGCCATAAGTGCGGAGTCCATTGACATTAAGGGAGTGCAGCAGAAACATGGTCAGACCAAAAAAACCTTTAAACAGCCAATTTTCCCTCAAGATTTTTTACCTCTCCCTCCTTCTTTCTTCATCGCAGCATCTTTTATTGAGGTGTGCTTTTTCCGAATATTTTTGATTGTGGCAAAGTCCATTTCCGAGTCACTGTTTGATCTACTCTGAGGAGGGAAGGTTGAGGGCACATTTAAGGCAGGTACCCTGGTGGATGTGGCTGCCGCCGGCTGCAATTCTCCTGGGGTGTCCCCTACCTCCATTGATTCCAGGAGTTGAGAAGGCTCCGGCTCCTTTTCGGACCCGTTTCCTCCTCCATCCTTTCCTCTCTGCTGTGGGCCTGAGTCAGTGCTCATAACATTCAGACTTGAACCAAGCCTTGTGCCTGGGCTCTGCACCACTTTAGGAGGGCTCTGGGTTCTCTGAGGGGCGTAACCCTCACCGGCAGCCTGCTTGGCGGCGCCACTACCCACCTCGTCATCTTCCTCCTCATCCTCCGTTCCTCCCTCACTTAAACCTTCCATCTCACTGTACAGCTCCTCAGATCCAGATTCCACCACAATATCCTCATCACTATAATTACAATTACATTCATCAATTTTGTTCCAACACACCTCACATTTCTGTATCTTATTAGGTTTCCTGTTGCACTCCCTTGCATAATGCCCCTGGACACCACACTTATGGCAGGAGAACTCAGGACAGTCCCTTAGGATGTGCCCCGGCTGGAGGCACATCCTACACACCCTAGCCTGCCTATCATGTATGACCCTGAAATATTCCGGTCCTATTGCTGTGTCAAACCGTGCTGAATAAGGCAGAGATTGGACTTTATCTGTAAATTTTACTTTGAGAAACCGCGTCCCATCAGCAATTTGCGTACCCGGCCACATCCTCCTCCTTATAGTTGATGCAGCTGAGACTCCCCACCCTTCTAGCTTTTGTAAAATTTCCTCATCTCTGATGTAAGCTGGTAAGCTTAAAAAAGAAACCATGAGTTCATCATTACACAGATCTTTGACATGCACTGTGTTGTCCCCAATTTTGAAACCATCTAGGATTCTCTCTTTCCCTTTGATGTGTGACATGGTAATTTCATATTTCTGCGGCCCTGTCGCCCTACAGGCTATTAAACCTCCACACAGTGCTCTTATGCATCTCATTAATTCGAGAACTGGGACTTCATCCTGCCCAGTTACCTCGACACTGACCGTCAATTCTCTGTCATACTTGTGGTCGCCACCCGCAGATTTCGCCGCTCCATGTCGCTGCTGCAGCTGCCTTTCCCCACCAGACGCCGCATCTCTTTCCGCCGCCAATTCTCTCTCACTCTCCGTCGCCTCTCCAGTAGCTCCTCGCTGCCCAGGTCTTCTCGGAACCACGTCTTCAGCTCTGTTCTTCAGGCCACCAGCTCTCGTTGCCTGTGGACCGGCTCCAGCGCTCCTTCCACACATCTCCTCTGAATCAGCCGCTGCTCGCCGTCTTTCCTCCGCTGTCGCTGCGGAAGCCGCTCTCGCATTTCCCTCCGGCAGTTTTCCTTCCGACTTCTTCATGTTTCGTTTCTGATTGTTTCTTTTAACAAGCAACCATTTTTCATTTTCTTCACCTGTTTGTGCGTTTATGTCAAGTCCGTTTTCCATGCTCGTAATCTGAAATCCGTTTGCAGAGTTAAAATCCATTTGGTCCGTCCGAAAGTTTTTCATTCGGAAAAAAAAACTCAAATTGACCTCCCCCGATCAGTATAAAAACTGTCGGGGGAAAAAATGTTCACTCTAAAAACGAACCAAAAATGCACAGAAAATAAGGAAGAACAATGAAAAAGGCTGAAAAAACGAAAGAAATGGGAAAAGCGGAGTCCGCAACCTCTGTGTGTCGTGCTGTCAGCGTACCGTCTGATTGGCGCATGCGTGTTCAGAGTGGTATGGCCGTAAGCCCTTGACTCTTACACACATGGGCTCTATATCCATTTCACTCAGTTTACAACCTCAGAAAATATGTGATGTGCAACAGCCTCAGGGTCTTTTCACACGCCAAATAGGTGTCCTGTCAATACAAAGAAAAGAATGTTGATGTCATCTAGAGAAAAGTACTGCATCTGCCATCTGTCTACTTCAAATTACACGCTGCATGACATTCAATTTCAAAGCTGCAGAAAGGCGCTTCAAGAAAAGGTGTGTGAGGGAAGCTCGCTCATGCTGGTCCCCAAAGACTCAAAGCTGCCCTTTCCTCAAGCTGAAGTCAAAAGAATTTCAAATTGATCCTTCACAGGTACTTGTTCACGGAGATGGATGAAATAAAAATTGAATATATTTTCGTATTATAAAAATACAATGAACAAAATTATTAACAATGAGTAAGAGGATTTTCAAAACAAAACAAACAGTGTCTTTCTTGGTTCTGAGCTTTCGTTCCACTAAAAAGAAAAATCTTTTTTAGTTAGATAGTTTAACATAAAATACCCTCAATTCATCCTTAACACCTCAATTGTAAGGAAATAACAGTTTCCTCTACAAAAGATAACCCTTTTCTTTTTTTTAATATACATCATATTTAATCCCTTTCAGAATCCTTAAGTTACTTTCTAAAACGGTATTCTTTAATTTACAACAACTAAAACTCAATATTTTACCTGTGGGCACAGACACATTCATATGAAAAACCTTAAATTTAATTTTTACCTGTTTCAGGCCTGTTTATTGAAGCTCCTGTGCGGTCGGGGCTTCACAACTGTAATGGCCGCTTCACTCGCAGCTGAGCACACAATAAAAGCAAGTGCATGTGTATGTTAGTCCTCACAAATCCAGGGTTTTATTAGAAGGGGGAGAACGGGAATGGAGGATGACAGTCTGAATGGTAATGGCAATGGCGGTGGCAGTCACAATCCAAACACTCACACGCAATGGCGGGACAGCGAAAGTCACGAAGAAGAAAACACAGCAGCACAGGGCACAGCAGAACAGAAGAGCCATCTGATGGAAACCTGTCTCTCTCTCTCCAATGTCCGTCTCCTTCAAGCATATTATCTTAATTTAGCCACAATTATCAAACATTATCTCGTGTCGAATTCGCATTACCTTTACTTTCGCTCCAAAAATATTACAACGCTAAAGCTACGATCTGCAGGCACATTAGCACGGAATGCTATCCCTAGCTAGCACGTCGCTAACCATGTACACACCCAGTCTCTTTTCACTATAACAGTTAGATAAAGCGCAAATACAGGCATAAATATTCACCTCTCAAAGGTCACACAGAAGTTTACATCAGGACCACCAGTCGTCGACCTCCAAAATAAACTTAAATGCTCTCCACACAAATGATGCCTCCCCTCTGAGCTCTCTGATCATTGCCTCTTTTTCTGTCCCCATGCGCGCTAACTACTCACCTCACAAACCTGCGCCACTAGTCCCACCCCTTACACAGTAGCTTTCCTCTGATTGGCTTTTGCGGTCTTAATACACCCAAAGATAAAACAGGAATGAAATGATTGACAGGTAACAATTGAGGTTACATATAAACACGGCTTCTTCCCCTCTCCTTATTCTCGGATCACTGATCTTTTCCAGACTCAGAGAACTTAAAGACCTTTATATGAATTTATTTTTTAACTGTAAATAGTTTTACTTTTTAAATGTTACATATTATATTTATGCTTTTAACCTGCTCACATTATAACCAATTTTAACGATTATGAACTCTATTTATTTTTGAACTTTTTAACACATCTTTTTATGCTTTTTATGCTATGTAATTTATTTGATTTTTTTAAAGGGCTACATGTTGGATGATAACAAGAGTGTATATTGTTTACAATGTGTTACAGTCAATGGGTGGCACGGTGGTACCGTGGTTAACAGTGTCGCCTCAAAGCAAGTTCAAGTTCTGGCTCGAGCACAGGTTCTTTCTGTGTGGTGTGTGCATGTTCTCCCCGTGCCTGCGTGGGTTGTCTGTCTATTTGTGTTGGCCCTGCAATGGACTGTCTACCTGTCCAGGGTGAAACCTGCCTCTCACCTGAAAGCCACTGGGAAAGGTTCCAGCCTCCCCCTGCAACCCTTAACAGAAATAAGCTGGGATGCATGGAAGTATAGAAAGCGGATACAATGAAGCGCATACAAATTTTTTGAACGCACGAAAAAGTCTCACCTTTTGTTTTTTTCATATTGGTTAGTTTGGAAGCATGGAATTTCTGACAAAGCCTAAGTTTGTATTGTTTATTCACTGATTTTTCTGACAATTTACAAACAAAGCTTTCAAAACTGAGAGGACAAGCAGTGGTGTTTAAGATCAACACCCAACATGGGGCTTGAACCAACAACCCTGAGACTAAGAGTCTCACGCTCGACTGACTGAGCTAATCAGGTTACGTCAGTGTAAGTCCCATAGCATGAAGTGGTCAGAGTGAGAGAGTCACACTCCTGTGAGTGATCACCCATCCATCCATCCATCCATCCATCCATTTTTTCCGCTTATCCTGTTAAGGGTCACAGGGTGGGGCTGGAGCCTATCCCAGAGGGGACATTACCTTGGACAGGTCAGTGGTCCATCGCAGTCCACCGCAGCCAACAAATATTGACAGACAACCATTCACACTCACAGCCATACCTACGGTCAGTTTAGAGTTGCATTTCCATTTGCATGTCTTTGGACTGTGGAAAGAAGCTGGAGTACCTGGAGAGAACCAGCACAGGGAAAACATGCAGACACTCTCAGGATTTATTCCAATGAAGCGCCTAAAAAAGGAGTGTTGGAACTCACTCAGATGAATGAGACATTATAAGCCATCAAATATATACATGTAGATATAGTGTTGGAGATCCAAGAAAACAGGGAGAAAAGAGAAGAGAAGAAGAAGAAGAAGAGAAAAAAATACAGCTTCTTTGACCAGATAACATAGTTGTCTATTTCAATGTTTGAGGTCTGAAAAAATAACTGATTAACTGTGAAATGTGATGGACAGGCAAGTACTTACTAGGATCAGGGCAGCTGGAAAATAGGCTCCTTCATCTGTAGGCAATATCAGAGACAAAGAAAAATCAACACAAATGAGCAGGCACTTGAACGATGCTAAAACCACTCTTTTTTAAACAAATACAACCACAGCTTCTGCTCTATGGCCTTAACTACCCTGTAATCATGCCATCAGACAGACTCATGCCAGAGCAGTAGCCTAGCACAAGATGGAGGAACGTAATTGCATGTAAACACAGTCAGTGTGCACTCATCTTAATATGAACCGACTTAACTGTTGTGTGACACGTATATTGTGTGTACTGTAAAATGGTTCAGACGATCAGAAAGCTTCATGAATTCACAGGCAAAATACAGATGTTGCACACATTAATTTGTGGAGGCTCGAGATGTAAAAAGTAAAGTCAACTCTGTGTTTTTTGGATTAATTTGCAAGCATTTTCAACATTTTGGCTAGCTGCTAAATCTGGCTAGCATGATGTGCACTGAGTGTAATTATCAGTGCAAATGTGGCAGGATAAGAGGTCCCATCCTCGCAGTGAGACTGGTTGGTGATGCCTGACTTGGCTTGTACCATCATTAGCCAACCAGTGTGTGGCGCTGCTCTATAAATAGGGGCAGCATCTACCTGATCAATCTCTTGCTCTTGGGGTCCGGGGTCCTCCCACTTCCTGGTCACCTCGCTTCCGCCTCTGATTGCCTCACGTCTGCCTTCTCACCAACATCTGTGTTGGTATGTAGCAGTAGCTCCCTGTAGCTCGTGTTGCATGCTGATCATGCACGTTTTTCATATTCACGTGTTTAATTGTAGGCGTCCGGCTTTTGGGACACGGTCCCTTCATCGCCGCTAGTGGGGAAACACCCCCCCCCCCCGATCTGATGTGCAGAGGCTGTTTGCCACAGCATACTAGCTGTGAAACCCTTTGCTCTGCATGTGTGCGATCTACACCTGATTGGCACAGCTGGTGAGCCGTGACACTGAGGAAGAACTAGCTGCTGCTTTGCTACCGGGCGCTGTCTTGCCGGACTATCTTGCTTTGCTAGATGCTCCTGCTTTGCTGTGGCTGCTGTTTTGCTACAGACTACCCTGCTTTGTTCTGGCTGCTGTTTTGCTACAGACTACCCTGCTTTGTTCTGGCTGCTGTTTTGCTACAGACTACCCTGCTTTGCTCTGGCTGCTGTTTGCTACAGACTACCCTGCTTTGTTCTGGCTGCTGTTTTGCTACAGACTACCCTGCTTTGCTCTGGCTGCTGTTTGCTACAGACTACCCTGCTTTGCTCTGGCTGTTTTGCTACAGACTACCCTGCTTTGCTCTGGCTGTTTTGCTATAGACTACCCTGCTTTGCTCTGGCTGTTTTGTTACAGACTACCCTGCTTTGCTCTGGCTGTTTTGCTGCAGACTATCCTGCTTTGCTTCTGGCTGTTTTGCTGCAGACTATCCTGCTTTGCTTCTGGCTGTTTTGCTGCAGACTATCCTGCTTTGCTTCTGGCTGTTTTGCTACAGACTACCCTGCTTTGCTCTGGCTGTTTTGTGACAGACTACCCTGCTCTGCTACTAGCCTGTTCTGCGACCTACTGGCCATCTACACATGTTTTGCTTGTTTGTTCACTGTTTACTGTGTTCACTGGAGTGCTCTACTTCTGTGTTCACGAAGTGGAATCTGCTGTGTGTTTAACTGGAGGTTGTTTCAGTAATTCACCTTGTTTAACCAGAGTCTGCCAGATCCTGATGTCCACCGTGTGGCGCCACTGAACTGTACTTCATGGTGCTCTGAAGGTTTGGATCTGCATAGTTTCCCATTCCTCCGCTTGGGCTTCAGGGTGCAGCAAGCTGCTGGACGGCTATCCGTTAGCTCCCTGGTCTAGCAATGGAGAAATGAACTCGTTTCTGGTTATTTTGGATTGTATTATTTTTCCTTGCTAATTTGTGTTTAATAATTAAATCTTGTTTCTCAAATTAATTTGTAAATTGTGGTACGAGTTTGGTTTTTTTTTAGTTTTGGAGTTAAATTATAATTCTTGTCATTTCGTTTCAGGTACTGGAAGCTCACGGTCCTGGCGTCGCTTTTCCTCTTGTGTGCTGTGCACCCCTGTTTTGCTTTAATCGTGTGTTTTTTAAATATGATGTCCCAATTGATCAGGGTGTCTTCTGCCTTGGGATCCCTCACCCCCACTGGTAAGCTCCAGACTTGTTTAGATTTATTCTTGTTCTCTTTTTAATCTGCTGGCCTGTTTACAATAAAATATTTTTGTCATGGAACCACGTCTCCTGCCAATTAGTAAATGAACCTGTGAGTGCCTTTTGGTCGGTACGTTAACTATTTCCTTGGGCGAAGTTCCCAAGGTGGCGTTGTCCGGCTTTGGTCACTATTATATTTTAATAAGTGCACCCCCCACTCGTGTGTGTCGCCACACAAACTGGAAACTTCACTTAGCCTCCACTGGCCGACAGACTTTGCGCTCGTGTCTACAATAAATGCAATCGCTACTCACCAAATGACTGAGATTGAGATGGATGATAACCAAGGCTCTGGCCTCACGTGCAGCTCAGGAGATTCTTCTTGCGTCCATAAGGCAAAGATACTGCATGATACTGTTGATTTATTTACAGTGAAGTACTGTATTTTAGCATTACAGCATAGTTCTGTTTAACAGTCATGGGGTGTAATTTAACAGATTCCTATTAGAATTAACGGCAAAGTACTGTATTTTTATAAACAGGGTGATACTGTTGAAATCTGGTAGTACACTGCAAGCAATTGCTGTAAATTTACAAGTCCCACTGCTTTCATAAAATTCATCACTGGATTCAGGACGACCCCTGCTACTCGGACCCGGTGGGCGGGAGGAGGCTCAGGCCCAAACAACGCTGACTGCAGCTTTAATTTAATCCTAGGTTTATGTAATACTCTGATAAATCAGTGGTATTTATTTAATGATTTTCATACGAATAAGTTAAGAACAAAATGCCAGTTCATGGTTAAGCTAAAATTTACATAAATATTATGAAGAAGATATTAAAATGTATAAAATTTGTGTTTAAAATTAGTAACTTTAAAAAAAAACATCATTTCATGGGGTGTGAATGTCTTTCAAAAATGTTAAATTAATTCTATTACGTTAGGTTACGTGCGTGAGTTCATGACCTTTAGTGTTTACACTTCCGGGAGAAACGCGCTAGAGGAAGGAGCGTCGTGTGAATGGCGTAACGTTATCGGAGTTTGGAGACTGTGTGTCGTCGGAGAGGAGTTTTTATCGGTAACGGACTGTGAACTGTAATTTACCGACGTGATTGGAGTGCGTGAGTCGGATTCTCCGCCACCGATTGTGTTTTGAGCACCAGGCAAGTCCAGTTACAGAAGCTAGCGGGAGCTAGGCTAACGCTGTCCACGCTGAAGGGAGACGCCGCTGCACGGACGGGACAGGAGCTTCGGATAGTCGCCTCGGGAGAGAGTCGTTAACGGAGGACGCGTCACTGCTGCCGATGGAGTCGGAGGACGGGTCGTGGTTGCCGACGGAGCCGGAGGATGTGCCGCTGCTGCCGAGTCACGGAGGTCTGTTGCTGCGGGCTGCTGCGAGCGGGACGGTTGCTGCCACAACGAGCGAGGGATTCATCGGCTGCGGTCCGGTATTGTTGACGTCACCGACACACGAGGGGATCTGGTAAAGGTTTCCATCATGAGCTCCAACTAAAGCGCGCCAACGAAAGTAAACAAGAGTGCACTCGAAATAAAATTAGACAGTTGAAAGAGAGACAAAAACAATATACCCCGGGGTTCTTCTTTATTATTTTCTATAGTCTTGTTTATTCAAGGTTTGAATGTGTTTTTCTGCAAGCCTTTAATACATTTTCTAAACTGAAATCTTGTGTTTCATTGAATTTGTGTGTTGTTACTGAAGCTTTACAGCAGAGTTTAAAGGTCAAGTGTTCTCCCCATAGCCTCCAGTTGAATATTTAAGAGTGAGAATCATACATTGCCCTAGATTGATATGAATTATTCCAGATGGGACTTTTACCATACAAGATATTTGAAATGAGTTAAAGTGTTCCCTGTAAGCCTAAGGTGGGTTTTAATATTGGAGCCGGTGGTAAAAGGGTTACATTTAGAAATCTAAACCCCTGCTACCATGAGCACACATGGAAATAAAGACTCAACTGACCGCTCGGTCTACTTCAGCTAGCACACTGAACAATACTGTTGTTTACTTGCTAGCTGATCAGTGAGCAGCTGATGTTTGCAATAACATTGAAATAAACTAAAAATAGAGTCAATAGCTCAAATCCTATCACCACCAAAGGAGCCACGTCTTTAACACTTCAATCTCATAGCGACTCCTCAGGATTTCTTCTTCTCTCCATTGCATTTTGTAGGAGGCTCCTGCCGGTCCACACTGCCTTCCCCCTAACAGATTCAGCTACTGAGACTAAAGTTCGTCAGGAAGCTCAATGCATTAAAG
This sequence comes from Aulostomus chinensis, assembly GCF_037954235.1. Classification (NCBI taxonomy): domain Eukaryota; kingdom Metazoa; phylum Chordata; class Actinopteri; order Syngnathiformes; family Aulostomidae; genus Aulostomus; species Aulostomus chinensis. The sequence continues at coordinate 26,831,508 of NC_141323.1, forward strand.
TGACTTAATATTTGTTGAAAACTAAATAGGCATGAAGCTGTAACCTCACATGAACACTTGAAGTCTAGATTTCAGCTGCATGTGAAGAAATCAGCATAAAATCCTTGTGTTGGTGTTTAAACCTGGACTACCAGAACCAGGCTAAGAGGTGTTTGTCTGTTAGCTGTGAAGTAAACTGAAACATGAAGGCTTTGAGGGTTTGTTCTCAACACAAAGAAAGATTCAATGCTCAGACAACTGCCAACTCTGTAAAAAAAAAAAAAAAACATTTTTACAAATCTCAGTTTATTTCTTCATGAAGATCTTAATGAGGCAATCAGCACCAGAGCACTAAAGTTAAAATTAGTAACACCGTCACTAACGATGGATTTATTTGACCCAATGTAGTTTTCCTGATCAAATATAGTTTTCATCAAAATATTATTTTTTTATCATTAATTATTTCCCAATGTGCAACGTCACATAAATGAAAAAATGGAGGACCCTATAAAATGACCTGACGTCAGTGTTCAAGGGTGAAGTCATTTTTGGAATGAAGAAGAGTTCATCCAGCTTTTTTTGCCTCGTGTCTCTGAACCAGCTCATTTGTTGTGTCCACGCAGAGAGAGAGAGAGGATAAATGTGATCGTGGAGAAGTCCTTTTGTTCTTCAACTTGTCCAACTTGATGGTGAGTCTCCTTTTATCAAGGATTACTGAATGCTTGTGTTATTCATGGCATTGTAAACACTTTATAAACCCTTCATTCAGAGCTGTAAAGAACCTTTAACCTCATATCCCAGACATCAAAGTGGGCCACTAACTGGTGAGATGAAGCTATGCTATGCTGCTACATTCTGAAGAGGTAAAGTAGCAGGTTCTGAGAGTGATGGCTAACCTGGATGTGTTCATCTCCTACTTTAATATCAGCGTCCCAACTTTGAGCTCTGACCACCTCCAGCTTTTTGTTCCTGTTTCTGCTTCAGTCAACAGGGAACTCAATCCTGCAATAGAATCATCAACAACAATGGAATAGAAAACAGAGGAAGACAAAATATCATAAACTTACAAAGCTGAGAAATGTTCATGAAGAATAAATGCACACATTATGATTGAGGCCAGAAAGTAAAACTCCACACCAAATGTATTTTGACATGTAGGGATAATGAACTTGAATGTGTTGAAATAGCAGATGAATGAATCCACTATCACACAACAAGATGATGACCCACTATCACAAGATGGCGTCACAGATCCTGATGATCTGTGCAGGAAACACCAAGCAAAACATGACTAAAAAGCTCCTGTTGTTCCCTCCATGAAAAACTGTGGCACTGATGAGAAGAAGGATCCCAGCGTCCTCTGAGGATCCATCGCCGCACCGTTCGGTAGAAGGATGATCGGGTCGGCACCAGGAGAAACCCTTGTGTCTCCGAAGAGGCCACATTGTGGCGTCCTGAAGAGGACATTTGGTGGAGCCTGAGACAGCAAACATCATGCCGCCCTTCATCAGAAGAACCACAGCACCAGAAGAAAGAATCCTGGCAGTGACGACAGGGAGGATCAGGGTGTCCTCCTCACCACCACCTTTAAACCTTCAAATGAACTTTCAAAAGCTTCAGAGTGGAGAATGATTTTTTTAAACCTTTTTTTTTGTTTTCCCTTTAATTCTCATTTGTGCGATTGTCTGATTCATTAGAAATAAACACTGTCTGCTGGGTTTAAGTTGACTGTGATTCTCTTTTTGCATGCAAGTTGAAAGTTATGCCAATAAAAACCGCAAGTATTTGAAGACCAAAGGAAGAACCCCCAAAGTCAGGACCCTGAGTTCAAAGTGAGCGCTCTGATCTCAGAGGTTTGGGATATTTCACATCCCATGGCCCTTCAAATAAGAGCCCTGTGTCACTGTCTACAAGTTTTAAACCGTATTTGTTTGTGAAAATTAAAACCAGACGACCACTGTGGTCCTTTTTACACGGTAAGTAAAGCCCAGATGCCATGGTGGACCTGTTAGCACCCTGGACTTTGAATCCAGTGACCTGAGTCCAAGTCTCAGTTCCAGCAGGTTTCCTGCAGCCTTCAGAAGAGCTGCTATGTTTCTCTGTAGATAACTAAGTGATGCTCTCAGCAGGTTGAGGGCACCACCAACAAGGGAGGTTATGAACCTCTGACTTGTAGGAAGAAGGTAGGAGATCTCCAACAGGATCCTTCTTTCCTCTGTCCTCCTTGGATCTCATGGATCATCACAGTCAAGTGGAGACCCAAGCTCCTGGATGGATGTGGCACTCAGGAATTGCTGAGTTTTCCAGTGGATTTTGTTCCATCCATGGTTCAGGAGCAGGATTCCTCCTGGTTAACCTTGTATCTGTGGACCCCAACTGTGTGTTTTTGAGAATTTTTCATGTCATGTCAAGAAATCAGGCTGATGGGTTTTTCAATGAGAGAAATTCTGGTAACTTAATTATGTGGCATGTTTGTTGAAGCAGTAATTAACTGATGAATTAAGGAAGGCCTGGCCAGTCTTTGCTCACAGGTCATACGATGTAGTTAGAAAGTCCTGAATAAATCTGGAGTTCCATAATTTCCTTGTGGTTCATGTTTCTTTTGGCAATGTAGTCTGGAACAAGAGCAAGATGAACCTCCAAATATCAACAGTTTGGATTGCAGGTGATGTCAAGTTGTATTTTGAGGAAACTCCTCCTTGTGTTTGGTTCCATGGTGAAATGGTGAGCACTCTGGACTCTGAATCAGTGATCAGAGTTCAAGTCTCAGGGGGACCTTCCTGTCTGGAATGTGTCCCATGGAACAAACTGATAGAGAGTTATTATGAGGTTCTAATGTTCTGGTTCATTTCTTGTCCTTTAGAAAAATGAAATTCATTTCTTACTGCCATGAACACAGACTGTGTGTTTAATGTTAACAATAAATACAACAACTCAGGAGCCAGTGGCTCCTGTGGAAAAAATTCTACTTTGTCAATGAATTAATTCATTTCATATTGCAGTCTGCCACTTTTAAGTTTCTGTCAGGATGGCCGAGCGGTCTAAGGCGCTGCGTTCAGGTCGCAGTCTCTCCTGGAGGCGTGGGTTAAAATCCCACTTCTGACAAAGGATGTTTTCTCCACATTCCTATGCATCCACAATAGAAACTTCCAAACCAAGTTGAAGCTGCTCTCCACTGATGGGAGTGAGTGGTCGTCTGCCAAAGTGGGTTGAACTGGCAGCAGGGGAGGCAAATGAGTTTCCCTGTGATGTTCCAACATTGGCCTGGTTTCCTCCAACATGGAGCAGCCACCAAAATCTAACTTCAAATGTTGGATCAAAGTCTACTGAAGAAATGCATTTTCTTTGAATTCACATTTTGTCCATTAACTTCAAAATCAGAGTCACCATCTCATCACATGACTAAAGTTTGGGTTCTGTATTGGTGGTAAAATATCCTTCCATGCCCCTCACTAGTTTGCACACAGAAAAGCATATTTTACTGGTTTCAAATCTCTTAGTGTGTTCTCTCTCTTAAACCAGCTGTGGCAGCTTTCATTGTGTGATTTATTTTAAAATATAAAGATAGAACAGAACCATTGGAATAAGATGTTAGGACATTTGAAGGAATGTAAATCTCCTGTTGAAATGTTGCAGTGTGCAGCTGAGGCTCTCTGGCAGTGGCACAAGGAGCCACAATGGCAGAACCTGGACCCTCCTGGAGGAGAACCACAGGTGAGGGCCTTCTTGGCTCCAGATTGATGGAAATCAAGTGTCTGAGGCTGTTAGCAGCCATTAAGTTGATCTGGTTGGGCACTGGTATTTTTTCTTGCTGCAGCTCAGGAGTGATTCAGGAGAAGAGTTTCAGAACAGCTGAGGTTTGCCTTTTTTGCCTTTTTTTGTAGTGATTTGTTTCAATACAAATAAAACTGACTTGACTTGATTTGGTGCCTCATGAAGAGAAAATCTGGCCACAAATGTTGGACAAGAGTGTTTGTGGAAGGGTGATTTTTTTTTTTTTTTGCAGTGTTGTAAGTCACTGTAACTGCAGCTAAAAGATTGAACTTTCTCCAAATATCCTCAAGATGGTTTCCAAATGACATCAGTTGTCACAAGAGAAAGTCTGCATGCAAACACACTCAGGTGTGCCCAGCTATTCTTATTAGAACATTCCATCGACTTCATTCTATGTGCAGCCTAACCTTAATCTTAATCTTAACCAAATGTATCTTAATCTTTATTTGAAACTAAACTCAATCCAGACCTTGACTCTGAAATTCATGCAAGAACTAACAAACTGCGCTGTGTTGCATCAGGGCCGGTCTTTGGTCCCCATGAGGAAGAGGACTCCTGATCAGTGTTGATGATGGAAATGGTCTCCAGCACGATAAATCAAGAAATACACACACGCGTAAACACACACAGTGACCCTGCATGTCGTTTCTGTCCAATTTAAATTTTCATTCATTACCCAGAACCTCTCAAAAGCCCTGAAGAAAAAAATTGAATATTTGGAGTTTGAAAGCCATAAATAACATCCATATCATATCGTCCATGTCATCTGATCTCATCTTTGTTTGTTGTTTTGAAAGAGGGACAAATTGGTACTTGGTCAAAAAAGAACTCTGGGAAAATGATCCTGCTTTCAGGGAGGTCTTTGGTGAGTTTGCTAAAATTGCAGAGAACCATGACGGAACCAAGCACAAGGCTGCTGCCCTCTGCATCACACGCTGCACTTTGTAGTGTTTGAACTGAATGTGAAGGGTCTGACATCATCACACCAGTACGACAAAAAGTGACCGTGAACCACAAGAAAACCTTCACTGATGAGTCTATGGATCTTATTGATCTGTGCCATTTTCTGATCTTCTTTTTCCGTCTTGGATTTCTTTCTTTGATCTCTAAATTCTGTGCTTTGGTGTCCTTGGTCAGTCTTTGAATTTCTGTTAAAAAAAAAGAACTCACAGCATATTTCTGCAGACCATAGATAGGGATTTTACCAACTGCACCATAGCAACCCTCGTTGCTGCTGTGCCATTGAAAAGTAAGACAGCCTGGCAGCCAAGAAAAAACAGAAAAATGTCAACTTAAGATGTATTAAAGACGAGGAGGAAATGTAACCAACCTACAAAGATGGAGGGGAATTGAGACCCACATGTTTGCCATCCTTGATGAACTGTCCACTGGTGCAGGGGATGAGGTCATGGCGATGATCTGGGAGCCAGTCCTGGATGTTAAATGCCCTGATGATGGACAGTGTAGTGGCAAAATGTCTGGTCCACTGACTGAACTCTGCCACAAATGAGGAACAACAGTCAGCAAGGAATAGAAACGAAGAGGAGAAATGGAGAGAACAAAAAAAATGAGAGATCATGGAGGAAAGAGGCTGATATTTGCAAGTGTCCTGACTACAACACAGAAATCTAGAGAAACCATGACCTGGATTACTGAGGATCTCCACTGGCAGTTCATTTCTGTTGATCATAGGGCCATGCTGGGGGAAGCATGAATTCCCCCTGGGACTGACATTGTGGAGCAATGGTCACCTTTCCTGCTGAAATTGTCAATTCTTGTGCTTCGTTCTCTCCACAAAACCATTCCCTTAACGGAGCTCAAACTCCAGTTACAGCTGTGGGAGCCCAACATATGACACACTGGACCATCAGGAACAGCTTTGTGCTTTCAAACAACAGAGACGATACACAATGACTCACGGAACACAGGAATCTCTGGCCTCAGCTGACATGTTGAATTTCAGCAACACTTCATGATGCTGAGCAAACCAATGAGAAGATGAAGGAGGCCGTCAACTCCTTCAAGCTCAACATCTACGCTGCTTTACCCAGGAGGTCAGGAGGTCAAAGCAGAACCTGCACCCTCCTCCTCTGATGTTTACTCCACACAGAAATGAGGGGTCAGTTCAGAAAAGTCAGCTGGACTCTGGGCAAATCTTTTCATTCAGTCAATTGTCTCCACCAACTTCAATATGGGTCTAGACCTGCACAGGTTCCAATTTGTGTCTTGGTCCCAAGGGTTTGTTGAACCAGAGAAGCTTCAACTGGTGACGCTCAGCCAACCATGCATGAAGGTCAAGCTGCATTATCTGCTGTGCTCATTAGCAGGGGAATTAGCTCAAATGGTAGAGTGCCAGTTTAGCATGTGAGAGGTAGAGGGATCCATGGCCTCATTCTCCAGAATACTTTAGCTTGTTCTGTTGATCAGAGGAGCTGCTGGGTGATGAATGCTGATGTTTGTCCACTGCTGTGATAAAGTGTCACCCTGTTACTGATATGTGAATGAACACCTGCTCAGTTCAAAGCTGCAAGGAAACCAGGGACTTTGAACCACACAGTGAAAGAGTTTGTCACCAGCCTTTAAAATTCCCACCATCTCCTGAATGTGGAGCAACTTGTCCTGCCAAAACTGTCACCTCTACCATTCTTAATAACACCTGTCCTGACAGCCAATCAAGCTCGAGCTGCAGCGGTGAAAGCGCCGAATGCCAGCCACCATACACAATGACTCAGGCAACACAGGAATCTGTTGACTCAGCTTGAGGAGCAGAGGGTCCACCAAGACAAGCATACACCTTCATTCTTGATTCTTTATTTCAAGGGTAGCCCCTTGAGATGCACCATCTCATTTTGGAGGGGGTCCTGACAAATAATGACCAACAATACAACAATAATAAAAGTAGATTCTAAACAAAATACCAAACATTTCAAGACAAGGATACACACATCATACACCCAGGTACAGGCCAACAATGTTCCCCAAAGCCAAACCCCATCACTCACCATCCAGTATTATAAAAAGTATGATCAGAGATCCCACTGCAGAATAAGAGTGGGCCTGTGTACCCATACTCATACATTTCAACACCCATCTAAATAAATACTGCTTACATGCACCATTAAAGTACACAATGCATATTCATACACAAATATCCACATATATACAGTATAGAGAACAAACAAGAACAAGTACAGAGTGAATCCTGGAGAGAAAAGGTGAGGTGCATCAGAAACAAGAGCAAGATGTTTGAAAATGCTTGATGATTTGAAGATGAGAAAGGAAGTGAGAGACCGAAGTGAGGAGGAAAGGTTGTTCCAATCTGATGGAGCTTTAAATACAACCGGACAAAGCAGAAGGCCGTCCCCACTGATCCTGGATCTGCTCGACATTCCTGTCTGTTAAAAGGAAGGTTTTCATCACCGCTGTTGCAGGATGTGCTTGTTGATGGAGAATTGTTGGGTGTAGATTCATTGAAGGAGTTTGGTGCTGGACCTGCTCTACTAGTAAAGAGTCATGAGAGAACTTTTGTTGTGATTTGGTTCCATACAAATAAAAATGACTTGACTTGATTTGGTGCCTCATGAGGAGAAAATCTGGGCACAAAAGTTGGACAAGAGTGTTTGTGGAGGGGTGATTTTTTTATTTTTTGCAGTGTTGTAAGTCACTGTAACTGCAGCTGAATGATTGAACTTTCTCCAAATATCCTCAAGATGGTTTCCAAATGATAAAATTGACTTGAGGAAAATATGAATGTGCGATGACCATATTTTTGCTGATTCTAGGAAGATATAGAAACAAATGATCTCTACACTCAAGGTTGCATTGTGAGCTGAAAGGAATTGAAAGTTGCTTAAAGTATGAAGGGAAATTCAAGCAGACACATTTGAAAATAAATACTGACCAGTGGAGTTGTCTTTGTGTCACGATCCCTGTTTTGTTCACCAAAAATGTCTGCGTTTGGGTCTCCCTCACCATCCACAACCCTCAATCCTGACACTTTGGGAATCATACATTAAATAATGATGGGTTCAATCCAAACACCTGAGCACAAATCTACAAAGACTATTATATCAGACATTGAGAGGACAAAGATTGATGTCTGAATGTGTTAGGACCGGCTCAGAGGTGCAGCAAAACCTAGTAGCAGCAAATCAACATTTATTGAAGTAAATAATCAACCATATGAGGTGTGGAAGGGCTGCACGGTGGTGCAGTGGTCAGCACTGTGGCCTCACAGCAAGAAGGTTCCGGGTTTGAGTCCCGGCTCGGGCACGGGATCTTTCTGTGTGGAGTTTGCATGTTCTCCCCGTGCCTGTGTGGGTTCTCTGTGGTACTCCGGCTTCCTCCCACCGTCCAAAGACATGCAATTTGGGGACTAGGCTACTTGGGTTCTCTAAATTGACCATAGGTTTGAATGTGAGTGTGAATGGTTGTTTGTCTCTGTATGTTGGCCCTGCAATGGACTGATGACCTGTCCAGGGTGAACCCCGCCTCTCGCCAGTAGCCACTGGGATAGGCTCCAGCCCCCCGTGACCCTTACTCGAAAGGAATAAGCGGAAGGTGTGGAAGTCAGTGTCAGCAGTGGAGCTGAGTGTGTGGATGTGATGTCAATGTGTACTGCATGTTGTTGGTGGAAAACAAGGAAAAACAAAAGGACAACAACAGCACGCCGGCTGAGCACAAAAGGGAGACAAATGTGTGGGAAGGCGGGGTTAAACAGGCCTAACTGGGAACACTGGCCTGGTCCTCCCAGTCAGCCTGATGACCAGGCTGCTCCAGACCTGCAAAGACACAAACACACCCACCAACAGGACCCTGCACACAGAACACTGCATAGGACCACAGGCCTGGGGCCGTCACCAGTGTTCCCATAGAAACCACCAGCGTAGTCCAGTATTGGGAACATGAACTGTGTCATAATACTTTTCCGGACTTCTTGTGGAAAAAGTCAACAGAACAACAAACGTAATTTTAGCCCACCAGATATTTGCTTGGACACTGAGTTCATGTGAAATTTAAATGACAGCTGAGAATCACGCCAGAGGCCTGGATATTCCAAGTCTTCAACTTTTGCTTTTGTTGTTCCATCAAGAAAGCCAATGAGCCAGTTAGCTGACAACCAAGAATCAGGTCAAACGGAAAACAACATACGATATGAGGTTTTTCTTGTTTCTTGATGGGCAGCCAAAAATATTTTCAGCATTGGATCATTAAAGTCTGTTTCATTTCTGATGTCGTGTTCAAAAATAATTGCTCACCTAAGAGGATTCTAAAAAGTCAGACTTTCTCAGTGATATTCTCTTCTCAGGCTTTCAAATCTTTTAAATTTCCATTTTCCACAAGTGAGTAGAAAGTTGTTACTCACTTTGAATCCAGGATTTAAATCTGGGGTTCATTTCATGAGGCTTGAACCCAGGATTAAAAGCACATCATTAAATGACTTGTAGTGATATTCTCCTGTTAACATTCCAAATTATTCATTGAGATTTGGACTTTATGGAAACATTTTTCCAGATTTTGATGGGCCAGTACAGCAGGAACTGGGGCTCATTCATGTAGTGGTGTAAATTTGAGCCTGGGTTTCTTCCCCTGCAAGATAAATCTGGAAAGCATTTTGTTCAATTCAGAAATGGTTTTGAAGGCAATTTCTCCAGTTGGTCCTGGAACTAGAAAGAGATCTTGTGGTAGGACATTTATTTTTACTCTATCAATCCTGTGACTCAGACTCAGAAAGGAAATGGAGTTCCATCTTCTTCTATCATCTTCAAGGAGTTCTGGCCCCAATCCAGGTGGAGGTTTTCCTCCATGTGTTCTGGAGGTGAGTGATTAAAGGTCAGAACCTGTGTTTTAGAATGGAGAATTTATGTCCAGCAGAGCTTCCCAGTGTTTCAAAGAGCTTTATTAATGCAGGTCCTGTGTTAGGGGGCTCACTTCAATATGTTAAAACATCATCAGCGTCCAGCGCCACCTTGTGTTCTTCTCAATTTATGTGGACACCTTTAATATTTGTGGTGTCTCTCAACCACTGTACGAGGGGCTCGATATGAAGAGCTGGAAGCAGCAGGAACTGGGGGGGCATGTCTCAGAGTCTGTCTTTTATTTTTTGTCCTGGTCCTGGTCTGGGGGGACCAGGGCCACACAAGATAGAGAGAGAGCTCCCTCGCCTTCCACTCTCAAGAAAACCAGCCAACTTCACGGTCAAAAGACAAAGTAGCAGTTTATGTAGCTTCAGAGGTGAGCAGTGCCAACACAACAAACCAAACTAACCAAGATCCCTACCTGTCCTGCAAGAAAAACCAAACTACTCATCCAAAAACAGGAGAAAAGGGACAGGAAAATAACAAAGCTTCTCCCTCCTACTGCTGCCACTGAAAACCAAAAGTACGATCAACAATTATTTACTAATGATTGACTTCTCCAGAGGTTTCACAAATGGCTCACAGGACACGAGGCTGCTCCATGAGTTACAGAAATGTTAATGAGCTAGAAAACACTTGACACATGGTTGGCAAGCAGGGAGGCGGGGTCATGTCTCATGGTCTCTCTTATTTTGATATCCCATTTGTGTCCTGTTCTTCCTGTTTAAGTTTGATGTCGAACCTCCCCTCTCATTTTCAGGTTACTTCACTTGCCCTTGTCTTCTGTTTGCCTGAGTCTCTCGGTGCATCCGAATAGACGTCAGGACTCTGAGAGGGAACGACCTCAGCAGAGACTCCTCTACTTAGAGGAAAGGAGAGCTGAGAAAACACTTTTTTGACATCATTCAACATCCTCAGGGACGATCGTTTACAAAGTTCTATTTAATATAGGACACATAAAATCACACCACATGAAGCAGGCTAATGAACAATAAATCAAATATAAAAATGCTTTATTTTAAGATATAGAATATCTTGTGAATATCTGGAGCTTAATTCCAGCAGCAGACCTCCTCAGGTGATGGAATTTATATTTGACATGTTTACCATTAAATGAGACACATTTGCAGTCCATTGAAATCTACTTGTGTTCATGGTGAGTTGATTTCAAAACATGAGCTGACAGAATCTACGTTTAGGGAGGAACCACCATATCCAGGGGTCTGGACCTTTTTGTAGTCAGAGCCATCCAAGTAGCAGACTAAGCCAGCAGACATTAGTATTGAGAAGAGACTGATACCTGGAGCCTACTTTTGGGTCTGGTCAAGTGATAACAAAATATATGACATCATTGTTAGACTGACACCTGCTCAACACTGACCAAACACCACCCTGTTGCATTGTGGGAAATTTCTGCTTGGTTTGTGTCCATCAATACACACAAGAAATTTGTCTCATGCTGCTGTGACCCGGAGTCGAACCAGGGTTGCTGTGGCCACAACACAGAGTACTAACCACTATAGGATCACCGCCTCCTCAACAGCAGCTTGAGATTCGATGTCTTTGTCTCAGGTGAAATCAAAGAAAGAATTCTAAGATCAAACACAAAACTCTGAGATCAAAGGTTGAAGTTCCCCAAGATTCAATTTTAGCTCAGACCCTCTTCAAGGTGGAACCAGCAGAGGAGCTCAGTAGAGACAACTGGACAGCAGCAGGACAGAACAGAGGCTCTCCACAATGGGAGGAGACAGGAAACAGGTTTGGACCATCTGGGCTTCTGTCCACTTTGATGGTTTTTAAAACATTGAAGGAAATTGTAAAAATCAACATTGTGTTTAAATCATGATTTCTAGTTGAGAGTGTTTGCTCATCTGTTCCAGAAGCTTCTTCTAGAGTTGACCCTGAATGAGTGGAGGGACCTTTTTGATCATCAGGACTGCTTTTTGATGCCCTGATGGTGCATCGGGGTCATCATGGTCCTCCAACATCTGCAGGGGTTCCAGGACTGTTGTGGTGTTTGTGGGAACTGCAGGGAGAAGCTGAGAACTGGAGAGGAAGTCCTGGACACCAGCAGACCTCTCAACACCTGCAGCATTTTTTCAGCTCCACCAAACCCAACATTCACTGCCTCCTCATCATCTGGGCATCAAAAGCAGCTCAGACCTGCTGCAGCTCAGCAGACCTCAGCCATTTTTAGGATGTCTCAATGATTCTCCTTCACATGATTTTCATTCAGAAACAATAGAATTGTCAAATACCACAACAGTTTTCAGCTTGCTGGTTAACAGTATTTCAACTTCCATTCCACTGTGTAATGGCAGTGACTGATGTGTACTATATGCAGTACTAATCAAGTACAGCCCTGACTGATACTTCATCTCCAATGATAGGAAGGATAAGAATGTTGAAATGGACCCAGCAGGAATAGAATCTCAAGTCATGTCAACTTTACTGAGCAGCACTCAGTTAATTTCAGGAAACACAAGACATTTTGACCACATGTCAATGAAGTAGTCAGCAAAATAAATATGACACTAAACAGTAGTTGAGGGAGAGCAGAGCTGGAAATAAGACATTACTGGAAGGGGAATAAATCTAAAACACGCAGAACCAGAACACAGCCACAGCTTTCTGTCATTTTCTGTCTCAAATACTTGACAAGTTTCAACTTGGTCCAAAACCTGCTCACCTCTCTGGGTGTCAAGTGTATCTGCACCGTCTGACCAAACTTTATCAAATGTGTGAATTTTATTTCCTGCAGATGAACTCTGGGCAGTGTTGATTGCAAGAAGAAAAAAAAGTGGGAAAAATAATGGAGTCTTTGCCAGAAGTTCCTTCTGGCTCAGGCCCTAAAAAGTGCTGTCAAGTAACGTTAGAACCAAGCTCTGGACCAAAGTCTGGTGCTTTTTCAATTTTCAGTCAGTGAGTAATGTTCTATTCATTTATGTAACTCTATCTTACATTGATACAGAGAGTTGTTTTTAGTCTTTTAAATCATGTGACCATCATTATAACAGCTGTTGACCTTGTTTGAACTATTTGATGGTGCTAAATATTGCCAGCTTGCTAACATTTACGAGCTAACGTTAGGTAGCTACTCATATTATTTTCTAACTTCAGGCCTTAAATTTGGGATTGATTGTGGAAATTGTTCACTTCATCTTTGTGAGCCCAAGGTTTTGTATTGATGATGTCATTGTAACTGCCTTTCTGATTCTTTGCATACATAAAATTAAAATACAAATGTTAGCCTGCTCTTGTTTGTTCCCTCAGATGCAGGTTTGACAACTGGTAGCTTAGCTAACTGTTAACCCATGAATGTTTAATTGTGTGAGTTTTTCCTTTCAGTTTTCCATGATGGAAGACAACTCAACACAGGTGATTTCATCACTTTCAGTTGTCTGAAGATTGGAGCACCATGAACCCAGAGGCTGATTCCTGAAACCATCAATAAAACTCTGCATTCACTTCTTCTGAATGTTAAATGATGATGTTTTGATTTATTCTTCTAGAATCATCTGAACAAACCCTCTCTCAACACAGTTGAAGCAAAACTCTTTGGCCTTCATCTGACAGGATGAGTTTCTTTTCCCAGTGATTCCATTGATAAAGTGAAAGCTTTGCATCTCTCACTGGAAAGTCCTGAGGCTCGTCCCATTCTGAAGCAGGCAGTTGCTCCCAGCCAGCCGACACTTTCACTCTCTTGTGTAGGAGTGAAGAACAAAATCAAAATAAAGAATCATCACTCTTTCATTGGGGCTCCTTTCTCCTTGTTCTGATACAGAAATTCAACAGCTTCTATCATTTTTTTCTCAGGAAATGTTGATGACACACTGGGATTTTTTGTTCTCCTGCTGTCACTGTCAAGTGCCAGCTTAACATGTGAGAGGTAGCAGGATCCATGCATGTGTTCATGTTTACAGCAGACAAGGAGGAAACCTTGGAGGATTTCAGTGACTTTTAGCAGTGGTTCACACTTCAGGTGTGAAAGCTTCTCAGTATAAAATTTTAAGTGAGCGAGCCAGGAGTTGAACCTAGAATCTTCTGACAGTAGTCAGTCATGCTATCCATTGCACCACCAGCCCTGTGAAAACCTCTTCATGTTCATGTGTACTTGATTTTATAGAAAATCCAAACGATCTGGTGGCATTTTCAGGGGACACAATGGTGCAGTGGTCAGCACTGTTGCCTCACAGCAAGAAGGTTCCAGATTTGAGCCCCAGCTGTGGAGTCTGCATGTTCTCCCTGTGTCTGTGTGGGTTCTCTCTGGTACTCCAGCTTCCTCCCACAGTCCAAAGACATCAAGAGGGGACGAGGCTGATTGATACTCTAAATTGACTGTCGGTGTGACTGTGAGTGTGAATGGTTGTCTGTCTGTGTGTGTTGGCCCTGTGATGGACTGGTGACTCATCTAGGGTGAACCCCGCCTCTTGTCAGAAGGCTGCTGGGATAGGCTCCACCCCCACACACAAACCTTGACATATAATCAGTGGAGAAAAGGAAATTTATCAACACTCATGACTGAATCTGTTTTGAGAACTGAACTGGATATAAACTCTGAGAATTCAGAGTAAGGACCAGGAGGGTGGGACACAATAATAGATAGGAGGAAATGTGGAGTCTGGATTCTTTTCTAGAATGTGAAGGCAATGACAGTCCTGCCAAGTGACATCACTGACATGAATGGATGACTTCAGTCACATGACTGGATGACTTCAGTCACATGACTGGATGACAGTGTAGATGCCAATGTAGAGGTTGGGGAAATAGTCTCTGAGAATCCAGCTTGAACCAACGCCCTCCTTGTTCTTCAAAAACCCAAACAGCGACCATCAGTCTCCCTCCAATCCTGTACTTGGGTTCAATGTTGCTGTTCCATTTAGCAGCAGTAGGGGTCGCTGTGATACCAGGTTCAGTTCAAGATTCCCAACTCCAGCTCATGATGGTGACCTCAGTGGCCTCAGTGGCAGGGTAAAATGGCGCTTCAGTGGATCATGTGGATCAACTCATGTTCCCATCTCTTATGTTAACGGTCAGTTTTGACCCACGTCTTCAATCAGCTGTAAAATAAACTAAAAACAATTTTCTATCATCCAAGTTGTTTCCCATCTCTTGGTTTCCTTGTTAGGCTTCCTTATCCATGGAAATATTGATTTGAATATTTTGTTGTGGGCCTCTGGACCTTTTTTAGTCAGTAAACCCTCAATTTCAGTTAAAAAATGATAAAATGAACCTCAAGTAAATAATATAAATAAACAAAAGGTTGTTGTGTTTCCTCACCATTACTGAGGGGTGTTAGAACAGTCTTTTAGTTCTTTATTTTAATGTTATTAACTTTTGTAACATCCATGGTGTTATACGTCAGTTTCAATTCTCATATATTTACTTCAAGAAAAAGGGAAAAAAGTCTTTTTTTCAGCAACAGAACTTTAATACAAACACAAAATGAAAAGCAGAACAAGCCAGAACCCAAAATTTTGATTTGCAAGGTCAAACAAAAAACAACCAGTCAAGCAAATCAAACCAACAGAAACCAACTACTGGTTCAAAACCAGTAAAAAACAAAAACAGAGGAAAAGTCTCTGTGTGCAAGAACATGCATGTGTGTGTGTGTGTGTTTAGATGTGTGTGTGTCAAAAACTGACACACTTCATTTTTTGACAACATGAGCCAACAGTGGTGGTGTCTGTCAAAGAGGTGGAGCTCTGTCCTTCACCTGCAAGATTTCAGCAGGCAGCTCAGGTCTAGTTTTCTTCACTGTGCCACCATGATAAGTTTCCTCCTGAGAAGTCCTTGTCCAATGTCATAGCTGGTAAAAGAATTGTCACAGGGATACTGGGACCCTGCAGTCCAGTCGTCATATCCAGGACCACACTGGACATGGCCGTCTTTGTTTGTTTTGTTGTTGTGCAATGTGAGAGAACATGACAGACCATTTTATACCAAAGACAGGCTGTGTGTGTGTGTGTGTGTGTGTGTGTGTGTGTGTGTGTGTGTGTGTGTGTAAAACCATGTTAAATTCTTTTAAATAAATGTGTTTCAACCTGCTATTATTTGTATGCTGTATGATTTCTGAAACCCAAGACTAACTAAGGCGTACATACTGTAACCTAAAGTATGGTAATGAGGAGAATGATGAAAAATCCACAAGGTGATCAGAAAATAATAAATGTATTCAGGAAAACAAAATCATCTCTGAACATGTGTGATTGAAATATGTCAGTGGGACTGGCAGAATCTGGCTTTACCACAAAGTGTCTCAGCAAGAGATCTGTCACATGCGTCTGCTTTGGAGGGTCAATCTGTCCGTCCACACTGCACATTTGAGGGAACATGAAGGACAGATGAGAGTCTGACTGTCATGGTGAAAGCCTTCAGCACTAGAACTGAAACAGCCCCCACGATCTTAACCCCACCAGACATCATCGTCCAGCCTCCAACCAGAGGTCCATCAGTGATCATGGGAGCCACATGTGGAGTCTGGATTCTTTTCTAGAATGAGACGGCAATGACAGTCCTGCCAAGTGACATCACTGACATGAATGGATGACTTCAGTCACGTGACTGGATGACTTCAGTCACGTGACTGAAGTGCTGTGGTTCTTCTGATGAAGGGTGGCATGATGTTTGCTGTCTCAGGCTCCACCAAATGTCCTCTTCAGGACGCCACAATGTGGCCTCTTCAGTGCTCCACCTTTCCTGCATCGGAGACACAAGGGTTTCTCCTGTTGCCGACCCTATCATCCTTCTACCGAATGGTGCGGCGATGGATCCTCAGAGGACGCTGGGATCCTTCTTCTCATCAGTGCCACAGTTTTTCATGGAGGGAACAACAGGAGCGTTTTAGTCATGTTTTGCTCGGTGTTTCCTGCACAGAGCATCAGGATCTGTGACGCCATCTTGTGGTAGTGGGTCATCATCTTGTTGTGTGATAGTGGATTCATTCATCTGCTATTTCAACACATTCAAGTTCATTATCCCTACATGTCAAAATACATTTGGTGTGGAGTTTTAGTTTCTGGACTCAGTCATAATGTGTGCATTTATTCTTCATGAACATTTCTCAGCTTTGTAAGTTTATGATATTTTGTCTTCCTCTGTTTTCTATTCCATTGTTGTTGATGATTCTTTTGCAGGTTTGAGTTCCCTGTTGACTGAAGCAGAAACAGGAACAAAAAGCTGGAGGTGGTCAGAGCTCCAAGTTGGGACGCTGATATTAAAGTAGGAGATGAACACATCCAGGTTAGCCATCACTCTCAGAACCTGCTACTTTACCTCTTCAGAATGTAGCAGCATAGCATAGCTTCATCTCACTGGTTAGTGGCCCACTTTGATGTCTGGGATATGAGGTTAAAGGTTCTTTACAGCTCTGAATGAAGGGTTTATAAAGTGTTAACAATGCCATGAATAACACAAGCATTCAGTAATCCTTGATAAAAGGAGACTCACCATCAAGTTGGACCAGTTGAAGAACAAAAGGACTTCTCCACGATCACATTTATCTCACTGGTCCATACTTGGGGACCTCTGTACTAAATGGAGAGTTGAAGAAATGGGCTTGTTGTGGCCCTGCGGTCCACAGACCTCCTGTACAGTCACCAAGCGCTGGCAGACACAATCGTAATGGAACCAATTATTTTACAATGACAGTAACTAGTAAGAAATAAGGCATTACAGCTTTGAAGGAACTTGTCCAGCACTGGTTTGTGAGTGGGTGTTGTCCTGTATTGGCAGGAAAAACTCCTTGAAATGTCATGCAAGTTTTTTCTTCAAAAGAAATGTGTAAAACATTCAGTAACATCCAGGACCAAAGACAAGAGAGGGCAACGCTCCAGGAGTCTTTGATCTCTGAATTCTGTCTTTGAACTCTGAATTCTGTGCATTGATCTCTGAATTCTGTGCATTGATCTCCTGCTTCAGTCTTTGATCTCTGACTGATCCTAAACTAATCAAAGGATCACATCAGCATATTGGTCCAGTCTACAGATGGTGATTTTACCAAGTGCACTGCAGCAGTCCTTGTTGCTGTCTGCTGTTGTGTCACAGCAAAGTAAGGAAACAGCCTGACGGTCCTCAGGAGGAAATTCAACAACCTCCAAAGATGGAGGTGAATCTAGACCTGCTCGTGTTTACTGTCCTTGATGAACTTGGGCGGTACTCTGGTGCAGGAATGAGCTCATTGAGATGATCTGGGATCAGTCCTGATGTCAAATGGACAAAATGTTTTTTAAATCTCTAATGACTTGTTTTAACTGAACCTACTGGATCCTGTGGTGCCTGATGAGGAGACAACTTGGGTACAAAGTTGAAGAGGAGGGTTTTTGGAGGGGAGATGATTTTTTTTCCAGTGTTGTAAATCAAAATAACTACAACGACATGATAGAATTTCTCAAAATGTCCTGACTAAGATGGATTCCAAACCAAATCAGCTGTCACAAGGGAAAGTCTGCATGTAAACACACACACACACACACACACACACACACACACACACACACACACACACACACACACACACACACCAACTGACATTCCCAGGGACTAAACCAAACCAATTCCTACTTAACCCTAAGCTCCACCTCAGTTCCAGATGAAACTGGTTGAACATGGAACCGTCCCACTTGGAACATTTCCATCACCTTCACCACCACTGGAGTATCGACAAAGATTTTGGTCAACACCAGAATGGTTGAGACAAGACAACATGCTACCAATCCTCTCTCTCTCCCTCATCATCAGCTGCTACAGCCCTTGAAAGAAAACCTTTAACACATGGACCTACAGTAAGAGCAGATGTTGTTTCCTCTGGAACAGCAGTTTAACGTTGTTGGCAGGACTCGAACCTGCGCGGGGAGACCCCAATGGATTTCTAGTCCATCGCCTTAACCACTCGGCCACAACAACTACACTCCCATGAGCATGAGTAGAGGATTGATATTCAACAATTTATCTTCATTGACGCACAGTAGATTTTTTTTATATTCTCACACACACAAACTATTTGTGTGTGTGTGTGTGTGTGTGTGTGTCAGTGGTTTTGACTGAGTCATGAAGAGGAGGATTTCTCCATTTTTGTCGTCACTCTGCAACCAATTTTCAGTTTATCTCATAAAAATGAACAAACTTTGACATATTTCTTTCTTTTGTGTGTCAACAACTTTGGTCTTGAAAGCTCCTGACAAACACACCACATGTCACACACTCTACACTTTTAATCTGTTGAGAATGTAGACAAATTTATATATATTTGCTTAAACTGTAGTTAAATTTATACATACATTCACTTAAAATAGAGTGTAGGACACACAAGGCAGTTGTAATAAAGATGTTTCTGTGGCAGTTCCCAAAGAGGTAGAAAAGGTTCCAACACTGTATTTAGTTCATCAATGTACTTCTTTAGTGTTAGTAGCGGTACCGGGATCTCCTGCTTATGCATCCCAGGCAGAATCGATGACTTAGCTGCAAGTCACCTTATTTGACCTCGTGAACATCTGGTAGTAGTAAAAGGTGTTTTACAGAGGGGTCCCACAAATCTCCAAAGCACCAGGATTAGTTGGTGCCATTGTGACTCTAGGAAGGAACTTATAAATACTGGAGACAACACAGATCGACATTCCAAGATATAAGACAACAGAAAAACACTTACTATCAGCAGTGAAGCACAGACCAGACTGTTTAGAGTGGACAGGTGAAAAGGTCACAACAGGGAATAGCGGGAGTGTAGCTCATGCTAGCATCACTCCCTCAAGCTAATTAAGTCAGAACAGAGTCCACAAGAATTTCCATGGTGGGATGAGGCCGTGAAAGATAAGAGCATGGCCGTAAATCGGAAAGAGGTTTTAATCTTCACAGCTGCAACAAGGCCACGATGGACCAGAAGGGACTGGCATGGGGTCAGACAGAAGATCCTGCAACAGACATGAAGATCAAAAATACACACTTGCACGCAGAAGCGATCACATAAGCACCTCCCCTGTAACACATAAAAACTGGAGAAGGTAGTTAGATCGTTGGACTTCTTGCCCCAACGCCAGGGACGACGCATCTGAGTATGCTGACTCCAGCATAGGGGAAGACGATCTCCAGAGCTTTGTATTCTTTCCTGTTAATCTGAATAAATTCTTTTCAACCAACTGGAAGGTGTCCTCTCCAGATTTTGAACAGCGCAATACATATACTCTGTGGGTCCTTCTGATTGATTAATGATGACTTGTTGAAAAATTCCTACAAGAACATGAAACGTGCGGCCCCAGTGACCCTGCATGACATTTTTGTCCAATTTAAATTTTGATTCATGACCCAGAACCACTCAAAACCCCAGCAAAATAAAGGTTTTGGTGCATTAAAGACATAAATAGTAATGTTTCAAGGGGGCTGCATGCACAGCAAATTTCTGAGTGAAAAAATCTGGAGTTTGACACAAAGCAGTGAAGGAGTAAAAATTTTGGAGTTTATTCCCACATTGAGACTCCAGCTCGTGTTAACTGATACTCTTAAGCAGTGTGGGAAAAGTCGTATATTCACTGGGTGTTCAGGGCAGTGAATCACCTCCACCCCAGAGTTCATTCAACGTTTCTCTCGCTGCTACTTATACAGAGACAGGTACGTGAGCAGTTGTACCTCTTAAACCGTTCTTAATGTTGATATGTTTCGATTTATGTAATATCAAACTGAATACTGGCCAGGACTAAGTGACTTGGAAGGAAGAACTTCAATTTTCCAACTCTAGCAGAACGTCATCAGTGAGGCAACTGCGTAAGCGAGCTTCTTCCAGTCGTGCTCATATTTCATGTATTAAATGAACACTGGCTCTTGTCATTCCGTCTGGTGTCGTTAAAAAGTAGTTTTGCTCGCTTCACGTTTGGTTGTTTGTTTTTTATTTCCTGCGCGTGTCGTTTTTAGACGAACTTCTGTCACAACATCGGACTGGACACGCCGCGGCTCGAAGGCTGCGTGACAGGACACCGGGGCCTTCACGAGAGGAACCTGACAGGTAACATTAACGCTTCACATTTACCACGAAAAGCTTTGACAAGCAACGCGACCGTGACGTACTGTAATTGTGAATCAAATGGTGAAAACACGGTCGGCTAGTCGTGCTAAATAATGTGATTAAATGCAGACTAAGCTAATGGAGAACACCAGTGATAAGAGTTCATGGTTTAGAGTGCTGTTGTGTGCAGACATTGGATTACTAGCTCTGGAAATTGGCTATGCTGAGCAAAAGCAGATTTTTTACACAAAATGTTGCTGTTCTTCAGTCTGCCAGTATCTTTTTTTCTACTGGCAAATGTTTTTAAATGGGAAAAGATAGCCCACCCAATTTTTTATTGGCCCTCTCAAAATATAATTTTTGCCTACACCACACTGGGCCTCCTTTACTTAAAAAATGATTAAAATAATGCATTATATACCGTAACAGCCCCAACACAGACAGACTGTTACAGTTACAATCCTTTCTTTGCTATTAATGTCTATATCAAAACTCCTTTTTCCCTTAAGTGCTCAAGATGTTGATAAAGGTGAAATACAAAGGGACAAGGAAATGTGTTAAACTGGATGAAATCAGCTTCTCCGATTTCATCGGTTTGGGTAAGTTAGGTTCATTTTGAATTGAGTAATTCATGGGGCTTTAATGACAATGTGTTAATGGAGTGTTGCTTGTCATGCCTCAGTTCATCAGAAATTTCTCATACCAGAAGAGACAATGCTGAAAACCACAGATGACCAGGGAATAGAGGTGGATGAGGACGTCTCTCTGGAGCTTGCGACTGTTAAAGATGTCTGCTTCGTCATCTGCACTGATGATGGTAAAGTGGTGTCAGTTTCTGTTTTATCATTATGAAGTGATGATATTCTTGAGAAAAATGTTCCCTTTGAAAGAAATGTGTCAGTGTTTAATTTTTTTAATCAAAATAATTGGATATTTAAAAAAAGCACAACCAAATGTCTGCTTTTCAGACCTCCAACCACCAGACCTTTTCAAGGACAACACTGACAGTGCAGACCTGGCCGAGTATATAACACTCAAACCATGTGGTAGGGAATGTTATCACGTACAGAATGAAATACTAAGTAACTATTCTCTGTTGATAGCAAGTAGTAATGTTGATTTTGGTGATCAGGTTTATGCCTTATACACTGATGGGGTTTTTATCCTCAGATTTGGCAGATCTGCAGCCAGGTGAAGGATCCTCCTCCTCCAGTCTAACAGATACACTGTCCATCACAAGCTTAAGCAGCCCAAGAAGCGACACAAGTGATGCTGGATATCAACTTGCTCACCCTGATATGGACAGCACCCGTGCAAGAAGTGTAAGTGTAGTGATTTACATACTTGACAGTTTGCTAGTTGGTTAGCGTAACTTAGGATGCAGATTAAACTCAGGGGCTACAGATCTTGAAAGCCTCATCCTAAATGGTATTTTTTTGTGACAGATTGATGTTTCCTGAAGAAATGATCAGTACTTTTGGTCGCTAATTCTTATGATCTTTTTAAAAATCTATTCCAATTAGGTGGTGGAGCAGATTCCGAGCTCAAAGCCAGCAGGGATGACCGCGATTAAGGAGTATGAAGACACGGGGAGTTTGAAAGATTCAACTCGCCCATTAATGGTGAACATCATTGTGGCTCACATGCGTGAAAAGGAAGGGTAAGAAGCGTGATGCTGGTACCTAAATGTTCTTTTTTTCAGTGAAAGAAAGAATCTTTTCACAAACAATATTTATGTATTTTAGGAGAGCAGTAGCCAAAACAACCAAGGAGTTTCATGCTCTTGGAATTGTGTCACTCTTCCCATCTTTGAAGGATCCATACTCAAAAAAGGGATATGTGAGTTTGCATTGTAAATACAGTGTGAAATCCTGATCTTTTTCAGAATTTTACCATTTGCTTTCCTTTGAAACTTTAAAATGTCAGAACTCTAACCACAGATATTATTATTTCAGGAACATTTCTATGACATCCAGAGCAACACAGGTTTCCTTGAGTGGAGGGTGAAGACAGTTCAACGTCAGTCTAAAACTGCATCAACTTCTCACAACAAAGTGATGCGTAAAGGAGGTCCCACATCGTCAAGGACATAGACTTAGTCTTCCAGAAGATGAGAGAAACATTCCTCTGTCGCCAACAGATGATCCATGATCCACAGCAGTCAGCAGACATTCTCCAAATGTTCCCTCGTTTCTTGGACACTAAAGGACTGGTAGGAAACAAATACGATTTGAATAATATTTCTTAAAATAAATTTTATTCAATTGATATGATTGTAATGGTAGTTCCCTCCGCTTTACATTAGATTTTGCAGGATTTCTTGCTGATGTTTGGATGAGAGATTTCATCCAGGTTCCTGGAAAAGTGGACCACCTGCTTTAAAGACAAGATCATCCGAGAGGCCAGGAGCCTGAGACAGACACCTCTTCTGAAAAAACACCTCAACTCTGCCCTAAATGAAGAGTCTGACACTGCTGATGATGAGCCAGGTCGTATGTTGTTAAGGGTTTGTTTGCGATATCATAAGTTAGCATACATTTTTAAGCAAATGGGAGTACATTTGATTATTACTGTCGCCTGTTTTTCTTTTAAAATGTAGAGAAAGATATTCTTAGGTAAAATATATGTTGATTTTTGTTTGCAGAGTGGGACAGTGACATGGCCTCCCTTCTTGTCTTGCTGCATCTGCTTACACCTCAACCAGCTGGACGTAAGCGGCCAAAAAAGATCAGTGTTGCAGAGGCTGCAGATCATTTAGTGCTATTTCAGAAGGTTTGTAAAAGCCACGTGATCTTTTCCAGTATTTTGTAACATTTTTTTCTAGTTAACTGCTTATGTGACAGTGCTTCTCATTGTTTTTTCAGGCGTGCCGGAGCTTGGAGGGCCACCTTACCACAGAGCGAAACCCCCAGCCATATCTTTTGGCCAGAGGAACCTCACGAGCACAGGTTCTCAGCTTCTACATAGTCTTGGATGGAAAGCTTCTTCCATGTCAGTCAAGTACATCTTTGGGTGCATTTGATGAGCCGTTCAAGTCTCATTTTGTTTTCAGTCTGAAATATGATGATGCTCTCTCCAGCCTGTACACATTTTTGCAGACTACACTGTACAACATTGACATTGGCACAACAGAAGAAACTCCAAGAGTCAAAGAGTTAAGAGCAAAGTTGTTGAACAAGCAGTCGCTAAAATGCTGAGATGTTTCCTCTGTGCCTCATCCTTTGGTCCAGCTCTGCTCTTGTTCAGGCACCTCAAACTAATTCATGGAATGTATCCAGGGAAAAATTTAAGATGAAAATGTGGTCAAATAGGATGCTGCTTGCAGTTCTCAAGTTATTCTGGATTTAGAAGGCACCTCATTAAGATACATGCACCATTTGACAGTCCATGTCTGACAGGTCAGACCCCTGTCAGCCATGACACTGAAGAGCACGATAATTTGAAGTGCTTCAATGATGAAACCCCCTCTGCTTCATCACAACACCAAAATATTGAAGAAGGCTCTTCAGTGCCACTAAGCAGCAAGGACATGTGTGCATCAATTATTGCCAAACGTTTAGGAAGTGGTGTACCAAATACTGTCGTACTTTCTACCATTGACAACTTGGCGGAATTTGTTGGAGACTTGCAAACTAATATACAGGAACAAGTGCTGAACTTCATACCAGCCACCAATCCCGCCAGATCGGCCATTGAAGAGTTGTTTAAACACACAGACAATCCTTTCAGCCATTTAAATTCAAATAGCAAGTTGGAAAAATATTTCACAGAAAAATGGGATATCATGCAAGCAGTTGAAAAGCGCCTAGGTGTAAGATTTGATACCAGACGAAACACCAAAACTGGAAACTAGGAGCAAGTTCCAATCATTGACAAATTGATCTGTATTCAATAGTTAAAACACTGCAGTTCATTTTCACAAATGAAAGTATTTGTGAATTGATGCAAAAATCTACTAGCTGTGACAAATATGAGGACTTGTGTGATGGAAGCTACTTCACAAATCATCCCCTGTTTTCAAGTGAAAAGTTTGCTCTCCAGTTGTACTTTGATGAATTGGAGTGCGCAAATCCGCCAGGTTAAAAAAAAGGTATCCATAAAGTTGGCTGTCTTTACTTCATTTTAAGGAATCTTCCACCCAGGGTGAATTCAGCCTTGATGAACATTCATCTGGTATCATTGTTCCATGCACAAGATGCTAAGAAATATGGTATTGATGAAATATTGAAACCCTTAGTAAGAGACCTGAAAATATTAGAAACAGCTGGAGTTGCTGTTCCATTTTCTGAAGTCTGTGTTCGTGGCACTCTTGCACAAATGACTGGTGATAACGTGGGTATGCACAGCATTCTTGGATTCATGGAGTCATTTAGTGCAAATCATTTCTGTGGATTTGTCAAAAGTCAGTTTTCTCAGAAGATGACCCGTGTTTGACTTTAAGATCTGCAGTTTTGAATGACCAACATTTTACTGTTTTGGAAAATGATCCAACAATAACCTCCTTATTTGGCATTAAGCGGAACAGCATTCTGAACACTTTGCAGTATTTCAGAAAATTATGCTGTTGACATCATGCATGACATTTTGGAGGGGGTTGGTCAATATGAGGCCAGGTTACTTTTTGAATACCTGATGAAACATTTCATCACTAAAGAAAGCCTGTTGTAGAGGATCTATGCTTTCAAGTATGGCTATTTGGAAAAGAAAAACAAGCCAACCAATGTTAAGCTTGACTGTGTGGGACATGGACTCGGGTTAAACACATCCCAAACTCTGTGTTTGATCACAAACATACCCTTAATATTTGGTGACCTGGTACCAGAGGATGATTTGCACTGGCATTTGATGCTTTTGTTGCTGAACATTATTGACGTTGTGTTTTCATACTCGATCACTGAAGGGATGACTGTGTATCTAAAGCATCTTATTATCGAACATCACCAACTCTTCAAAGAACTTTACTCATCAAAAACCTTGATCCCAAAACACCACTTCATGGTCCGCTATCCTCGGTGCTTCCAAAAAATAGGACCACTTATTCATATCTGGACAATGAGATTCAAAGCTAAACATACATTTTTCAAGGACTGTGATAAGAACTTCAAGAATTTGACTGTCTCCCTTGCAAGAAAACATCAGTTTGCTGTAGCCTATCATTGGGAATGCTTGGCCTTAAAAGCAGTCAAGTCTGGTCCAATCAAAATGTGTTTACTTGAAACATCAAGATGTATCTGCATACCTTCACACTGACCCACAGTCCATTGTCAACCTGACAAACTGGGTAAAGTGTGATGGAGTTGAATATCATGTTGGCCTTTTTGTTTGCATAGGCACTGATGAAAACACGCCTTTGTTCAGCAAAATAACCACTATTATCTTGCATAAAGGTGAAGTGTTTTTTGTTCTGATGGAACATGAAACTTGTTTCCATGACCATTTTCTTGCTTTCCAAGTAAATGAAATCAACCCAAATAAGATTCTGGTTCTGGAAAGAAGGGCCTTCAGACAGTTCAAAGCTTTTGATGCCCAAATGTCCTGTGGGTGTGATTCATGTTTTTATGTTGTGTCAGAGAGTTGTATTATTTGAAGTGTCAAAATGTTTGATAAAGGAAACTGAGTGGAATTGATCTTGACTTGTATGTACACGTGTTGAGCTTAATGATGAGTTGAACTGTTTACATTATGTCTGCAATCCTGCATTACAAGGAAGTCACATTTGTTAAATGTGTTCAATATGTCAAGGTTTTTGACAAAGTTTGCACTGGATGGATTTTCTCCAAAGAATTTGTAGAAATCTAGTTGAGATTATTTGTTGAAAAATTGAAATATGTTTTTGTATAACATTTTGTTTTTTATTTGACTTACATTTTATAACACCGTTTTGCAACTGTTAAGCTGCCATTATAAGTGTCTTTTGATTTGAGGTTTTACCTTATTTTCTACTTGAAGAACGATGTTGTTGAACAAAGCTCATTGTTAGATAAATGATTTTACCAAAATATAACTTGGTTCACAAGTATGTATTCATGCAGCGAAGTGTTGCTGACCTAATGTCTCAATGTTTTAAATAAAGAGAGGCATTAAAGTGATTTATTTGGTGTATTTCATATTTATTTTACCTAAAAAAAAAACATTTTAGTGTCTTGAAATATTAACTCCATGAGTGTAAAATACAACACATATTAATAGTTGACTGTTAACACTGAAAAAGAGTTAACATAAATTAAACTAAATATAAGAGTTAATTGTACTCTGAATGGGAGTTGTTTTTTAACACCTGTACATGTTCAGTTTTAACTCCTGATAGGAGTTAAAGGATCAACTCTCAGAAAAGAGTTACTTTAACACAGCCCAAGAGTTTATTCGCTGGTCTCACATGTACACTCAGATTGAGTTGATTTTAACTCACAGAGAGTTTATTCCCGAATCCTAAATTTGCTGTGAGAGCAGCCACCAAAATCTAACTACAAATGTTGGATCAAAGTCTACTGAAGCATTGTTGTTTTTTTAATGTATTTTCTTTAATTCACATTTTGTCCATAAACTTCATAATCAGAGTCGCCATCTCATCACATGACTAAAGTTTGGGTTCTGTATTGGTGGTAAAATATCCTTCCATGCCCCTCACTAGTTTGCACACAGAAAAGCATATTTTACTGGTTTCAAATCTCTTAGTGTGTTCTCTCACTTAAACCAGCTGTGGCAGCTTTCATTGTGCGATTGATTTTAAAATATAAAGATGGAACAGAACCATTGGAATAAGATGTCAGGACATTTGAAGGAATGTAAATCTCCTGTTGAAATGTTGCAGTGTGCAGCTGAGGCTCAAGGAGCCACAATGGCAGAACCTGGACCCTCCTGGAGGAGAACCACAGGTATTTTTTCTTGATGCAGCTCATTTTCAGCTCTTAACAAAAACTCCGGAGTGATTCAGGAGAAGAGTTTCAGAAAAGCTGAGGTTGAAGGACTTCAATTTTTAAATTTCCCCTGGAATCAGACAACCTTGGGAGGTAAAACCTCCAATCATAGCCACTCAGATGCAGCAGCAGAAAGAAGCTGTCATCCACCCTGACAGTCAGAGCATCAAGTCAAGAAAACATCAACCATCTTGTAGTTCCAAACCTTCACCTGTCAGATTCAGCTACTTCTTATTGTGGGACTTTAAATTTGAACACAATGGAATTTGGACAAGGAGTTTTCCTTCAAGTCCAAACATCATCGTCCAGCCTCCAACCAGAGGTCTATGACTATGATTTGAGGTTTTACCTCCCAAGGTTGTCTGGTTCCAGGTGAATTTTAAAATTCCAGTCTCCAACCTTGGCTGTTCTGAAACTCTTCTCCTGAATCACTCCTGAGCTGCAGTAAGAAAAAATACCAGTGCCCAACCAGATCAACTTCATGGTAAATGGACTCAATTTTATTTTTCTACCTTATCTGCACTCAAAGCGCTTTACAGTGTAATCTCATTCACACAGGCCTCAAATGCTAATCTTTTGTTATGTTAGTTGATTTTGTTTTGTTCGTTTACACATCGTCACTTTTTATATGACGTCAATAAAAATGTGTCAACATTGTATGATGTACAATCTACTAAGTGGGTATCAAGTGATGTTAAAACAACATTTTTTAGGGGTTTAAATCAGTACTTGAAGTAGCCACTGAATTCATATTTACTTCATCGCTTAAGTATCTTTAAAAAAATAAAATCAAAGTGAGGTACAATCATTGCCCAGCAAAATACAGCTTACCTTTTGAAAGGTGTTTTTATGTTTCATTTTAACTTCTCCCCAGTCCACTCCTCCCCCGTTGGATGGCACCAGAATGAAAATCAGATTTTATTCCTATTAATATCTACAAGTGTAAGCTACAACCTCTTACAGCTAAATGTTAAATCAATGGAAAAGTACATTCAAACTTCTGCCTTGACTCAGGTAGCTCCTTTCTCTCATGCCGATTCTCTCTCCTTCGCTGCTGCAGTGGTGCTCCAACTCCACTGTCATGAAATAACTTATTATTTTGTTTGTGGTTGTCATGGTGACTCGTGGTATCGGGGCTCCATTGATGATGGCGTTTTGTCGTGGTTGTGCACGTGTGCAACTCAGGGTGAACGTACTCACAGTTGATTGAAGCAACTCAGATCAGCTGTTCTGGAACCGGATACTCAGAGTTTCCCATCTCAGAGTGTCAACTCAGGAGTGATTGAGGAGAAGAGTTTCAGAACAGCCACAGTTGGGGGACTTCCATCCAGCCATCCATTTTCTTTACCTGTAAGGGAGTGGAAACAGTTCTTCTATAATAACAAAAATAAGCAGCATGTCGTGGTGGAAAATGGTGGATGAGAGGAATCAGAGGACTGAGTCTCAGGTGCCAGATGGGGGATCTCTTTATTCTTAGCGACGATCCCTCCTAGCAGTGCAGTTAAAGATGTCCTCCCACTGATACAGAATATGACATACCTTTTTATACTGTATTCAGGCTGTGTGTGTGTGTGTGTGTTTGTGTGATGTGATGGCCTTCACACTATCTTCAAGGACCAGAAAGGAATGGGACATTCCCCAATTACACTTATCTTGGACCTTGGCTGCCTGTGTGTGGCGTCTCTTTACCATGTGTATGTGTGGTGTACTTGCTTTCCCAGATGACTGCCATCTTTGTTATGTGGGCTGACATGTTGAAGTGTCAGCACAGGTCATAGCGATGAGACTTAACTCTCATTCTCCCACAAGTATTATTTCCACCTCATACTCCTGCATATATTCAAGTGAACAGGGAACACAAATTTATGCACAACTTCTCCTGTGTGTTCATCCACAGTCACTAAACAACAACCAAACCAAACAAAAGGGGGTTTGCTAGCATGGCGATCAGCTGTAGTTCACCATCTTATCCAGGTCACATGACTCAGGAGTAGCATGGCCGTCTGGCAACCAAAGGGTGGCTGGTTTGATCCTCATTTCCCCCGGTGACCATGTCAAAGTGTCCTTGAGTAAGAGACTGAACCCCTAATTGAGCATCAAAAGCAGCTCAGACCTGCTGCAGCTCAGCAGACCTCAGCCATTTTTAGGATGTCTCAATGATTCTCCTTCACGTGATTTTCATTCAGAAACAATAGAATTGTCAAATACCACAACAGTTTTCAGCTTGCTGGTAAACAGTACTTCAACTTCCATTCCACTGTGTAATGGCAGTGACTGATGTGTACTATATGCAGTACTAATCAAGTACAGCCCTGACTGATACTTTATCTCCAATGCTAGGAAGGATAAGAATGTTGACATGGACCAAGCAGGAATAGAATCTCAAGTCATGTCTACTTTACTGAGCAGCACTCAGTTAATTTCAGGAAACACAAGACATTTTGACCACATGTCAATGAAGTAGTCAGCATCAGATACCATCAGATACCACCAGATACCACCAGATACCATCAGATACCACCAGATACCATCAGATACCATCAGATACCATCAGATACCACCAGATACCACCAGATACCATCAGATACCACCAGATACCATCAGATACCATCAGCTTATCAGCTCAGTGTGCATGAGGTCATGGTTGCTCATTGAAGAACCAGGGCTGCTCTCTCCACCAATCCACTGCCAACAAGCCAGACAAGTGGGACTGGAAACTGTTCTGCTCCGCAAGTTCATCTGGCATCATCATGACCTGCTCCTCTATCAGGGGCATCCACATTCTTCAATGTTGCCCTGAGTCAGCAGGAGCAGACGCTACCTTTAGGGGCCGAAGTGTTCACACGCAGAACCAGAACACAGCTACAGCTTTCTGTCATTTTCTGTCTCAAATACTTCACAAGTTTCAACTTGGTCCAAAACCTGCTCACCTCTCTGGGTGTCAAGTGTGTCTGCACCGTCTGACCAAACTTCATCAAATGTGTGAGTGTTATTTCCTCAAATCAACTCTGGGCAGTGTTGATTGCAAGAAGAAAAAAAAGTAGAAAAAAGTTCTGTCAAGTCACGTTAGAACCAAGCTCTGGACCAAAGTCTGGTGCTTTTTCAATTTTCAGTCAGTGAGTAATGTTCTATTCATTTATGTAACTCTATCTCACATTGATACAGAGAGTTGATTTTAATCTTTTAAATCATGTGACCATCATCATAACAGCTGTTGTCCTTGTTTTATCTGAAAACAAATTTATTCCTGATGAATTCCCACTGACTGTAGCAGAGACTTGTCCTCATCTTTTCTTTCATGCTCTGTGTCCTGTATATGGTTATAATGATGCCCACATTTAAGGTGAATGACAGTTTCAGACATTGTTCTATTTTAAGCATTTAATGTTCAATCTTGTGCCAGTTTGACAATGACTTGGATTCATAGGATGGGACACAAATTCAAAAATAGTAAACCTTCTTCTTTATCAGTGTTTTTGTTTCACTGTTGTCCTTTGTATTTTTGTTGAACTTTAACAGGAGCGCTTCCATGATGGAAAAGGGGGCTGAATATTTCTGTTCTATCAGACAAAGTCCAGGAGTGCAGTAAAACAGCCGGTCAAGGAAGCAACGGTGCTTCAAGCAAAAGGACCAGAGATCAGCAGCCATGTTGCCTCAGCAGCTTGAAGGTGACTCTTGTAGGGAGACCATTTCATTTCTTGTTCACTCTCCTGATGAAGCTGATGTGTTTCAAAAGATCAAGTTAGGAAGCAGCAAAATGCACCAAGTGACCTCTAAAGAGTCTCCAGCTGGTCCAGAACGCTGCAGCGAGGGTTTTGACGGGAGTTAAGAAGAGAGAAGACATCTCTCCCACTTTAGCTTCTCTCCACTGGCTTCCTGTAGGATCTAGAATCGACTTCAAAGTCCTTCTGCTAACTTATAAAGCTCTCATTGATAAAGCTTCATCCTATTTGAAAGAGCTCATTAGTCCCTACTGTCCGACCAGAGCACTCCGCTCCCAGAATGCAGGTCTTTTAGTGATTCCCAGTATCAATAAAAACAGACTGGGAGGTAGAGCCTTTAGTTACCGGGCTCCTCTACTGTGGAACCAGCTCTCTCCATGGGTCAGAGAGGCAGACACTTTAACTACGTTTAAGTCCAGGCTTAAGACCTTCCTCTATGACAGAGCCTTCAGCTAGGACTGGTTCAGGTAGCTCTGAACCATTGATAGCTATGCTGCTACAGGCTTAGACTGCTGGGGGACACATCAGGTTACATGGAGCCCTTCCCTCCTCTCCCCCTCTCTCCTCCTCTCCTCCCTGCACATTTTTGGAACTGTCATTACCATTACTTGTTGCACTTTGTAGTTTGGCCTTGGTGTCTCGCAGTCTCTCTGTGTTTCCACAGATCCACCAGAGCCCCAACCGCCGCCTGCATCGCCCCCCCCCCCCCTCTTATTCCCTACTGTTACACTGGCCTGCGCTCCCCTTCCATGAAGCAGTCTGCCATCCAGTCCCCCATCAAGCTGGCTTGCTCTCCCTGCCTCCCCTACCAGAAGCTTCCTTCTTCAGCTGTTATTAACATTTCTGTGTTTCCCACATTTTGTATTGTAAACTGTTTTCTTGTCTGTAGCAACATCTACTGCACGTCTGTCCGTCCTGGGTGAGGGATCCCTCCTCTGTTGCTCACCCTGAGGTTTCTCAGATTTTTCCCTGTTAAAAGGGTTTTCTATGGAGTTTTTCCTCAGTCGATGTGAGGGTCTAAGGGCAGAGGATGTTGTTATGATGCCATGTGAAGCCCTTTGAGACAAACTGTTTGAGAAAACGGGCTCTACAAATAAAATTACCTTACCTTACCTACCTACCTCAAGTTAATTTTAGGTTGGAGGAGCAGAGCTCTGGTTCCGCTGGTATCAGCCCGGTCCAGTGTTGTGGATTTCTCTCTCTTCTCTCTAACATTGTAGACCAGCAAAAGCAAGTTAAGAGCAAAAACAGGTTTCTATCAGGTCGTCTCTCTAAATGCTGCACGTCTGTGCTGATGAACGTCACATGGTTGTGGTTTGTCTCCACCGGCCTCCCCCCTCCTCTCTATCAGCCTCTGACTCTCACTCTCACCCAATGTCCTCCCTTCCTCCTGCTTGTACGACTGAACAAAGATTTGTAGATTTGACACAATAATACAAGCCTGTGGTGCAACGCTGCTTCTCACACAGAAATACATGGAAACACTTGGCCCTCAATCTGCTGGTCTGACCAACACATTCACTTGCAGGGTTCTTTTAACAGGCCTGAAATCACCAGTTCAGTTTCCCTGCTTTGAAATATGTGGTGACAATGTGTGAACATGACCAAGTTAAAGGTTGAAGTACTGCAGTTACTACAAGATAAGAAGTACCTGGATGATGAAGCCTCTTCAAGACATTCAAGCAAGTCCAGTTGCTTTTATCCTTTAAACTCAAATCTGATCCAGGATCAGTGAGTTGACACTCAAAACTATCATTAAAGTGAATTAGCTTTTTTCCTGTATGTTCTATTCATGATTCCTCTGGCAGGTTTGTGATTAATATTCCAGGAATGTGTGTCAGTTTTCAGTCTTTTTTTCCTGTTTCCTTCACAAACATGGGGGATGAAGTCCTGAGTGACGATCAAGAAACTCCCTAAAAATGAGAAGTAACAACAGCAAGGAAATCACCTGAAGTCAGTAAAAGTGTCATTTTAATAAATGGATTTAAAAGTCAGATCAGAGATTTTGTCAGATTTTACTTTTATGAAATGCCTGGGAAAAGCTTGCTTTCATCCTGAGCTCAGGAGGGTTCACTGTTTTGTTGTGCAGTGTTGTGTTTTTGTCTCTGGAATGAAATTTCATTCTTATGTACACTGCTTGTTCTCTCTCTCTCTCTCTCTCTCTCTCTCTCTCTCTCTCTCTCTCTCTCTCTCTCTCTCTCTCTCTCTCTCTCTCTCTCTCTCTCTCTCCTCTGACCTTCGTTAGCAGTCCAGTGAAACTCAGCTAATTTATCTGAGGACTTCACTTTGAAACCCTCTGTTTCAGACACGCTGTCGTCTGCCTCCTCAGATGCTGAAACTGTCAGACGTCCTAAAAAATGTCTGGAGAATCATGGATGAGATTCACCTCCAGTAGGATTCAACAAAACATCTCTGTGTTGTTAAATGCAGTTGACATGAAATGTGTTAAGTTGGTCAGGCTTGTTTTATGAAGTAGGTGTCGTTTTATATCAGGAAACAGGAGATGTGGTGCTGACAATCTGATGCGTCTGCAGCAGTGAAGGAGAGGAAACTGCTCATCTGATCAGAAGATCATGAGTGTCGCAACTCTGATGTGGATGACGTGTCCGACCCTCAGCTTTATCTTTGTATCACTTCAGCACATCAGGAGCTGTTGACACGGACATGAAAAGCTGCACTTAAGAGTCCTGATGAGGAAATAAGAGTGAAGAAACTAGTAGCAGACGATCGGAGGAGCTTGACACTGGACATGGATGGCAGGGTGCTGCTGGTGCTGCTGGTGCTGCTGGTGCTGCTGGTGCTGTGGAGCTCAGGTAGGCTTCCTGTTGGAGGTGTTGTTGATCTGCATGGTTCAGATAGACGTGTGTTTGAAACGGCTCAAATCAACTGGCTCATGTCCTGGAGGCAGCAGCTGCATTTCTGGATTGACTCCCTCACTGTTTGCTCCAGTCGGCCCTCAACTGCTCTGATGTTCTGTGTTCTGTATGTCAAGAAGTCAAATAAATGGACTGTTCTCCAGTTGTAGTGTGCTGGTACGAACACAGTAGTTCAATCACATGAGGTGGCTGAGCTGCTGCTCAACCCAGAGAGTGTCGGTCCTCCACAGTCTAACTAGTCTCAGCTTAGTTTCAGATCAACTTGAAAAATATTCTTTTAATTTACATGAAGCAGGAGAGACAAGATAACAGGAACGCTGAGAAAAGACAGAGTGTCAACAACTGAACCATGAAATAAGAAACTAGAATCAAAGACACTGAAGCCACATTTACAGAAATTGTGTGTGTGTGTGTGTGTGTTTGTGTGTGTGTGTGTGTGTGTGTGTGTGTGTGTGTGTGTGTGTGTGTGTGTGTGTGTGTGTGTGTGTGTGTTTGGGGAGGGGGGGTTAGAACCAGAAAAGACTTTACTGCCAATGTTGTGCGTTGAGGAGCGATTTGGTCAAAATTATAATTGTCAATAATTATGAATATAATTTTTGATTATTGAATGAAATACTAATTAATATTGAATATTAATCAATCGGGGCACCACCCTGATGAGTTCAGGGAAACTAAAATGTTGACCAAATTTGGAAAAATTGTCAGTCTCAAACAGAGTTTATCCACTAAACAGTCAATATTCTGTAATATCAACTAAACAGGGACAACTCTGATCTTAGAAGGGTGAGATCAGAGCGCTGCCTATCACTGAGACACGTGACCACAGTTTTGGACACAAAAGACACTGCAACTTCTCTCTTATGATTAAAAATGTTTATTAAACACAATGCATCAATCAATCAGCAACACGTTGGTATAACAGT
The DNA here is from genome assembly GCF_037954235.1 of Aulostomus chinensis. Lineage (NCBI taxonomy): Eukaryota > Metazoa > Chordata > Actinopteri > Syngnathiformes > Aulostomidae > Aulostomus > Aulostomus chinensis. Next base: position 26,866,550 of record NC_141323.1, read on the forward strand.
TCAATCGAACCAAAAGATACAAAGTGATAACGTGTGTGTGTTTTTGTGTGTGTGTGTGTGCGTGTGTGTGAGTGTGTGTGTGTGTGTGTGTGTGTGTGTGTGTGTGTGTGTGTGTGTCCCAAAGAGAGAAGGAGGAGGGGGGAACCTGGTTGCCTAGCAACCAGTCAGCATCAGCAGCAGAGGCTCACAGCTGAGGCTGGCTAGCCACTAGTTAGCAGCGTCGGGTGTGGAACCAAACGAAAGGAGGAAGCTGCTGATGGAAGCCACCAGCCGCTATTCCATCTCCTCCCAGTTCAACCCCCAGACCCAATGTCAGTGCGTCTGCTCATGACATATTTGTCTCATTTATTTATTATTCATTTATTCAAGTAGTTGAGCAATCGGACGGTTGAAAGTCATTTTGTGTGTTTTCTCTTTAAAGAGGACTGGACAAACTGGAAAGGGAGAGGCAGGAAATTGGAGGAAACAATGAACAAGATTAATTCATGAATTGAAATGCTAAAATTAAAAGAATTATCTGGGGGAAAAAGGAATAAACTAAAAATAATTTTAACAAATCAATAATTCATTAATAATGAGAGACTAATATTGTGTCAGTGTTGTGTGTAAATTGATGGTGTGTGTGTTGTGTTCATTATCTTTGTATCTCAATCATATTAATAATGAATGATGAATATCTATCATGGTAGGCTGATGAATGACATCTGAAGAAGATCATTGTAAAAAGAAATAGAATAAATGAATGGGTGGAGAAATAAATCCTACTTTAAGGCCTTTTAACATTTGTAATTGAGAACCTCTGGTTTCTATCATACAGAAATATCAATAAAATATAATTCCACAATAATTTTGTACAGCAAAGAATAAACAAACACATAGGAGACAAAGAGTGGAAATATGTAATTAATTACTATCACCATAATAAGAAAAACATTAACCATAGTTGTGATATTAATATAAAGGTGATGTCATCATTAACAACGTTGTTAATGCCAGAACAATAATAGCAAGAGTAGTGATGAGAACCAGAAAACAGTGATGCCACAAAAACAGTGATAATAATAATAATGATAATAATAATAATGAGAGAGAAGTGTCACATTTCATTAATAACTTGTGTTTGGTAATAATAATGGTGAATGAGGATAAATTGTTCATCTCTGGTTTGCTGTTCCTATTTTTTTCCTCCTCGACTTGTAGTGATTCATCATACAGGATTTGTAGCATTTCTACTGTCAAAAAACGTATAAACAAGCAAGTGGACGAGGAGAAAGAGACCAGAACATAGTTATAATGTCTGAAATGATACATTATTAATAATAGAATAGAACAAAATATTGATTGAGTGAGAGTATTAATAACAATAACAATAATAATAATTTCATCATGCAGTAATTCTGTATTATTCAGAATCAATGGTATCCTTTTCAATGCTTTTGTTGTTATCACCACGATCAGTAGAAATGTTTCTAATACAGCAACAATAATATCAAATGTAATATAATTATGATATTGTAATGAAAACAATAAATGTATGAACAAATAAAGGCATTTTAAAAAGAATAAAGGGTGAATGGAGCTGGTGTGTGTGTGTGTGTGTGTGTGTGTGTGTGTGTGTGTGTGTGTGTTGAATGTGTTGGGTGTTTGTGTGTTCAATGTCACTTTGAGGGTTGGATGTCAGGTTCATTTATTGATGGTAGTGGACCAGGTTTTACTGAAGTTGGTGGTTTCATGGTTGATGGATGCAGACATTTTTCCAGGGATTTCTGCTCATCAGCAGCTTCTTCCACTGTAGGATGTTGAGGTTGTTTGGAGGTTTCCAGTCTAACAGGATGGACTTCTGGGTGATAGTGAGTGCTGGAGGGGAATGCTGGAAGATGGATGATGGAATGGTCGTTGCCTCCTGGCTCCAGTTTGAACTCTTCTCCAGTACGACCTCCATCATTTTTCTGTCCTCAGTAACTGTGATAATTGTGTGTACGTGTGAGCATTTGACACCAGAAAAGACCACTGAGGCAGGTTCACTGGTCACCAGCACCTCTCCTCTCCTGTGACAGGTCTCCTGCTCCTCTCCTCCTCCACTGAGGGAGGGGGGAGGGGGGGCACAGCTCCCTTCTATTTCCTTTAAGTTGATTCATAGCACCATAATTGAAAAGGTCCTGGAAACTCAACATGACACAGTTGTTGATCCAGGTCTGAGTGAACATGACCCTCTCAGAGTCTTGATACTCCAGTCTGGAATTTCAGTTTCTTTTTGGAGTCCTTTCTCAATAAACCCATCATGATACTGGTCCTCTTTGGTGATGTAACAGACTTAAATACTCTTGTAACTGTCATGTCCATGCATGTAGTGGTGTTCTTTGTTTGCCATGTGTCTATGTTGTGTCTTGACGTCCTGTTTTATTTTGAAATTTAACCATCCTCCCAGTTTCTGGTAACTTCCACTTCCCCGTGGTGGATTTCCCACCAGTCTGATTGTCTTCCCCACCCCGACTGTGTCCTCCTGTTTCCATCACCTCATGAGTTTATGTCGTCTGCATTTCGAGTCAGGTTCTCCTCAGTCGAGTGAGTTTGAGTTTTTGTAGTTTAGGCTTTTTTCCTCATAAGAGTGGTTTTGATTTAGTTATAAACTTTCTTCATCTGGCACCTTGCCTGGGAGTCGTGGCTTTGGGTTCTCGTCCAAGCTCAAGTCATGACAGAAACAAAGATAAAGTGTGCACTTGATTTATTAGGTGGTACATAATTATTGAAGTGGTAAAATTGTTAAAATGTCAATAATCATATCATAAATCAAAATAATTCTTGGGTAATATATCCTGGGAGACATGGTTGTGCAGTGGTCAGCACTGTTGCCTCACAGCGAAAAGGTTCCAGGTTTGAGCCCAAACTTGAGCACAGGATCTTTCTGTGTGGAGTCTGCATGTTCTCCCTGTGTCTGCGTGGGTTCTCTCTGGTACTCCAGCTTCCTCCCACAGTCCAAAGACATCAAGAGGGGACGAGGCTGATTGATACTCTAAATTGTCCGTAGGTGTGACTGTGAGTGTGAATGGTTGTCTGTCTCTATGTGTTGGCACTGTGATGGACTGGTGACCTGTCCAGGTTGAACCTGGCCTCTCACAGGAAGGCTGCTGTGATAGGCTCCAGCCCCCCGGCACCCTTAACAAGATAAGAGGTACGAAATTGATGGGATACATCAACTAACATAACGTGTTACTGTGACAGGTCTAATATACACTCGTAATTTTAGGAGGTGCACTTGTTCACCTGGTGCAATAAAAACATTTTCCACTGAATACTTACAAATAGCCTCGATGATGTATATTAAACATCAATTATAGATTCAAATTTGTCATTTTTCAGAGTACAAGTACTGGCATGCAGCTAGCATCCAACCAGAAGTGCAAATCAACTGGAACGTGCAGATGAATCCAAGTATAAATGTGGAATAATGTTGTATTATACAGTTTAGGCAGGAGTGTCATGAGAATCACTCTATTAACTTGCTGTGTACATGAGGTTAGATCACATATAAACAAAGCTAGTATGTTTACTTCAAACCAGAGGTGCTGCCTGGAAATGTAGCATCAGTTTTTATGTATTTAGCTGCTTCTCAAGCACATTTTCTTCTCCCTCCCTGTCGGCTCAACCCTTCTCCAATTGCAGTACTTTTGAGTCCCAAAATGCTGAGGCAGGTGAAGGAAAAGTGCTCTCTCTTGACTGGACCTGCAGTGAGCAGTAGAAAGTAAAATGTAAAACTCATCCAGGAAGGCCAATTAGAGGTTGGACTTTTTGGACCAGCAGAGTCTCCATTCTGGGCTCAGGTGTTCCAGTGTGAGGGCCATGAATCTTCCCTCCTGGACTGTGGACGCTCAGGGTCTGGAAACACCTGCTCACCTGGCAGATCAGTTGGACTCATCTGCTCAGGTGCAGCTTTGGTTCAGGTCCTCCTCCGTCCTGTTGCATATTCATGTATTAATGATGCTCTTGTCTCTGCTCAGATGCTGATGATGTCAGGTTGGTGGGAGGAGCAAACCACTGTGCTGGTAGACTGGAGGTGAAACACCTGGGAGAGTGGAGAGCAGCAGAGACATACCGGTCCTGGACCCTGAAGGAAACAGCTGTGATATGTAGATGGCTGGACTGTGGTTCTGCTGTCTCAACACAGCAGAGAGACGAGTCCTCAGAACGACTCGTGTGGTTCATCAACTCTGAGTGTGTTCAGTCTACATCAACACTGAAGGAGTGTGTGAGATCATGGAACTCTCCTGGTTCCACCATCCAGGAAATCACCTGCTCAGGTAACATTATTGACACTAACAGTCATGTGACTGAGATCCAGGACAAGTTGACTTTGGCTGTTTACATGAACACAAATGTTCCTCTATGATTCTGACAATAACATAACAATTTTTTTAACCTTCATCTCGCCAGAAGACTCTCACTGCGTGTTTTCTCAATCGCATACTTCCATACTGCATACTTAAAATTTTGAGTCTACTCAACTGAAAATGGAAAAACGTATGGATAGTTTTCAAAAATTGAGAATGCAAAAGTTCCCGGATGACGTACTCCAATCAGTTAAGATTTTGAGTGTGCAACTGTGGACACTTGCTGTGGTGAGAGTCGGCCAACACTGACTTGTATAGAGTCATCTTTACATGAAATAACAGGGACAAGTTGGAAATTCTGTGTGGACACGGGTTTGAAAAGATAAAATCACTTGTCACCAAAATGTTGTGCTAAATAAATCACACACTTAAACTCTACAGACCGTTGCTTCTTCAGCCAGTAGAAGGAGGACATCGTGTTGTTGGTGCCTATTGTGGTGTAACAATGTGCGATGACCCTCCATTTTGCTTTTTTACTGCTTCAGAAATTGACAAACAAGCACAGGCAAAAGGAGGCGGTAATTAGCTGATGCTGATGCGGTGCTCACCAGTCACAAATCTGTGTAGAAGAAGAAGACATCACGTCATCATTTTGAAGAGTGCACCGCACGGTAGGATGTGGTTTGGGACAGCACTGCACCCTCGAAACACGCGCACTGCGCGATTGAGTACATACTTTGCTTAGAATACTCAGTTTGAAAATTTTACATATGCAGTATGGAAGTATGTGATTTGGTACACAGTAATGCAGTCATGTCACTGTGATCCAGTACAAGTGACTTTGTTTTTTTACGTGCACACAAATATTCACAAAACTCCAGTGTTTTTATTTTTTACCTTTATTTAGTCCAAGGAAACTCACTGAGTGACTCACATTTGCAGGAGCACCCTGATCACATTCACAGTCATAGAACAGCAGCTGCTCAGTACCACCTCTGAGAGCCTTGCTCAAGGGCATCTTGGTGGTGTTAATGAGTGTGGCTGCTTCCTCCTACCAGTCCTGAGGATTGAACCAACAACCTTTTAGTTTCAAGTTCACTTCTCTGTCCTTCAGGCCAGTGGTTGTCTAACTCTTGAAGCAAGTACCTCCATGATGACCATGGAACAGTGTCATAGTGCCTCTGTTCAGCTGCATCAGAGGTGGACAGCATGTTTTCTCAGAGTCAGAGTGAGTCAGAGGCCAACCATCAGACAACCATAGAGAAACATGAAACACTGGAATATTTTATGAATCTGAACTTGTTTTCAAGTGTGTGTGTGTCAATCTGGTGAACTCTGAGGTTCCAGTGAAAAGATCCACTTGTTGCCAATTACTGCTATAAATGATGCATTGATCACTGATGAAATACAGTAAATTATATTAGAAATAGTGTTTGAGAATATTTGAAAGTAAGGAGCTGGGCAGTGTCTTTGGTATCAGTGCTCTGATGCAGCAGTCAGCTGGAGCCTCTGTTGGAATCACCTTTGATAGCAATACACACTGAGCACAGGTTCCAATAGAAGACCCAGTGTGTGCTGCTCAGGGTCCAGCACAGGTAGGCCAACACACTGTTGCTGTTTGACTGAGATGCACACCAGACAGTTGTAGAATCACACACATCAGAATGTATCTTAGCATCAATCAGGGAAATGCTGGCTCTGGTTCTTCTGTGGAGGCGAGCAGCAGTGACGTGAGTTCATCCTCAGGACAACACAGGAGTTGGGAATCATTCAGCTCCTCCAGGAGCTGTGGCCTCATGACGATCTCTTCCAGGGTTTTCACACTGAACAACACCAGGGCCGGCTTTTCCTTCATCACCATTGTTATGATTTGCAGTTCCCTCCTGTCAGATCACCTGCTGGTGTAGCAGATGTTTGTTTTTATTTCCTGACACTCTGACTATTTCCCGTTCATCAGACTGAAAGCCTGAGGGTAGAAACTGTTTTTAGCCTGGTGGTCTCAGCATCCAGGGCTCTGTAGCATCTTCCAGAGGGGAGGGGATCAAACAGTTTGTGACTGGGGTGTGATGGGTCAGCAGAGATGGTGCCTGTCCGTTTCCTGACCCTGGACCGATAAAGGTCCTGGATGACAGGTAGGTCGGCCCCCATGATTCTCTCTGCTGACCCGATCGTTCGTTGCAGTCTGATCCTGTCTTGTTTGGTGGCCGATCCAAACCAGAGTGATGGCTGTGAACAGGACAGACTGAATGATTGTAGTATAGAAGATTATCAGCAGCTCCTGTGGCAGGTTCAACTTCCTGAGCTGTCACAGGAAGTCCAACCTCTGCTGAGCTTTTTTTCTGGACAGTGTCCATGTTAGAGGTGGACTTCAGGTTCTTGGAGATTGTGGTTCCCAGGAACTTGAACATGTCCTCAGGAGACACTGTGTAGTTGAGGATGGTGAGGGGGGAGAGTGTGGGTGGGCTTCTCCTGAAGTCCACTGTCATCTCCACATTCTTGAGCAGGTTCAGCTCCAGGTGGTTCAGACTGCCCCAGTGGACCAGCTGCTCCACCTCCTGTCTGAAAGCAGACTTGGAACCATCCTTGATTGATACAGATATGTATTTTCTTTCAAAATTGTTTGCTATTTTTTCTATAGTATTCATTGTTTCAAAACAATTTTGACTTGTTTAACTTTCCAAAAGATATTTGGGTTTTCCACAGTTTGAGAATCACAACTTTAGGCTGCCACTGCTAGGATCTGAAAATGGTGGTGATGATAACGTAAACTAGAGATTCCAGTTGTGTTCTCTGGTATCCACATGTGGGATATTAGATGGTTTAGGGAGGAAAGAGCAGGAATCATGATTCCCAGCTTCAATAATCACATGAATTATTTCAAAGAGGATAAATTCCTTCCAATTCTATATTTTCCTTCTCACTCTCAGGATAAATTCCTTGGAAATCTGTGTTTTCCTGTCTCATTTCCAGGGTTTGCTAGTTAACATGTCAGAGGCATGAACAGGTGAGTTCATGTTAACATGAATTCATTCTCATCATGAATCTGCCTCTTGTTGTCTTTCTCAGAGTCTGTCAGGCTGGTGGACGGGTCGAACCTTTGCTCTGGCAGACTGGAGGTGAAATCTAACCAGCTGTGGTCCTCGGTGTGTGAAGAGGACTTTGACATGCAGGATGCAGAGGTGCTGTGTGGAGAGCTGAGATGTGGGACACCTTCAGTCCTGGAGGGGGGACTTTTTGGACCAGCAGAGTCTCCATTCTGGACTCAGGCGTTCCAGTGTGAGGGCCATGAATCTTCCCTCCTGGACTGTGGACGCTCAGGGTCTGGAAACACCTGCTCACCTGGCAAATCAGTTGGACTCATCTGCTCAGGTGGAGCTTTGGTTCAGGTCCTCCTCTGTCCTGTTGCATATTCATGTATTAATGATGCTCTTGTCTCTGCTCAGATGCTGATGATGTCAGGTTGGTGGGCGGAGCAAACCACTGTGCTGGTAGACTGGAGGTGAAACACCTGGGAGAGTGGAGAGCAGCAGAGACAGACCGGTCCTGGACCCTGAAGGAAACAGCTGTGATATGTAGATGGCTGGACTGTGGTTCTGCTGTCTCAACACAGCAGAGAGACGAGTCCTCAGAACGACTCATGTGGTTCATCGACTCTGAGTGTGTTCAGTCTACATCAACACTGAAGGAGTGTGTGAGATCATGGAACTCTTCTGGTTCCACCATCCAGGAAATCACCTGCTCAGGTAACATTATTGACACTAACAGTCATGTGACTGAGATCCAGGACAAGTTGACTTTGGCTGTTTACATGAACACAAATATTCTTCTATTATTCTGACAATGATGATATCCCATTTTTAACCTTTATTTAACCAGAGGAAACTCCCTGAGTGACTCACATTTGCAGCACCACTCTGATAATGTTCTTGAAAACAACACAAGCTGCTCAGTACAGCCACTGAGGGCCTTGCTCAAGGGCCCCATGGTGGTGGTAGTGAGGGAGGCAGCAGTGCTGCTTGTAGCTCAATCCTGGTGAGACAAAGGTGAAGTGTACTGATGTTTCCAGTAGCTTTTTAATCTGTTCAGCTTTCAGTTGTATTTTAACCTAATTTACTGTCTCTCTGTTTCATTTTTGTGTTCAGAAAAAAACCTTCAGAGCTAAAAGACAGATAAATGAAATGAAATCAGTTCTTCATAAAAACACAAATTTTAAACGTCAGATGTGCAACATGAACAATCTTCAAAACAATGAATCACAAAAATGAGTCATGTTCACCCATAGTGTGCTCATGTGGTGAGGTAGAGAAGCTAACAAGACTGAGAAACAGTTGTGACCAAAGCTCATGGTTTTAGACTCCATTGGTTTCCATCAGTCTGCAGGTGAGCCCACTCACTGTCTCAGTCACACCCTAAACCTCGTCCTGTCGTATGGAATTGAAGCCGAATATCAAGTTGTATTCCCACAGAACTCTTTTTAATCCCCGTCCCAATCTGTCAATCAGTCTCTTCCACTTTCTCTCTGTCTTTACATCTGTCCCTCTCTTTCCTCCTGTTTATCTGTCTTCCTCCCTTTTCTGTCTTGTCCTGCTCTCCTGCTCTCTTTCCCCCTGCTATTCAAAGCAGAAGGCCGTTCCTGTTGAGCCTGGATCTGCTCGACGTTCCTGCCTGTTAAAAGGAAGGCTTTTGTCACTGCTTTTGTGCCTGCTGATGGAGAATTGTTGGGTGTAGATTCATTGAAGAAGTTTGGTGCTGGACCTGCTGTACTTGTAAAGTGTCATTAGATAACTTTTGTAGTGATTTGGCTCAATACAAATAAAAGTGACTTGACTTGACTGATGTCAGCATAGCCTTTACCTCAACACACAGATACAAAAACCCCACCCAAAACACAGAACATGGCATCAAACAGAACAATGACAGAAGACCTTGTTCTCATTCCAACTTGGCGCTTCAAAGTTTTGAATGATTCCTACATGTTAGGAGCCTCGACTAAAAAAAGGCCTTAAGAAAATAAAAGCTCACAGAGTTTAACCCCAATAACAGCCTATCAGATTCATTTACACTCCTTCTTCCTGCCTCTCCTGATGATTGAACTGACAACCCTCCCATCACAAGTTCACTTCTCTATGTGGTCAGGATGCTGATGTAAACCAGAGATTCCAGTTGAGTTCTCTGATTTAGAAATGTGGGATATTAAATCCTGGGATATTAGGTTCAGTGAGAAATGAGCAGGAATATTGTTTCCCAGTTTCAACAATCACATGAATTTTTCCAAGGAGGATAAATTCCCAGGAAATCTTTTTTCCTGTCTCATTTACAGGATTTGCTAGTTAACATGTCAGAGGCATGAACAGGTGAGTTCATGTTGACATGAATTCATTCTCATCATGAATCTGCCTCTTGTTGTCTTTTTCAGAGTCTGTCAGGCTGGTGGACGGGTCGGACCTTTGCTCTGGCAGACTGGAGGTGAAATCTAACCAGCTGTGGTCCTCGGTGTGTGAAGAGGACTTTGACATGCAGGATGCAGAGGTGCTGTGTGGAGAGCTGAGATGTGGGACACCTTCAGTCCTGGAGGGGGCACTTTTTGGACCAGCAGAGTCTCCATTCTGGACTCAGGTGTTCCAGTGTGAGGGCCATGAATCTTCCCTCCTGGACTGTGGACGCTCAGGGTCTGGAAACAACTGCTCACCTGGCAAATCAGTTGGACTCATCTGCTCAGGTGCAGCTTTGGTTCAGGTCCTCCTCTGTCCTGTTGCATATTCATGTATTAATGATGCTCTTGTCTCTGCTCAGATGCTGATGATGTCAGGTTGGTGGGAGGAGCAAACCACTGTGCTGGTAGACTGGAGGTAAAACACCTGGGAGAGTGGAGAGCAGCAAAGACAGACCGGTCCTGGACCCTGAAGGAAACAGCTGTGATATGTAGACGGCTGGACTGTGGTTCTGCTGTCTCAACACAGCAGAGAGACGAGTCCTCAGAACGACTCGTGTGGTTCATCGACTCTGAGTGTGTTCAGTCTACATCAACACTGAAGGAGTGTGTGAGATCATGGAACTCTCCTGGTTTCACCATCCAGGAAATCACCTGCTCAGGTAACATTATTGACACTAACAGTCATGTGACTGAGATCCAGGACAAGTTGTCTTTGGCTGTTTACATGAACACAAATATTCTTCTATTATTCTGACAATGATGATATTCCATTTTTTAACCTTTATTTAACCAGAAGAAACTCCCTGAGTGACTCACATTTGCAGCACCACTCTGATAATGTTCACAAAAACCAAATCAAGCTGCTCAGTTCATCTACTGAGGGCCTTGCTCAAGGGCACCTCAGTGGTGTTCATGAGGGAGGCAGCAGTGCTGCTTGTAGCTCAATCCTGGTGAGACAAAGGTGAAGTGTACTGATGTTTCCAGTAGCTTTTGAATCTGTTCAGCACTCAGCAGGAATTTAACATAATTTACTGTCTGTTTCATCCTTTTCTTCAGGAAAAACCCTCAAGTGCTAAAAGACAGATAAATGAAATTAGCTCTTTTTTTAAACGTCAGATCTGCAACATAAACAATCTTCACAACAACGAACCACAAAAATTAGTCATGTTCACCCATAGTGTGCTCACGTGGTGAGGTAGAGAAGCTAAAAAGACTGAGAAACAGTTGTGAGAGAAGCTCCTGTTAGCATAGCCTTCATCTCAACACTCAATCAAGTTCACTGATTCCCATAAATTGACATCAAACAAATGAACCACAGAGTTCCTTGTTCCAGTTCCAGCCAGGAGCTTCAAAATGCTGCCTGCCAGATGTGCAGGAACTTAACTGGAAGCTCTTCAATATAAAAGCCTCAACTCCTGAGAATTGCCTTAACAAAATAAAAGCCCACGGGAAATTTTCCCTCAGAAATGGACCGACATTAGAGTCATTTACACTGCTTCTTCCTGCAAATCCTGAGGATTGAACCAGCAACCTTCCAATCACAAGGCAATTTTCTTTCCTTTTGGTAACATGTTAGGGTTTAGGGTTGAGGATTGTGTGGGAGACCCAAATGCAGACAATTTTGGGAGGTGCACAAAAGAGGTTTATTGAAGCTGGGTGACTGGGGGCTAGACGTGGCGTGAGGGCGAAGGCTTGAGACGTGGCGTGAGGGCGGAGACGTGGCGTGAGGGCGGAGACAAGACGTGAGGCTGGAGGCTTGACCGGTGACTGATGAACTTGACAGAATACAAGACAGAACAATCGGCGACGACAGCGACATCATCAACAACAACAACAATGACCCAACAACCTAACAGGCGAAAACACACGGGTTAAATACGAGAGGGGAAACAAGACACAGGTGGTGCAATCAACCAGGTGAGACACATGAGGTAATCACAGGAGGGAGGTCAGGAAGACAGGACATGACTACAAAATAAAACAGGAAGCACGAGACAGGGATCGTGACATAACCAGTGCTCAATTTTGCAAGGGTCCAGAAGGTGATGAAAACCAGAGATTCCAGTTGTGTTCTCTGATTGACACATGTGGGATATTAGATGATATAAGATCAACAGGGCGGCTCTATGGGGAAGCAAGATCTGTCTCAAACAAATGTCCTGCCCCCTCAAATCAAAATTTTAGAAGTAAAAAAAAAACACATTTTGATATACGTACAAAATTGATATATTATGAGTTGACAAAATTATCTGCAGTAGCAGAAAAAATGCAAAAAAAGGTGTGTGATACAGTCTCAGCTTCCTCTCATCTCCCTGTCACTCAGCTGCACGCACATCTGTATTTGTAGAATCAACTGAGGACCAGCCCGTTGTTCTTCTCACTGTTTGACTCTGGAAGAGAAGTGTTTCTTTCTGGATCCCACAAGCACCACAGTGAGCTGGTCTGCTGCATGGAGCCAACAAAGACCTTCAATGTTGTTGGTTGTCGAGATCTGGATGGATGTTTTATATTATTCTTTATTTTATTTATTTATTTATTTTCTATTGATCAGTTTTGTTTTTCAAGACTTGGTGAAGGGATTTTTCTTTAATAACCTGGCCTACCCTTTTTGTTTTGTTGATATTGGCAATAATGATAAGTGTTATTGTTGGGTTTGAATATATTTGATTCAGGCCATCCAATGAAGGTAGATGTCAAGATTTAGTTGTTGTCATCCTAAGAAATGTTTTTTGTTTTTTTTTAGTTTTTGTTCTTTTCTCTTTTTAATTTTTCCCCGAGGTATTGCCACCGCATCAGGGTCAGGGGGTTTGTGGGCCTCAGTGACCTGAAGAGTTACACCAGCAGAAGCTTAGCCTTCAGGTGGGACAAGTGGGACCAAGTGGGACCGGTCTTAGGGTAAAGGTCTGATAAAGAGCAATCAAACTACATGATAATATCAGTTATCCAGAGAACCACCTACCCCCCCCCCCCAAACACCGCCACCACACCATTTTCCCACATGTGTTGCCACCCTTTGCCCCCTTCACATTTCCATCTGCCCCCTTATATGTGACTGTCTAGAACCAGCCCTGTTGGATCACATGAATTATTTCAAGGATGATAAATTCCTTGGAAATTTGCGTCTTCCTGTCTCATTTCCAGGGTTTGCTAGTTAACATGTCAGAGGCATGAACAGGTGAGTTCATGTTGACATGAATTCATTCTCATCATGAATCTGTCTCTTGTTGTCTTTTTCAGAGTCTGTCAGGCTGGTGGACGGGTCGAACCTTTGCTCTGGCAGACTGGAGGTGAAATCTAACCAGCTGTGGTCCTCAGTGTGTGAAGAGGACTTTGACATGCAGGATGCAGAGGTGCAGTGTGGAGAGCTGAGATGTGGGACACCTTCAGTCCTGGAGGGGGGACTTTTTGGACCAGCAGAGTCTCCATTCTGGACTCAGGTGTTCCAGTGTGAGGGCCATGAATCTTCCCTCCTGGACTGTGGACACTCAGGGTCTGGAAACACCTGCTCAACTGGCAAATCAGTTGGACTCATCTGCTCAGGTGCAGCTTTGGTTCAGGTCCTCCTCCGTCCTGTTGCATATTCATGTATTAATGATGCTCTTGTCTCTGCTCAGATGCTGGTGATGTCAGGTTGGTGGGAGGAGCAAACCACTGTGCTGGTAGACTGGAGGTGAAACACCTGGGAGAGTGGAGAGAAGCAGAGACAGACTGGTCCTGGACCCTGAAGGAAACAGCTGTGATATGTAGATGGCTGGACTGTGGTTCTGCTGTCTCAACACAGCAGAGAGACGAGTCCTCAGAACGACTCGTGTGGTTCATCAACTCTGAGTGTGTTCAGTCTACATCAACACTGAAGGAGTGTGTGAGATCATGGAACTCTCCTGGTTCCACCATCCAGGAAATCACCTGCTCAGGTAACATTATTGACACTAACAGTCATGTGACTGAGATCCAGGACAAGTTGACTTTGGCTGTTTACATGAACACAAATATTCCTCTATTATTCTGACAATGATGATATTCCCTTTTTTAACCTTTATTTAACCAGAGGAAACTCACTGAGGGACTCACATTTGCAGCATCACTCTGATAATGTTCATTATCACATAAAACAAGGTGCTCAGTTCAGCCACTGAGGGCCTTGCTCAAGGGCCCCATGGTGGTGGTAGTGAGGGAGGCAGCAGTGCTGCTTGTAGCTCAATCCCGGTGAGACAAAGGTGAAGTGTACTGATGTTTCCAGTAGCTTTTTAATCTGTTCAGCTTTCAGTTGTATTTTAACATAATTTACTGTCTCTCTGTTTCATTTTTGTCTTCAGAAAAAAACCTTCAGAGCTAAAAGACAGATAAATGAAATAAATTTATCTCTTAGAAAAACAACAATTTTAAACGTCAGATGTGCAACATGAACAATCTACACAACAACGAACCACAAAAATTAGTCAAGTTCACCCATAGTTTGCTCATGTGGTGAGGTAGAGAAGTGAACAAGACTGAGAAACAGTTGTGAGAGAAGCTCCTGTTAGCATAGCCTTCATCTCAACACTCAATCAAGTTCACTGATTCCCATAAATTGACATCAAACAAATGAACCACAGAGTTCCTTGTTCCAGTTCCAGCCAGGAGCTTCAGTGTCTTTAACAGGATCAGCACACATCAGGAAAACCCTGTTTAACCTCACTTCTTTCTGTGAAGGCATCAAATTGCTGCCTGCCAGATGTGCAAAACAGGAACGTAACTGGATTCCCTTCAAAATAAAATTCTCAAATCCTGAAAATTACCTGAACAAATTAAAACCCCTCAGGAAATTTTCCCTCAGAAACAGACCTACATGAGAGTCATTTACACTGCTTCTTCCTGCAAATCCTGAGGATTGAACCAGCAACCCTCCAATCACAAGTTAATATTTCTTAACTTCAAGCCACCAGTGCTCAAATTTGACAAGGGTTAAGATGGTGATGAAAACCAGAGATTCCAGTTGTGTTCTCTGATTTACACGTGTGGGATTTCAGATGATATAAGAGCATGTGAATTATTTCAAAGAGGATAAATTCCTTGCAATTCTAAATTTTCTTTTTCATTCTCAGGTTAAATTCCTTGGAAATCTATGTTTTCCTGTCTCATTTCCAGGGTTTGCTAGTGAACATGTCAGAGGCATGAACAGGTGAGTTCATGTTAACATGAATTCATTCTCATCATGAATCTGCCTCTTGTTGTCTTTCTCAGAGTCTGTCAGGCTGGTGGACGGGTCGAACCTTTGCTCTGGCAGACTGGAGGTGAAATCTAACCAGCTGTGGTCCTCGGTGTGTGAAGAGGACTTTGACATGCAGGATGCAGAGGTGCTGTGTGGAGAGCTGAGATGTGGGACACCTTCAGTCCTGGAGGGGGGACTTTTTGGACCAGCAGAGTCTCCATTCTGGGCTCAGGTGCGCTCAGGGTCTGGAAACACCTGCTCACCTGGCAAATCAGTTGGACTCATCTGCTCAGGTGGAGCTTTGGTTCAGGTCCTCCTCCGTCCTGTTTCATATTCATGTATTAATGATGCTCTTGTCTCTGCTCAGATGCTGATGATGTCAGGTTGGTGGGAGGAGCAAACCACTGTGCTGGTAGACTGGAGGTGAAACACCTGGGAGAGTGGAGAGAAGCAGAGACAGACCGGTCCTGGACCCTGAAGGAAACAGCTGTGATATGTAGATGGCTGGACTGTGGTTCTGCTGTCTCAACACAGCAGAGAGACGAGTCCTCAGAACGACTCATGTGGTTCATCAACTCTGAGTGTGTTCAGTCTACATCAACACTGAAGGAGTGTGTGAGATCATGGAACTCTTCTGGTTCCACCATCCAGGAAATCACCTGCTCAGGTAACATTATTGACACTAACAGTCATGTGACTGAGATCCAGGACAAGTTGTCTTTGGCTGTTTACATGAACACAAATATTCCTCTGTTATTCTGACAATGATGAGATCCTGAATTTGATGAGGGTCATGTTGATGATGTGAAATACGGAATCCAGATGTTTCACTTTAAGCAGAGAGACCAAGTTGTCTCAAATACGAGTGTGTGTGTGTGTGTGTGTGTGTGTGTGTGTGTGTGTGTGTGTGTGTGTGTGTGTGTGTGTGTGTGTGTGTGTGTTTTGGGGGTTCAGCCTCATCAAGCAATAACAAGAGGAAGGTGAGTCAGGAAGGGAAGTTTCATGGTTCTTGTTTTTTCCGATGAGTTTCAGCAGGATTAGTAGTTGAGAAAAATGGGTGAATATTAGAATGATGATTTCCTGATGTCTCCACAGAGTCTGTCAGGCTGGTGGGGGGGGTCCAGTCTGTGCACAGGCAGACTGGAGGTGAAGTCTAACCAGTCATGGTCCTCTGTGTGTGAGGAGGATTTTGGCCTGCAGGATGCAGAGGTGCTGTGTAGAGAGTTGGGGTGTGGGGCTCCGTCCCTCCTCCACGGGGGCCCGTATACAGACATGGAGACCCCAGTCATGGCAGCAAAGTTCCAGTGTGGTGGAGATGAATCTGCTCTGCTAAACTGTGGAAGGTCTGGCTCAGTGAGGAAGACCTGCTTACCTGGGAAAAGCGTTGGCCTCGTCTGCTCAGGTGAAGGTCATAGATCTGCTTCATCCCACCGCTTTACTTCTACCACTCATGATTCCTGTGTCTGCTCAGAGCCTGATGGAGTCAGGATGGTGGGAGAGCCCAGTCGCTGTGCTGGGACCCTGGAGATCAAACACCAGGGAGAGTGGAGACCAGCGGCCCCTGGGGGTCCTGAATGGCTCCACCAGTCTGCCTCTGCAGTGTGTAGACGGATGAATTGTGGCTCTGCTGCTTTAACAAATAAAAGACAGAACTCGCGATCCAGGCCTGTGTGGTGGATCAGGTCTTCTTGTGTCCAGTCAGCATCTGGACTGCGGGAGTGTGTAGTGGAGACTGATGAAGTTCATAGTGCTACCAGTCTGATGGTGGTGTGCTCAGGTAAAACTGGACATTCCAAACAAGCTGCTGCTTCCTCGATGACACCAGCACATCTGCTGATTCAGCCTTTCTTCTGCTCCCCCCTCCACAGATTTGCTGGTCCAGCCAAACATCTCCTTCTCTGCCTTCACTGACGGCGTCTCTGAGGTGAGGCAGCAGGAGACTCTGCTGCTCCGGGGCTCCAACTTCACCATCAGTTGCTCTGTTGAACCACAGTACCCAGGAGGCCTGTTCCAGCTCATCTTCTCCACCTCCAGCACGGCACAGAACTACACCCTACCAGCGCTCAAGCACTCCGCCCAGTTCCTGTTCTCAGCAGCAGACCACACCCACCGAGGGAACTACAAATGTGTTTATCACCTGTCCCATGTTTTCCCCCATCACTTCTCCTCTGAGAGCCAGGAGCTCCACCTCATCATAGCAGGTGACAACAGGACCAGCTGGAGTCAGACAGAAGAATGTGACCCTGACTACATTTACATGCACTTTCTACTCCTCTGTTCTCCTGCTTCTTGTTTTTAGCCTGAAAATGACAACATTCTGATGAAGCTGTTTACATGACTATGGAAAATAGTCCAGCTAGCTAATTCTAACTAGCTAGGCTAGTCTGAGAGATGAAGGGCGGAGCTAAAGTTCACTGTCAAATTGATCATTTTCTTGACAGTCCAAAAGGCTCCTTAAGAACAACTTTGGACTCAAATGCCCCTTTAAAAAAGAAATCTATAAGTCCAAGAAAACAAGCACCTTGGTACAATTCAGAAAGCAGACACCTGTAAAGTGTCATGAGATAACTTTTGTTGTGATTTGGCGCAATATAGATAAAACTGACTTGACTTGTCATTTGTTTGTCTCCCGTCCAGTTAAAGTGTCTCACACTGTGAGACTCTACAGTTTTAATTCCTCCTGAAGTTCATTCATGACAGAAAAGCCTCAAACCTAAATAATATTGGTCTGTCCTACGTTTTCATTGAGAAATGCTCAGTTTTGAAAACCCACCCAGAATAAACTCTTTCTAGAATCCTGATTAAATCTGGACTGTTGTCATTTTCAGAATAACAGTGGAACGATGGCGGACGTGTAAAAATAGTCTGTGTTAAATGAATCCACCAACCTTCTGGGAAATATGCTTCTTGTCCATCATCCCCAGAACCAGACAAGGAGACAGAGACTCTCCTCTAGGGAGCTGAGACCCACGCTAGTTAGCTTAGCACATTGAATAGTAGCGGTTGGGAAGTGTTAGCAAGTGTTAATAGTTTCTCCAGAAACATTTGTTCGTCCTATCATTTGCTCACGTGAAGGTCCCACTTCAAACTCAGTATCAGAACGAACCTGACAGGAAACGATCTCGTTGCAAGAGGCCCCAGACTTGAACTGGACAGTTTGAACAAACAGGAAACAAAGAGAGAGGAAACTGCATGAGGTTCAACACGTTGGTGAAATCAAACCAAGAATGTTGTAATTACATGTTCTGTGTGTCCATGAGGGAGCTGAGACCAGCAGAGACCAGCAGACCATGAGTTAGCTTAGCATAATGAATGGTAGTGAGTGGGAAGTGTTAGCATCAACTGTCTCAGGATCTTGATGTTGGTTTGTCCTGCAGTCCTCCACCTCCTCCTCCTCCTCCTCCTCTCTTCCAATGTCGGCCATGATCAGTAGCAGCAGTCGCTCTCCTGCTCCAACAAACATTTGGTTTTGGTGGCCAAATCACTGCTCCCAGTCAGGAAAGTAGTCCCAGCTATGTGTCTGATTAAAATTAGAATGTCTGTTAAAAGTGATCCACAAGCCCAGATATATGAATGCAGGTGTAGCGGCTCCAGACTGAGGGGTATCTGGACGCTACATGTGATACCCAGGATGAAGACTGAGGATCAATGAAGAGAGAAACGATGGATGAACGTCTTCTCAAGTCCGTTTGATTTCTGAGGCTTCGTTGGGCCTGTGGGAAAAATCTCTCAACCTAACCCACGTAAGCGTCAGAGCTCCACCTACTGGTCAGGTGGAATAAATTCAAAAAATAGGGGGTGTCTGTTTTATGTGAAAACGCATTAAATCCCAACATTTTCTGTCTGTTTACATTAAAACTTTTATTTTAATTTTTTTCAGTTCCTTCCACAGGCAACGACTGTTTGGGACTTTTATGCTAACACTTCCCACCTCCTACCATTCATTGTGCTAAGCTAACTAGCATGAGTCTCAGCTCCTAGAGAAGGGTCTCCATCTTCTAGTCTGGCTCTGGGGATGATGGACAGTCAGAGACTTCTCCTAAAAGTTAGCGTGTTCCTTTAACATGCAGCCTTCCATCAAGAACCTTCAACCATCAACATGTCTGTGGTGGTCAGTGGTGATGTCATTGATCAAATGTGATGATTCTAAATGTTTTTCAGTGCCTTTAAGTGATTTCATCATCAGAGCGTTCATCCACCATCTGATCCTGGGGTCATGTGCTGTCTTCTTCTACCGCTACTTCAAGGTAACACGACGTAGCTTCGTAGTCCTTGGCTATGAGCAGTTGTTTCAGCAGCAACTGGAGGTCTGAGCTGTCATGTCTTCCAGGCCAAAATGGAGCGGCAGGCAGGACACCAGGAGAACATTGAACTCAACGCTGGCGATGCTACAGAGGAAGGCTTGGTTGATGAAGAGGCTGGAGTTCACCACCAAGACACCACGGACGTGTGACTGCAGCGCCGCCACAACTGAGCTCCAGGCTTCTTCTGCTTTCACCGTGATGATGTTTAAAGCAACAGGACGTCTCCTCATTGCAGTCTTGTAGTTTTCCTCATGTTTTCATGATCGTCCGTCTCTGTTCTCAAGGTCAAGTCTCAGTTCTGGCCTGTTTTATCAGATAGATCAAAGGTTATTGAAGGTCCCTGAAATGAAAACTCCATGTTCTCAGTTCTGATCCTGCATCTCTGTGGTCATGGCTCATTTATCTCTCCACACATGACAAACCAAAAACATCCCTTTTCCAGTGTTTTCACATCAAACTCCCTGATTTTCTTTTTTTCTCTTCCTGTTAAAACAATCCAAACATTTGAGGACTCATCCTTCCCTCAGTGGCGTCGACTCATTTTCCATCCAATGGAAACGTCTCCTCAGATTTGGATGCCCCTCCCCCATCCACCACGTGATGCACTGTGGCCCCAAAATACTTTTTTTCCCATAAACATCCAAGAAGAAGTGTCTGTAAAACATTGGATTCATTGTTTTAGTCTCTACAGCCCAAACTGACTCGTTCCACTGACAGAATAAAACTGATGGAAAGTCTGAAGGACCATGATTCCATTTTTGTACCCACTTTTGTTTGCAGCAAGCTAACCACAAGTAGCCAGAGCAGGTCAAGTGAACATGTTCTGCTGTGCAGGGGTGCGTTCACTGCTTCTGGCTCAAGTAGAGGTCACATCCTGTCACATGACCCATGAGGACAGAGGTTCTGTTCATCATCAGAACTGTTGTGGAGCCGTCTGAGCACATTTTGTTGAAAAATAATCACAAAATCAACTTTAAACAAGTTCCCATCTACCAGCATAGCAGAGATCAGCTCATGGTCCAATACTGGGCCTCCTCCTGATTAGTAGGCTGGATTTTTACAGTGAACATTTGAAGTCACCAAATGAGAGATGGAAACAAAATGAAGTCCAGTTTGATGCTGGAAAACCACTTCTTTGACAAAACTGTGTTTTTCTCAGCTTTCGTTAAAAAAATGACAGTTTTTCATGAAACCATCCTTCATTCAGGTGTTGATGAAAAACATAAGAGACTCACTGACAACAAATCTTTTGAAATGAAAACAGACACCTTGGTCTTTGTTCTGATGAGCTCTGATGTTGTTCAACTGTTGGTCTCTGAGCCTCAGCACCCCTGCCTGTTTGAAGGCGTATTCTGTCCAAGTAGAGCTCATGATGTGTTCATCTGACCAAAATGAAAATGGATGAAAATGTCAAGAACCTCCCTCCCAAATGTGATGTCTTCCACTGAAACAACTCTGGAACATTGAGAGGTTTCCTCCTCCAACAGTCCTGTCTTCTTACCAGCTTTGCTCTCTCACTGCTGTTTAGTGTTGGAGAGATTTTGTTCTGTGACACCTGTGAGGAAGAGACTTCTATTCTTCTTCATGATGTCATGACCTGATTTCTGGAGTGAAAGTAGTTAGTGTGATGTCATAATGAGCTCCATGATTTTCTGTTATTTTTGGTAAGAGTTTCATTGTTTCACCTGTACATGCATAGTTACACCAGAAGGGGGCAGTTGAGCTCATAGAGTGCTTGGTGACGTGAAAAATCTGTAAAAAAAAAGTGTTCTTCTTCTGTGGTGGTTCTGCTGATGCTTCCAGTTCTTGCCAATGCTGAAGTAATAAAAGAAGGTGTTGTCCAGCAATGCTGTCTGTCTTCATGGTGTCTCATTGACTCCTTCATCTACATATCAGGCCACAGCAACAGTGCTGTCCCTCACTACACAACATTGGACACTGAGATTCCCACTAATGATGAGTCAGCACATCCTGACTGTTATGATGACCTCAGCCTGAATGCTCCTCCTTCTTGAGATGCCAGACCTCAAAGGACTCCAGTTTGACTCAGAGTCACTTCTTCTTCTCTTGGACAAATAAATGGATGAACAAACACTAAAATATCAATCATGATTTAAACCCACTGGCAAAACCAATGTTTCCACTTTGTTGATTTGTATAATTTCCTTCAATAAATACAAGTGGGTGGAGCCCAGATGGTCAAAACCTGTTTCCTGTCTCCTGTCATTGTGGAGAGTCTCTGTTCTGTCCTGCTGCTGTCCAGTTGTCTCTACTGAGCCAACTCAGGCTCACACCCTCTTCATCAAAACATGACGTTTGGTCGAGTCCTGTCACATCAACAGGTGACGTGGAGGAAGTCATCAGGAGACACGGCGATGTACAGCTATGTGACATCAGCAGAACTGTGGAAGTTTATACTGAGTCTCCTGATGACAAGTGGCAGTATACAGATATTAAAGAGGGTCTGAGCTAAAACTGAACCTTGGGAACTTCAACCTTTGATCTCAGAGTTTTTTGTTTGATCTTAGAATTCTTTCTTTGATCTCACTTTGATTCCTCAATGATTTCTTTGTGGACACAAATTGTCTTTGATCTCTCAATGAGACAAAGACATAGAAGCTCAAACCTCAGCCTCCAGGAGGCCATGATCCTATAGTGGGCAGTACTCTGTGTTGTGGCTGCAGCAACCCTGGTTTAAATCCGGGTCACGGCAGCAACATGAATACTGACTAGTATTTGTTGTTAAACTGGACAGTTTGTCTGTTGAAGCTCTCTCAGACACTCCTTTATTCATCCTCCCTTCAGGCTCAGCAGCATCATAGTGAATGTGTCTGACTAGGATCAGAACCCTCAACCTGTAGGGCTGTGGTGCAATGAGAACACATCTGACAACGGATCAGAGGAGTGTCTGTTTGACTCCTGAAAACTCCATTTAAAGCTGAGAGGAACTTGTTCTTCATCACCAAATTCCCTCCCTGCACGTTGTCTCTCCAAAAGCATTCAAATCAAAGTTGAACCTTTGACAAAAAGCTCCCAGTAGGTGATGCAGGCTCCACCTCGCTCTTGGTTCTGGAACCTCACCAGTTGAAGCTTTCTCAGCACTTGGATCTCATGTTTCTGACATCTCTGAGCTTGTTTCCTATCCACCTGTCTCATATTGATGAGGTCATACAGCCTGATGATGTCTATGGTTCTCCTTTGAGTGGTTCCTTCTGGGAGAGTTCTCTCTCTGTAACTTGTGTGTGTGTTTGGTCGTATCCTGTTTCTCCTTGACAGCACTTTAGTGTTTTTACCACTGGTGTGACTGACTCTGGAGAAATTTCTTTGTGTGTATTGATGGACACGGGCCAAGCAGAAATTTCCCACAATGCCATAAGGCGGTGTTTGGTCATTGTTGAGCAGGCGTCAGTCTGACAACAATGTCATATTAGTTTGTTATCACTTGACCAGACCCAAAAGTAGGCTCCAGGTATCAGTTTCTTCTCAATGCTAATGTCTGCTAGCTTAGTCTGCTACTTTGATGGCTCTGACTACAAAAAGGTCCAGACCCCTGGATATGGTGGTTCCTCCCTAAACGTAGATTCTGTCAGCTCATGTTTTGAAATCAACTCACCATGAACACAAGTAGATTTCAATGGACTGCAAATGTGTCTCATTTAATGGTAAACATGTCAAATATAAATTCCATCACCAGAGGAGGTCTGCTGCTGGAATTAAGCTCCAGATATTCACAAGATATTCTAGATCTTAAAATAAAGCATTTTTACATTTGATTTATTTTTCATTAGCCTGCTTCATGTGGTGTGATTTTATGCATCTTATATTAAATAGAGCTTCTTCAATGATAGTCCCTGAGGATGTTGGATGATATAAAAAGATGATATAAAAAGAGTGTCGTGACTTGATAAACTGGTGATGACGGCGTATCTTTAGAATGTTTTATCCAGTTGTTACTCGGGGCTCCACTCGTTGTATTTTTGTCTCGTCCAACGAGAAACGATCAGTCTCAGGTTTAAGCTCATCAATGAGTCCTTGTGGATCAGTGGCTTGCATGCATGAATGAGTTGGAACACTTCTTGGAAATTAAAGAGGATTTAATACAATTAAGAAAACACTTAAGACAGAGTGATAATTCCAGCAGAGTAATTAAGGCACTTATTGAGTAGCAGGTATGAATTAGCCTCCTTTTATCTGAGCTTCAAGTAGACGGCAAAGAAGCAGGTGGAAAGGTGTGTAGGATGAACGATAGTGACCTCCAAACAAATGAAGAGGACTGAGTGGAGGCTGACCAGCTCTACGGAGTCAGGCGGAGTTTGGCAGTGAGACAGGAGTCCAGGCCTGAATAGGTGAAAACCAACGTAACCGGCTGACGTTCTCAGCTGGATTCTCCCATCGATGTACGATGCCTCTCCAACGAACTGGAGGGAGGACGGCTTCCAAAGCCTCCAGCTCGTCGACCGTGGCTCCCGCTGACATTCGCTCGATGAAGAAGAGAAGCGCGTTGATTCGCTACCCTCTGGTCTTAGGCTGCTGGCTGCCTCGACTAAGCTGCTCTTCTCCAACACAAAGGTGGCTTCTCTCTGCTGGTCAGGATGGAGATTCAAGGCTCACAGGAGGTCAAGAGTGTAGCAACCGTGAGCTGAGATCGATGATGAATTACAAAAATAGAAAATTTAAAAAAAAAATTAGTGGAATAGAAAAGAAAAGGGGGAGAGCCGGACCAGCTGCTCTAGGAGCTCAAGCACAAAGGGCAGAAACAAGAAGCACTGAAGAGAGCGCCAGCAGTGGATGGTGTCACCACTGTTATAGTAAACTGGTCTGCCTCAGAGCAGTGACCTTTGACCTGTGTGGGGTTGTTGGCCAATCAGCACACTTTGCTGTCTTCAGTCCTTCTCAGATATCAACAAATGAAGCTGGTTGAACAGACAGCAATCATCATCACTCAGAGACATCACCTAGAGAGGAAGATTGCTCAGAGTTGTGACAATGACAGTGAAGAGGCAAGGAAAGCTGGACAACCACAGACAGTGAAACATTCGGAACATCATGTTTATACACGTGTGTGTGTGTGTGTCAGAATCAGAATCAGAATCTTTTATTTTCGTTGAAGGGGGGGGGGGTTCCAGTTAAAATAGTTAGATAGAGCGCTCTTCCAGAGCCACCGTGCACCACAGAATGCAGATACAAAGAAAAGATACAAAAGATAAAAGATAAAAGCAAGATAAAAGACACTGTTAGAACAGAAAGATCCAGAAAACCCACCAACCAGAGGTTTGTCTGGTACAGATGTGGAATTATTGGCTCACACAATGTTGAGGCACCTGGGAAGAAGACAAACAAAAAAGGCTTGTGTGATTCAGACATTCATCAAAAATGGTCCTGTCGAACTGTTCAATGTGTCATGACTTCTATCCATTTTCTTCTGCTTATCCTGTTCAGGGTCATGGAGGGGGTGGAGCCTATCCAAGCAGCTTTTGGGCGACAGGCCGTGTTCACCCTGGACAGGTCACCAGTCCATGACAGGGTTAACACATCCACAGACAAACATTCAAAGCCAGACTCAGGAGGATCTCTCCACCCTACAGACTGTAAAGGAATCATCAAAGATGGCAGTTGGAGTTCTGTGGATCTGTGCTGGATTCCTCGTCCTCACGGACCAGAAGTCTGTCTGAAATACGACACTGATTGATGATCTTTACATGAATCTGTAAATGCTTCTAAAATTAAGAGAAAAAAAATCCTATCTTCTTCATGTCTCAAGCCAAATCACATCAAGAGTTCTTTTATGATAATTTTTTTAACCGGACGTCTGCTTTGACTGGTTGGTTGTTGAAACAGAGCAGGACAGGACAGACAGCAGAAGACAAATATAGAGAAGAAAAGACAAAAGACAGAGAGAAAGGGGGGAGAGAATGACAAAAAGATGGGAACAAGATGAGGGAGAAAGACAAACCAGAGAGAAAGACGGAGGGATGGAAGACAGACACACAACCAACAACAGCAACAGCAGCAGCAATAATAGTAAACTAGCTGCCAATGATAACGTCTCCTGGTCACTGAAGCAATCAACTTCAGCATAATAGGAGGCTTGAAGAGCCAGGAAATAAAATATAAGCACAATACTGATGTGAATGTCAGTGCAATACTGAGAACACTGATATGTAGACGACTAGTAGGGGCAGTGCAGTGGTTGGCACTTTCACCTGGCCCTGTGATGGACTGGCGACCGGTCCAGGGTGAACCCCTCCTCTTGTACTGAGGCTGCTGGGACAGGCTGCAGTTCCCTCTGAGACCCTGAACAGGAAAATCTGTAGAAAATGGATTGATGGATGGAGTTTGCTGTGTTTAGAGGGATTTTCCTGGTTCTCGTGATCACTTCTTCAATCTGAAAATACTTTCCAATTGAACAGTTAGAAAAATTTAACTTTTTGCAAAATGGGGGTTGCCGGTTCTTCACATTTGACCTGCAGGAACAGTCTCACAGTGGCAAGACAAGAACACTTCTACTTTTGATGATGACAGTTTGTTCAGTACCATATTGTCAAACACTGGAACATCCACAGCACCTGAACAGGGACTTGAACCCTGGACCCTCAGATAAAAAGGCTGATGCTCTACCGTCTGAGCTACTCAGGCTCTTTCTGCAGCATTTAGACAGGAAAAGAAACACCTGTGAAGGTCAATCTGATGCTTTCTTGACTTGTTCAATCCTCCATGTTAAAGTCCACCATGCTTTTGATTGGCTCTGATTCTCTGTGGCAAAATCCAACAAGAGGCTCCAAAAATGTCTTGAATGTCATAAGAATGCACAGGACAAGATGTTAGTTTCCTTCATGTCTGCAGTTCCTCCACTGGAAAGTAAAGTCAATGCTGTTCCTCTGCTGAAACCTGGGATCGGACCAGGGACCTTTAGATCTTCAGTCTAACGCTCTCCCACCTGAGCTGTTTCAGCTCTGAGTGAGGGCCCTGCTTCTCTCATTTTATAATCTCTTCCACTCTCACTAGAACTTAGAGAGGATTTGAGCTTCTGTAGTCATGACACATTGAACAGTTCTACAGGACCATTTTTGATGAATGTCTTAATCAAACAAGCCTTTTTTGTTTGTCTTCTTCCCAGTTGCCTCAACATTGTGTGAGCCAATAATTCCACATCTGTACCAGACACACCTCTTGTTGGTGGGTTTTCTGGATCTTTCTGTTCTAACAGTGTCTTTTATCTTAAATATGCCACTTTCACATGAAAACATCAATAACAGGACAATATCGATACTATTATTGCTGCTGTTGCTGTTGCTGTTGTTGGTTGTCTGTCTGTCTTCCATCCCCCTGTCCCTCTGTCTTTCTCTCTGCTTGTCTTTCACCCTCATCTTGTTCCCATCTTTTTGTCATTCTCTCCCTCCTTTCTCTCTGTCTTTTGTCTTTTCTTCTCTATATTTGTCTTCTGCTGCTCCAGGATCAGCTCCTATCACTCAGTGGTCCAGAACCATTATGAAGCCTGATCATGAATGTGAGCAAAGCTCTTGGAACAGGCCTGCTGCCACCACAACTAAGATCCTGCAGGTCACTAGAAACTCCAATGTCCAGCTTACAAGTGGACTTTCCTCTGATCTGTGGTGGTGCTGAGTTTAGCAAACATCTCCAACAAGAAGATGAAGGAGGCCATCAACTCCTCCAAGCTTAACATCTATACTGGCTTTACTGGGAGATCAGGAGGTCAAAGCAGATCTTCACTCTCCACCTCAGATGGTTTCTACTCACAGAGATGAGGGACCAGTTCAAACCAGCTACCTGGAGCTCCCTTAAGCCATTGTCCCCCCCCCCCCCCCCCCCCCACACACACACACACACACAGCCTGTCTTTGGTATAAAATGGTCTGTCAAGTTCACGTTGGAAGATTTCTCTGACTCCATTGTGAATAAAGAGATTCTTCATCTGACACCTGAGTCTTGATCCACTGATTCCTCTGATCCACCTCTTTCTGCTCCAACAAGGCTGACATGGATCAGGTGGGTCCATGTCATCCAATCAGTCAGTCAATCAGGTGTTTGACTGCTTGTTGATTGTAATTCCATAGAGTTTAATCTCAAATGTTATAGAATTAATAAGAACATCTTAAAGACCTTTGTCCAACACTTGAAACTCACCTGTCTGTCGAGGCCCAACTGGCCTTTGGTCGTGAGGTGGTGGATGCATGTGTATGAAATGAGGCTCGTGTTGCTGTGAGGAGCCACTAGAGGGAGACACCTGTCGTTCCTCCCAGCTGACAATGAGGCTTCACAGCTGCATTTGAAGCTGTCCTTTATGAGTCACAACTGTCTTGAGCTCAGGAGCCAAACTCACCGAAAAAATATGCAAGTGGCTTTGGACAAAAGCGTCTGCTCAATGAAATTGTAGGATTATAGAATTCTATAAATGTATAATATAATTGTAGAAATGCTCTCTATCACCACCCCCAAAGTCTGTGCCAGGGTCTCTGGCCAGTGGTCAATGGCTCATATCACCTGCCCAGGATGGATCAAGCTTGCTTGTCTTTGTAATTCTGCACTTATTAGAGACCTGGAAACAAAGGAATGCTGAAAAAGAGAAAATAGGACCTCACACAAATGGGCTTGTGACACAATTTTAAAGAATTGTGTAAATGTGAATCTTTTACAAATGTGTGTGTGAATGTGGTTGTTGTGGCCGAGTGGTGAAGGCGATGGACTAGTAATCCATTGGGGTCTCCCTGCTCAGGTTGGAGTCCTGCCAACAACGTTAAAGTGTTGATGTTCTGGAGGAGACAACATCTGATCTTTTTAGATCCACGAGTCAAAGGTTTTCTTTAAAGGGCTGTAGAAATTGAGGATGAGGGAGAGACAGAATTACAAACCATCTTCGTGAGGACATTTTGAAAAATGATGACATTTTGCCACAGTCATTATTGACTTGGAACACTGCAAAAATATCCCTTCTCCAAAAACCCTCCTCTTCAACTTTGTACCCAAGTTGTCTCCTCATCAGGCACCACAGTGTCCAGGATGTTCAGTCAAAAAGTCATTAATGATTTTAAAAATGTCCATCAAACACAAAATAAGGCTTCAAATAGGTAAAATCACCATCTGTAGACTGGACCAATATGCTGATGTGATCCTTTGATTAGTTTAGGATCAGTCAGAGATCAAAGACTGAAGCAGGAGATCAATGCTCAGAACCCAGAGATCAAAGACAGAATTCAGACATCAGAGACAGAATTCAGACATCAAACACATACCTAGGCTCCACCCCCCCCAGACAGTTTCCATGTAAGTCGTAAGTTTTATTTTTAAAGCGCCAAATCACAACAAATGTTATCTTCTTTTTATTCTTTTTATTAAAGATTGAAGCTCCAAACAAGACAGAGTTTGTAGACAAGAACATCACAACCAGGGAGCTTTCACTTCTTTTGATGGACAGCTTTGATTTCAGGTTCTACCTCTGTAAAATTGAAAGTAAAGTAAATGAAGCACCTGTGAAGGTAAAACTGATGATGTCATGACTTGTTCAGTCCTCCAACATTAAAGTCCAACAAGCTTTTGATTGGCTCTGATTCTCTGTGGCAAAATCCACAGAAAATCAGAAGAAACAGAAAATCTTGAGGTTGTCTCACTTTTTTTTTTAAAAAGAAACTCTGCATAGGACAGTGATAGGATGCTTGTTTCCTTGGATGAAAAAGTCTGGTACTCTCATCTTCTTAAACATTTACTTGTTCAATCAGGACAAGAGAATCTGAGCTTGGATGTCATTTTGTAGTAAGAGGTGAATTAAACTTGTAAACATCAGCTGGTGTTCACTCTGATGATGTATCGATGGTCTGTATTCTGCCTTCTGTAGCACGATGCTGCTGGGAAGAAGCCTGATTATGTCAGAGTTGTGTTCAGTGGCTCCTGCTGGGTCCATTTCTGACAAATAGGCTCCAAAGAGTTCAGGTGTTTAAAAGCTCAGGGTTGCTGTCAGCAGACAAGGTGGCCGAGTGATTAAGGCGATGGACTGCTAATCCATTGTGCTCTGCGCGCATGGGTTCAAATCCCATCCTCTTCGTGAGCGACTCTGGTTTCTACTCCTACATTATGGAATTACTGTGAGGCTTTTAACTGACACAGATACCAGTTGAGTCAACTTCCCTTTCACAACCTGACCAAAACAACTCTGACACCCAGAGCTCACATGTGTCAATCACCTCTGTAGAAGGTCCCGCCCCCACAGAGCTATAAATCCTCCCATCAGTGAAGAAAACTGAAGATGCCTCTTGGATGAGAGCTGAAGCATCTTCAAGAAACCTGAAACAGTCCACTTGGTACGTTTAAATAATTCTACAATTTCTTTAAGCTTTTGTCCAAAGCCACGTGCATGTATCACATGTATATAATATATATATGTGATACTCTTTCATCTACTCATGAACCAAAAATGCAGTCAAATACCAGTAAATTTGTGCAGAAAAATGTCATTTGTGCTCCTTCTTTTATTTATTTGTTTATTTAGCATTTTTTAATGTATTTTCTTTCAATTCACATTTTGTCCATTAACTTCATAATCACTCTTCTCAGTCGCCATCTCATCACATGACTAAAGTTTGGGTTCTGTATTGGTGGTAAAATATCCTTCCATGCCCCTCACTAGTTTGCACACAGAAAAGCATATTTTACTGGTTTCAAATCTCATTTATCACTTCTCGGCTGGACTACTGCAACTCTCTCCTGTCAGGATGTCCTAAATACTCTCTAAAGAGTCTCCAGCTGGTCCAGAACGCTGCAGCGAGGGTTTTGATGGGAGTTAAGAAGAGAGAAGACATCTCTCCCACTTTAGCTTCTCTCCACTGGCTTCCTGTAGGATCTAGAATCGACTTCAAAGTCCTTCTGCTGACTTATAAGGCTCTCAATGATAAAGCTCCATCCTATTTGAAAGAGCTCATTAGTCCCTACTGTCCGACCAGAGCACTCCGCTCCCAGAATTCAGGTCTTTTAGTGATTCCCAGTATCAATAAAAACAGACTGGGAGGTAGAGCCTTTAGTTACCGGGCTCCTCTACTTTGGAACCAGCTCTCTCCATGGGTCAGAGAGGCAGACACTTTAACTACGTTTAAGTCCAGGCTTAAGACCTTCCTCTATGACAGAGCCTTCAGTTAGGACTGGTTCAGGTAGCTCTGAACCATTGATAGCTATGCTGCTACAGGCTTA
Organism: Aulostomus chinensis; assembly: GCF_037954235.1. Taxonomy (NCBI): domain Eukaryota; kingdom Metazoa; phylum Chordata; class Actinopteri; order Syngnathiformes; family Aulostomidae; genus Aulostomus; species Aulostomus chinensis. The sequence goes on from NC_141323.1 coordinate 26,897,003, forward strand.
GACTGCTGGGGGACACATCAGGTTACATGGAGCCCTTCCCTCCTCTCCTCTCCTCTCCCCCTCTCTCCTCCTCTCCTCCCTGCACATTTTTGGAACTGTCATTACCACTACTTGTTGCGCTTTGTAGTTTGGCCTTGGTGTCTCGCAGTCTCTCTGTGTTTCCACAGATCCACCAGAGCCCCAACCGCCGCCTGCATCGCCCCCCCCCCCCCTCTTATTCCCTACTGTTACACCGGCCTGCGCTCCCCTTCCATGAACCAGTCTGCCATCCAGTCCCCCATCAAGCTGGCTTGCTCTCCCTGCCTCCCGTACCAGAAGCTTCCTTCTTCAGCTGTTATTAACATTTCCGTGTTTCCCACATTTTGTATTGTAAACTGTTTTCTTGTCTGTAGCAACATCTACTGCACGTCTGTCCGTCCTGGGTGAGGGATCCCTCCTCTGTTGCTCACCCTGAGGTTTCTCAGATTTTTCCCTGTTAAAAGGGTTTTCTATGGAGTTTTTCCTCAGTCGATGTGAGGGTCTAAGGGCAGAGGATGTTGTTATGATGCCATGTGAAGCCCTTTGAGACAAACTGTTTGTGAAAACGGGCTCTACAAATAAAACTGCCTTGCCTTGCCTAGCGTGTTCTCTCACTTAAACCAGCTGTGGCAGCTTTCATTGTGTGATTGATTTTAAAATATAAATATGGAACAGAACCATTGGAATAAGATGTCAGGACATTTGAAGGAATGTAAATCTCCTGTTGAAATGTTGCAGTGTGCAGCTGAGGCTCTCTGGCAGTGGCACAAGGAGCCACAATGGCAGAACCTGGACCCTCCTGGAGGAGAACTACAGGTGAGGGCCTTCTTGGCTCCAGATTGATGGAAATCAAGTGTCTGAGGCTGTTAGCAGCCATTAAGTTGATCTGGTTGGGCACTGGTATTTTTTCTTGCTGCAGCTCAGGAGTGATTCAGGAAAAGAGTTTCAGAACAGCCAAGGTTGGAGACTGGAATTTTCAAATTTCCCCTGGAACCAGACAACCTTGGGAGGTAAAACCTCCAATCAGCCACTCAGATGCAGCAGCAGAAAGAAGCTGTCATCCACCCTGACAGTCAGAGCATCAAGTCAAGAAAACATCAACCATCTTGGAGTTCCAAACCTTCACCTGTCAGATTCAGCTACTTTTTATTGTGGGACTTTAAATTTGAACACAATGGAATTTGGAGAAGGAGTTTTCCTTCAAGTCCAAACATCATCGTCCAGCCTCCAACCAGAGGTCCATCAGTTATCATGGGAGCCACATGTGGAGTCTGGATTCTTTTCTAGAATGTGACGGCAATGACAGTCCTGCCAAGTGACATCACTGACATGAATGGATGACTTCAGTCACGTGACTAAAGTGCTATGGTTCTTCTGATGAAGGGCGGCATGATGTTTGCTGTCTCAGGCTCCACCAAATGTCCTCTTCAGTGCTCCATCTTCCCTGCATCAGAGACACAAGGGTTTCTCCTGGTGCCGACCCTATCATCCTTCTACCGAATGGTGAGGCGATGGATCCTCAGAGGACGCTTGGATCCTTCTTCTCATCAGTGCCACAGTTTTTCATGGAAGGAACAACAGGAGCTTTTTAGTCATGTTTTGCTTGGTGTTTCCTGCTCAGAGCATCAGGATCTGTGACGCCATCTTGTGATAGTGGATTCATTCATCTGCTTTTTCAACACATTCAAGTTCATTTTCCCTACATGTCAAAATACATTTGGTGTGGAGTTTTACTTTCTGGCCTCAATCATAATGTGTGCATTTATTCTTCATGAACATTTCTCAGCTTTGTAAGTTTATGATATTTTGTCTTCCTCTGTTTTCTATTCCATTGTTGTTGATGATTCTATTGCAGGTTTGAGTTCCCTGTTGACTGAAGCAGAAACAGGAACAAAAAGCTGGAGGTGGTCAGAGCTCCAAGTTGGGACGCTGATATTAAAGTAGGAGATGAACACATCCAGGGTAGCCATCACTCTCAGAACCTGCTACTTTACCTCTTCAGAATGTAGCAGCATAGCATAGCTTCATCTCACCGGTTAGTGGCCCACTTTGATGTCTGGGATATGAGGTTAAAGGTTCTTTACAGCTCTGAATGAAGGGTTTATAAAGTGTTAACAATGCCATGAATAACACAAGCATTCAGTAATCCTTGATAAAAGGAGACTCACCATCAAGTTGGACAAGTTGAAGAACAAAAGGACTTCTCCACTATCACATTTATCCTCACTGGTCCATACTTGGGGACCTCTGTACTAAATGGAGAGTTGAGGAAATGGGCTTGTTGTGGCCCTGCGGTCCACAGACCTCCTGTACAGTCACCAAGCGCTGGCAGACACAATCGTAATGGAACCAATTATTTTAAAATGACAGTAACAAGTAAGAAATAAGGCATTACAGCTTTGAAGGAACTTGTCCAGCACTGGTTTGTGAGTGGGTGTTGTCCTGTATTGGCAGGAAAAACTCCTTGAAATGTTTTTTCTTCAAAAGAAATGTGTCCTTCTCATGTTGAGCTGTGGACATCAGCTGACTGCTTTTCTTGCCACTGCCTTGCTGGCAGGAAAAGCCTGAGCAGAAATGAAGAGTGAGTTCAAGGCAGTAGATTTCACTCCATAGTTTAGGCCTTCATCCAGCAAGGAACCATAAATGATGATGTCAGCACTCCTCTAGCACGGCGATGCAGCTTCGAGAGGTCGGAGAACCACATGACTTCTCTCACTGGTTATTGATGTTTATCTGTGTCTATATATAATTTATGTCATGTATATATTTGTATATTAATATGTTATTCATGTTACATAAAACATGTTAAACACGGAACGGCGTGGACACAACAAATGAGCTGGTTCAGAGACACGAGGCAAAAAAAGCTGGATGAACTCTTCTTCATTCCAAAAATGACTTCACCCTTGAACACTGACGTCAGGTCATTTTATAGGGTCCTCCATTTTTTCATTTATGTGACGTTGCATATTAGGAAATAATTAATTGTAAAAAAAATTATATATTTTGATGAAAACTATATTTGATCAGGAAAACTACATCGGGTCAAATAAATACATCGTTAGTGATGGTGTTACTAATTTTAACTTTAGTGCTCTGGTGCTGATTGCCTCATTAAGATCTTCATGAAGAAATAAACTGAGATTTGTAAAAATGTTTTTTTTTTTTTTTACAGAGTTGGCAGTTGTCTGAGCATTGAATCTTTCTTTGTGTTGAGAACAAACCCTCAAAGCCTTCATGTTTGAGTTTGCTTCACAGCTAACAGACAAACACCTCTTAGCCTGGTTCTGGTAGTCCAGGTTTAAACACCAACACAAGGATTTTATGCTGATTTCTTCACATGCAGCTGAAATCTAGACTTCAAGTGTTCATGTGAGGTTACAGCTTCACGCCTGTTTAAGAGTATCACATATGTATTATATACATGTGATACATGCACGTGGCTTTGGACAAAAGCTTAAAGAAATTGTAGGATTATTTAAATGTACCAAGTGGACTGTTTCAGGTTTCTTGAAGATGCTTCAGCTCTCATCCAAGAGGTGTCTTCAGTTTTCTTCACTGATGGGAGGATTTATACCTCTGTGGGGGCGGGACCTTCTACAGAGGTGATTGACACATGTGAGCTCTGGGTGTCAGAGTTGTTTCAGTCAGGTTGTGAAAGGGAAGTTGACTCAACTGGTATCTGTGTCAGTAAAAAGCCTCACAGTAATTCCATAATGTAGGAGTAGAAACCATAGTCGCTCACAACGAGGATGGAATTCGAACCCATGCGTGCAGAGCACAATGGATTAGCAGTCCATCGCCTTAACCACTCGGCCACCTCGTCTGCTGACCTGCTGACCCTAACCCTGAGCTTTTAAACAACTGAACTCTTTGGAGCCTATTTTTCAGAAATGGACCGAGCAGGAGCCACTGAACACAACTCTGACATAATCAGGCTTCTTCCCAGCAGCATCGTGCTACAGAAGGCAGAATACAAACCATCGATACATCATCAGAGTGAACACCAGCTGATGTTTACAAGTTTAATTCCCCTTTTACTACAAAATGACATCCAAGCTCAGATTCTCTTGTCCTGATTGAACAAGTAAATGTTTAAGAAGATGAGAGTACCAGACTTTTTCATCCAAGGAAACAAGCATCCTATCACTGTCCTATGCAGAGTTTCTTTTAAAAAAAAAGTGAGACAACTTCAAGATTTTCTGTTTCCTCTTGTTGGATTTTGCCACAGAGAATCAGAGCCAATCAAAAGCTTGTTGGACTTTAATGTTGGAGGACTGAACAAGTCATGACATCATCAGTTTTACCTTCACAGGTGCTTCATTTACTTTACTTTCAATTTTACAGAGGTAGAACCTGAAGTCAAAGCTGTCCATCAAAAGAAGTGAAAGCTTCCCAGGTTGTGATGTTCTTGTCTACAAACTCTGTCTTGTATGGAGCTTCAATCTTTAATAAAAAGAATAAAAAGAAGATAACATTTGTTGTGATTTGGCGCTTTAAAAATAAAACTTACGACTTACATGGAAATTGTCTGGGGGGGGGGGTGGAGCCTCCATCAGGTATGTGTTTGATGTCTGAATTCTGTCTCTGATGTCTGAATTCTGTCTTTGATCTCTGGGTTCTGAGCATTGATCTCCTGCTTCAGTCTTTGATCTCTGACTGATCCTAAACTAATCAAAGGATCACATCAGCATATTGGTCCAGTCTACAGATGGTGATTTTACCTATTTGAAGCCTTATTTTGTGTTTGATGGACATTTTTAAAATCATTAATGACTTTTTGACTGAACATCCTGGACACTGTGGTGCCTGATGAGGAGACAACTTGGGTACAAAGTTGAAGAGGAGGGTTTTTGTAGAGGGGATATTTTTGCAGTGTTCCAAGTCAATAATAACTGTGGCAAAATGTCATCATTTTTCAAAATGTCCTCACGAAGATGGTTTGAAATTCTGTCTGTCCCTCATCCTCAGCTGCTGCAGCACTTTAAAGAAAACCTTTGACTCGTGGATCTAAAAAGATCAGATGTTGTCTCCTCCAGAACATCAACACTTTAACGTTGTTGGCAGGACTCCAACCTGAGCAGGGAGACCCCAATGGATTTCTAGTCCATCGCCTTCAGCACTCGGCCACAACAACCACATTCACACACACATTTGTAAAAGATTCACATTTACACAATTCTTTAAAATTGTGTCACAAGCCCATTTGTGTGAGGTCCTATTTTCTCTTTTTCAGCATTCCTTTGTTTCCAGGTCTCTAATAAGTGCAGAATTACAAAGACAAGCAAGCTTGATCCATCCTGGGCAGGTGATATGAGCCATTGACCACTGGCCAGAGACCCTGGCACAGACTTTGGGGGTGGTGATAGAGAGCATTTCTACAATTATATTCTACATTTATAGAATTCTATAATCCTACAATTTCATTGAGCAGACGCTTTTGTCCAAAGCCACTTGCATATTTTTTCAGTGAGTTTGGCTCCTGAGCTCAAGACAGTTGTGACTCATAAAGGACAGCTTCAAATGCAGCTGTGAAGCCTCATTGTCAGCTGGGAGGAACGACAGGTGTCTCCCTCTAGTGGCTCCTCACAGCAACACGAGCCTCATTTCATTCACATGCATCCACCACCTCACTACCAAAGGCCAGTTGGGCCTCCACAGACAGGTGAGTTTCAAGTGTTGGACAAAGGTCTTTAAGATGTTCTTATTAATTCTATAACATTTGAGATTAAAATCTATGGAATTACAACCAACAAGCAGTCAAACACCTGATCAGATGCTCCTTCATGAGGCTGAGAAGAATCAATCTAAACTGGGATGAAGAAAATTAATTGAGAAGAGAAACCTACTGATTGGATGACATGGACCCACCTGATCCAGGCTCACCTTCACGCTTGGTTGTACAACCGTCACCAGTTGAAGCTTCTCTGGTTCAACAAACTCTGGGGACTCAAGACACAAGTCAGCACCGGTGCAGGTCCAGATCCAGATGTTAGCTGATGGGGACAATGGCTTCAGGGAGCTCCAGGTAGCTGGTTTGAACTGGTCCCTCATCTCTGTGAGTAGAAACCATCTGAGGTGGAGGGTGAAGATCTGCTTTGACCTCCTGATCTCCCAGTAAAGCCAGTATAGATGTTGAGCTTGGAGGAGTTGATGGCCTCCTTCATCTTCTTGTTGGAGATGTTTGCTAAACTCAGCACCACCACAGATCAGAGGAAAGTCCACTTGTCAGCTGGACACTGGAGTTTCTAGTGACCTGCAGGATCTTAGTTGTGGTGGCAGCAGGCCTGTTCCAAGAGCTGGGCTCACATTCATGATCAGGCTTCATAATGGTTCTGGACCACTGAGTGATAGAAGCTGATCCTGGAGCAGCAGAAGACAAATATAGAGAAGAAAAGACAAAAGACAGAGAGAAAGGAGGGAGAGAATGACAAAAAGATGGGAACAAGATGAGGGTGAAAGACAAGCAGAGAGAAAGACAGAGGGACAGGGGGATGGAAGACAGACACACAACCAACAACAGCAACAGCAGCAATAATAGTATTGATATTGTCCTGTTATTGATGTTTAATGTGAAAGTGGCATATTTAAGATAAAAGACACTGTTAGAACAGAAAGATCCAGAAAACCCACCAACGAGAGGTGTGTCTGGTACAGATGTGGAATTATTGGCTCACACAATGTTGAGGCAACTGGGAAGAAGACAAACAAAAAAGGCTTGTGTGATTCAGACATTCATCAAAAATGGTCCTGTAGAACTGTTCAATGTGTCATGACTTCAGAAGCTCAAATCCTCTCTAAGTTCCAGTGAGAGTGGAAGAGATTATAAAATGAGAGAAGCAGGGCCCTCCCTCAGAGCTGAAACAGCTCAGTTGGGAGAGCGGTAGACTGAAGATCTAAAGGTCCCTGGTCCGATCCCAGGTTTCAGCAGAGGAACAGCATTGACTTTACTTTCCAGTGGAGGAACTGCAGACATGAAGGAAACTAACATCTTGTCCTGTGTATTCTTATGACATTCAAGACATTTTTGGAGCCTCTTGTTGGATTTTGCCACAGAGAATCAGAGCCAATCAAAAGCATGGTGGACTTTAACATGGAGTATTGAACAAGTCAAGAAAGCAGCAGTTTGACCTTCACAGGCATTTATTTTCCTGTCTAAATGCTGTAGAAAGAGCCTGAGTAGCTCAGATGGTAGAGCATCAGACTTTTAATCTGAGGGTCCAGGGTTCAAGTCCCTGTTCAGGCGCTGTGCTGGTGTGTTTGACAACATGGTACTGGATGAAGTTCAGTGTTGAACAAACAAGTAGTATAAGTGTTCTTGTCTTGCCACTGTGAGACTGTAGCTGCAGGTCAAATGTGAGATAAAAGTGACTAATAATAATTTCATGTGGCATGCAATTAACAAAAGACCAAAAATAACACTGGTCAAGTTAATTTTATTTATATTGTACCAAATCAAAACAAAACTTATCTCGGACACTTTACAGGTAGAGCAGGTCCAGTACCAAACATCAGCAAGCCAAATAAGTGTCCTGTAAATACAACGAAAAGAATGTTGATGTCATCAAGAGAAAAGTACTGCATCTGCAAAAACAAAAAAGCTTACAGCACCTGGTATTCCCAAGCGGTCTCCCATCCAAGTACTAACCAGGCCCGACCGTGCTTAGCTTCTGAGATCAGACGAGATCGGGCGTGTTCAGAGTGGTATGGCCGTCAGCCCCTGACTCTGACACACATGGGCTCTATATCCATTTCACTCACTTTACAACCTCAGAAAAAAAGTGATGTGCAACAGCCTCAGGGTCTTTTCACACGCCAAATAGGTGTCCTGTCAATAAAAGAAAAGAATGTTGATGTCATCTAGAGAAAAGTACTGCATCTGCCATCTGTCTACTTCAAATTACACACTGCATGACATTCAATTTCAAAGCTGCAGAAAGGCGCTTCAAGAAAAGGTGTGTGAGGGAAGCTCGCTCATGCTGGTCCCCAAAGACTCAAAGCTGCCCTTTCCTCACAAAGAAAAAAAAAAGTTTACAGCACCTGGTATTCCCAGGCAGTCTCCCATCCAAGTACTAACCAGGACCGACCCTGCTTAGCTTCCAAGATCAGACGAGATCGGGCTTGTTCAGAGTGGTATGGCCGTAAGCCTTTGACGCTGAAACACATGGGCTCTATATCCATTTCACACACTTTACAACCTCAGAAAAAAAGTGATGCGCAAAAGCCTCAGGGTCTTTTCACACGCCAAACAGGTGTCCTGTCAATACAACGAAAAGAATGTTGATGTCATCTAGAGAAAAGTACTGCATCTGCCATCTGTCTACTTCAAATTACACACTGCATGACATTCCATTCCAAAGCTGCGGAGGGCGCTTCAAGAAAAGGTGTGTGAGGGAAGCTCGCTCATGCTGGTCCCCAAAGACTCAAAGCTGCCCTTTCCTCACAAAGAAACAAAAAAGCTTACAGCACCTGGTATTCCCAGGCGGTCTCCCATCCAAGTACTAACCAGGCCCAACACTGCTTAGCTTCCGAGATCAGACGAGATTGGGCCTGTTCAGAGTGGTATGGCCGTAAGCCCTTGACTCTGACACACATGGGCTCTATATCCATTTCACACACTTTACAACCTCAGAAAAAAAGTGATGCGCAACAGCCTCAGGGTCTTTTCACACGCCAAATAGGTGTCCTGTCAATAAAAGAAAAGAATGTTGATGTCATCTAGAGAAAAGTACTGCATCTGCCATCTGTCTACTTCAAATTACACGCTGCATGACATTCCATTTCAAAGCTGCAGAAAGGCGCTTCAAGAAAAGGTGTGTGAGGGAAGCTCGCTCATGCTGGTCCCCAAAGACTCAAAGCTGCCCTTTCCTCACAAAGAGACTTACAGCACTTGGTATTCCCAGGCGGTCTCCCATCCAAGTACTAACCAAGCCCGACCCTGCTTAGCTTCCGAGATCGGACGAGATAGGGCGTGTTCAGAGTGGTATGGCCGTAAGCCTCTGACTCTGAAACACATGGGCTCTATATCCATTTCACACTCTTTACAACCTCAGAAAAAAATTGATGCGCAACAGCCTCAGGGTCTTTTCACACGCCAAATAGGTGTCCTGTCAATACAACGAAAAGAATGTTGATGTCATCTAGAGAAAAGTACTGCATCTGCCATCGGTCTACTTCAAATTATACACTGCATGACATTCCATTCCAAAGCTGCAGAGGGCGCTTCAAGAAAAGGTGTGTGAGGGAAGCTCGCTCATGCTGGTCCCCAAAGACTCAAACCTGCCCTTTCCTCACAAAGAAACAAAAAAGCTTACCGCACATGGTATTCCCAGGCGGTCTCCCAACCAAGTACTAACCAGGCCCGACCCTGCTTAGCTTCCGAGGTCAGACGAGATCGGGCGTGTTCAGAGTAGTATGGCCGTAAGCCCTTGACACTTACACACATGGGCTCTATATCCATTTCACTCACTTTACAACCTCAGAAAAAAAGTGATGTGCAACAGCCTCACGGTCTTTTCACACGCCAAATAGGTGTCCTGTCAATACAACGAAAAGAATGTTAATGTCATCGAGAGAAAAGTACTGCATCTGCAATCAGTCTACTTCAAATTACACGCTGCATGAAATTCAATTTCAAAGCTGCAGAAAGGTGCTTCAAGAAAAGGTGTGTGAGGGAAGCTCGCTCATGCTGGTCCCCAAAGACTCAAAGCTGCCCTTTCCTCACAATGAAACAAAAAGGCTTACAGCACCCGGTATTCCCAGGGGGTCTCCCATCCAAGTACTAACCAGGCCTGACCCTGCTTAGCTTCCGAGATCAGACGAGATCGGGCGTGTTCAGAGTGGTATGGCCGTAAGCTCTTGGCTCTGACACACATGGGCTCTATATCCATTTCACTCACTTTACAACCTCAGAAAAAAAGTGATGTGCAACAGCCTCACGGTCTTTTCACACGCCAAATAGGTGTCCTGTCAATACAACGAAAAGAATGTTAATGTCATCGAGAGAAAAGTACTGCATCTGCCATCTGTCTACTTCAAATTACACACTGCATGACATTCAATTTCAAAGCTGCGGAAAGGCGCTTCAAGAAAAGGTGTGTGATGGAAGCTCGCTCATGCTGGTCCCCAAAGACTCAAAGCTGCCCTTTCCTCACAAAGAAACAAAAAAGCTTACAATACCTGGTATTCCCAGGCAGTCTCCCATCCAAGTACTAAACAGGCCCGACACTGCTTAGCTTCCGAGATCAGACGAGATCGGGTGTGTTCAGAGTGGTATGGCCGTAAGCTCTTGGCTCTGACACACATGGGCTCTATATCCATTTCACTCACTTTACAACCTCAGAAAAAAAGTGATGTGCAACAGCCTCACAGTCTTTTCACACGCCAAATAGGTGTCCTGTCAATACAAAGAAAAAAATGTTGATGTCATCGAGAGAAAAGTACTGCATCTGCCATCTGTCTACTTCAAATTACACACTGCATGAAATTCCATTCCAAAGCTGCGGAGGGCGCTTCAAGAAAAGGTGTGTGAGGGAAGCTCGCTCATGCTGGTCCCCAAAGATTCAAAGCTGCCCTTTCCTCACAAAGAAACAAAAAAGCTGACAGCACCTGGTATTCCCAGGCGGACTCCCATTCAAGTACTAACCAGGTCCGACCCTGTTTAGCTTCCGAGATCAGATGAGATCGGGCGTGTTCAGAGTGGTATGGCCGTAAGCCCTTGACTCTTACACACATGGGCTCTATATCCATTTCACTCACTTTACAACCTCAGAAAAAAAGTGATGCGCAAAAGCCTCAGGGTCTTTTCACACGCCAAATAGGTGTCCTGTCAATACAAAGAAAAAAATGTTGATGTCATCGAGAGAAAAGTACTGCATCTGCCATCTGTCTACTTCAAATTACACACTGCATGAAATTCCATTCCAAAGCTGCGGAGGGCGCTTCAAGAAAAGGTGTGTGAGGGAAGCTCGCTCATGCTGGTCCCCAAAGATTCAAAGCTGCCCTTTCCTCACAAAGAAACAAAAAAGCTGACAGCACCTGGTATTCCCAGGCGGACTCCCATTCAAGTACTAACCAGGTCCGACCCTGTTTAGCTTCCGAGATCAGATGAGATCGGGCGTGTTCAGAGTGGTATGGCCGTAAGCCCTTGACTCTTACACACATGGGCTCTATATCCATTTCACTCACTTTACAACCTCAGAAAAAAAGTGATGCGCAAAAGCCTCAGGGTCTTTTCACACGCCAAATAGGTGTCCTGTCAATACAACGAAAAGAATGTTGATGTCATCGAGAGAAAAGTACTGCATCTGCCATCTGTCTACTTCAAATTACACGCTGCATGACATTCAATTTCAAAGCTGCGGAAAGGCGCTTCAAGAAAAGGTGTGTGAGGGAAGCTCGCTCATGCTGGTCCCTAAAGACTCAAAGCTGCCCTTTCCTCACAAAGAAAAAAAAAAAGCTTACAGCACCTGGTATTCCCAGGCGGTCTCCCATCCAAGTACTAACCAGGCCCGACCCTGCTTAGCTTCCAAGATCAAACGAGATCGGGCGTGTTCAGAGAGGTATGACCATAAGCCCTTGACTCTTACACACATGGGTTCTATATCCATTTCACTCACTTTAAAACCTCAGAAAAAAAGTAATGCGCAAAAGCCTCAGGGTCTTTTCACACGCCAAATAGGTGTCCTGTCAATACAACGAAAAGAATGTTCATGTCATCGAGAGAAAAGTACTGCATCTGCCATCTGTCTACTTCAAATTACACGCTGCATGAAATTCAATTTCAAAGCTGCAGAAAGGCGCTTCAAGAAAAGGTGTGTGAGGGAAGCTCGCTCATGCTGGTCCCCAAAGACTCAAAGCTGCCCTTTCCTCACAATGAAAAAAAAAAGCTTACAGCACCTGGTATTCCCAGGCGGTCTCCCATCCAAGTACTAACCAGGCCCGACCCTGCTTAGCTTCCAAGATCAGAGGAGATCGGGCGTGTTCAGAGTGGTATGACCGTAAGCCCTTGACTCTTACACACATGGGTTCTATGTCCATTTCACTCACTTTACAACCTCAGAAAAAAAGTGATGCGCAAAAGCCTCAGGGTCTTTTCACACGCCAAATAGGTGTCCTGTCAATACAAAGAAAAGAATGTTGATGTCATCGAGAGAAAAGTACTGCATCTGCCATCTGTCTATTTCAAATTACACGCTGATTGATATTCAATTTCAAAGCTGCGGAAAGGCGCTTCAAGATCAAGTGTTGAGGGTAGCTCGCTCAAGCTGGTCCACAAAGACTCAAAGCTGCCCTTTCCTCAAGCTGAAGTCAAAAGAATTGCAAATTGATCCTTAGTACTTGGTCTGAGGTACTTGTTCTCGGAGATGGATGAAATAAAAATTGAATATATTCTCGTATTATAAAAATACAATGAACAAAATTATTAACAATGAGTAAGAGGATTTTCAAAACAAAACAAACAGTGTCTTTCTTGGTTCTGAGCTTTCGTTCCACTTAAAATAAAAATCTTTTTTAGTTAGATAGTTTAACATAAAATACCCTCAATTCATCCTTAACACCTCAATTGTAAGGAAAAAACAGTTTCCTCTACAAAAGGTAACCCTTTTGGTTTTTTTTTAATATACATCATATTTAATCCCTTTCAGAATCCTTAAGTTACTTTTTAATACGGTATTCTTTAATTTACAACAACTAAAACTCAATATTTTACCTGTGGGCACACACACATTCATATGAAAAACCTTAAATTTGATTTTTACCTGTTTCAGACCTGTTTATTGAAGCTCGTGTGCGGTCGGGGCTTCACAACTGTAATGGCCGCTTCACTCGCAGCTGAGCACACAATAAAAGCAAGTGCATGTGTATGTAAGTCCACACAAATCCAGGGTTTTATTAGAAGGGGGAGAACGGGAATGGAGGATGACAGTTTGAATGGTAATGGCAATGGCGGTGGCAGTCACAATCCAAACACTCACACACAATGGCGGGACAGCGAAAGTCACGAAGAAGAAAACACAGCAGGACAGGGCACAGCAGAACAGCAGAGCCATCAGATGGAAACCCGTCTCTCTCTCTCTCCAATGTCCGTCTCCTTCAAGCATATTATCTTAATTTAGCCACAATTATCAAACATTATCTCGTGTCGAATTCGCATTACCTTTACTTTCGCTCCAAAAATATTACAACGCTAAAGCTACGATCTGCAGGCACATTAGCACGGAATGCTATCCCTAGCTAGCACGTCGCTAACCATGTACACACCCAGTCTCTTTTCACTATAACAGTTAGATAAAGCGCAAATACAGGCATAAATATTCACCTCTCAAAGGTCACACAGAAGTTTACATCAGGACCACCAGTCGTCGACCTCCAAAATAAACTTAAATGCTCTCCACACAAATGATGCCTCCCCTCTTCGCTCTCTGATTATTGCCTGTTTCTCTCCCCATGCGCGCTAACTACTCACTTCACAAACGTGCGCCACTAGTCCCACCCCTTACACAGTATCTTTCCTCTGATTGGCTTTTGCGGTCTTAATACACCCAAAGATAAAACAGGAATGAAATGATTGACAGGTAACAATTGAGGTTACATATAAACACGGCTTCTTCCCCTCTCCTTATTCTCAGATCACTGATCTTTTACAGACTCAGAGAACTTAAAGACCTTTTGATGAATTTATTTTTTAACTGTAAATAGTTTTACTTTTTAAATGTTACATATTATATTTATGCTTTTAACCTGCTCACATTATAACCAATTTTAACGATTATGAACTCTATTTATTTTTGAACTTTTTAACACATCTTTTTATGCTTTTTATGCTATGTCATTTATTTGATTTTTGTACAGGGCTACATGTCGTATGATAACAAGAGTGTATATTGTTTACAATGTGTTACAGTCAATGGGTGGCACGTTGGTACCGTGGTTAACAGTGTCGCCTCAAAGCAAGTTCAAGTCCTGGCTCGAGCACAGGTTCTTTCTGTGTGGTGTGTGCATGTTCTCCCCGTGCCTGCGTGGGTTGTCTGTCTATTTGTGTTGGCCCTGCAATGGACTGGCTCCCTGTCCAGGGTGAAACCTGCCTCTCACCTGAAAGCCACTGGGAAAGGCTCCAGCCTCCCCCTGCAACCCTTAACAGAAATAAGCTGGGATGCATGGAAGTATAGAAAGTGGATACAATGAAGCGCATACAAATTTTTCGAACGCACGAAAAAGTCTCACCTTTTGTTTTTTTCATAAGCTTTAAACAAATAAAATAAACAAAGCTTTCAAAACTGAGAGAACAAGCAGTGGTGTTTAAGATCAACACCCAACATGGGGCTTGAACCAACAATCCTGAGACTAAGAGTCTCACGCTCGACTGACTGAGCTAATCAGGTTATGTCGTGTAAGTCCCATAGCATGAAGTGGTCAGAGTGAGAGAGTCACACTCCTGTGAGTGATCACCCACCCATCCACCCATCCATCCATCCATCCATCCATCCATTTTTTCCGCTTATCCTGTTAAGGGTCACAGGGTGGGGCTGGAGCCTATCCCAGAGGGGACATTACCTTGGACAGGTCAGTGGTCCATCGCAGTCCACCGCAGCCAACAAATATTGACAGACAACCATTCACACTCACAGCCATACCTACGGTCAATGTAGAGTTGCATTTCCATTTGCATGTCTTTGGACTGTGGAAGGAAGCTGGAGTACCTGGAGAGAACCAGCACAGGGAAAACATGCAGACACTCTCAGGATTTATTCCAATGAAGCGCCTAAAAAAGGAGTGTTGGAACTCACTCAGATGAATGAGACATTATAAGCCATCAAATATATACATGTAGATGTAGTGTTGGAGATCCAAGAAAACAGGGAGAAAAGAGAAGAAGAAGAAGAAGAAAAAAACAGCTTCTTTGACCAGATAACATAGTTGTCTATTTCAATGTTTGAGGTCTGAAAAAATAACTGATTAACTGTGAAATGTGATGGACAGGCAAGTACTTACTAGGATCAGGACAGCTGGAAAATAGGCTCCTGCATCTGTAGGCAATATCAGAGACAAAGAAAAATCAACACAAATGAGCAGTCACTTGAACGATGCTAAAACCACTCTTTTTTAAACAAATACAACCACAGCTTCTGCTCTATGGCCTTAACTACACTGTAATCATGCCATCAGACAGACTCATGCCAGAGCAGTAGCCTAGCACAAGATGGAGGAACGTAATTGCATGTAAACACAGTCAGTGTGCACTCATCTTAATATGAACCGACTTAACTGTTGTGTGACACGTATATTGTGTGTACTGTAAAATGGTTCAGACTATCAGAAAGCTTCATGAATTCACAGGCAAAATACAGATGTCGCACACATTAATTTGTGGAGGCTCGAGATGTAAAAAGTAAAGTCAACTCTCTGTCTCTTTTGGATTAATTTGCAAGCATTTTCAACATTTTGGCTAGCTGCTAAATCTGGCTAGCATGATGTGCACCGAGTGTAATTATCAATGCAAATGTGGCAGGATGAGAGGTCCCATCCTAGCAGTGATACTGGTTGGTGATGCCTGACTTGGCTTGTACCATCATTAGCCAACCAGTGTGAGGCGCTGCTCTATAAATAGGGGCAGCATCTACCTGGTCAATCTCTTGCTCTTGGGGTCCGGGGTCCTCCCACTTCCTGGTCACCTCGCTTCTGCCTCTGATCGCCTCACGTCTGCCTTCTCACCACCGTCTGTGCTGGTATGTAGCAGTAGCTCCCTGTAGCTCGTGTTGCATGCTGATCATGCATGTTTTTCATATTCACGTGTTTAATTGTAGGCGTCCGGCTTTTGGGACACGGTCCCTTAATCGCCGCTAGTGGGGAAACACCCCCCCCCCCCCGCCGATCTGACGTGCAGAGGCTGTTTGCCACAGCATACTAGCTGTGAAACCCTTTGCTCTGCATGCGTGCGATCTACACCTGATTGGCACAGCTGGTGAGCCGTGACACAGAGGAAGAACTAGCTGCTGCTTTGCTACCGGGCGCTGTCTTGCCAGACTATCCTGCTTTGCCAGATGCTCCTGCTTTGCTCTGGCTGCTGGTTTGCTAAAGACTACCCTGCTTTGCTCTGGCTGCTGTTTGTTACAGACTACCCTGCTTTGCTCTGGCTGCTGTTTGGCTACAGACTACCCTGCTTTGCTCTGGCTGCTGTTTGGCTACAGACTACCCTGCTTTGCTCTGGCTGCTGTTTGGCTACAGACTACCCTGCTTTGCTCTGGCTGCTGTTTGGCTACAGACTACCCTGCTTTGCTCTGGCTACTGTTTTGCTACAGACTACCCTGCTTTGTTACAGGCTCCTGCTCTATTAGCCTGCTCTGCTACTAGCCTGTTCTGCGACCTACTGGCCATCTACACATGTTTTGCTTGTTTGTTTGTTCACTGTTTACTGTGTTCACTGGAGTGCTCTGCTTCTGTGTTAATGAATTGGAATCCGCTGTGTTGAACTGGAGGTTGTTTCAGTAATTCACCTTGTTTAACCAGGGTCTGCCAGATCCTGATGTCCACCGTGTGGCGCCACTGAACTGTACTTCATGGTGCTCTGAAGGTTTGGATCTGCATTGTTTCCCATTCCTCCGCTTGGGCTTCAGGGTGGAGAAAGCTGCTGAACGGCTATCCGTTAGCTCCCTGGTCTAGCAATTGAGAAATGAACTCGTTTCTGGTTATTTTGGGTTGTATTTTTCCTTGCTAATTTGTGTTTAATAATTAAATCTTGTTTCTCGAATTAATTTTTAAATTGTGGTTTGAGTTTGGTTCTGGTTTTTGTGTTTTTTTTTTAGTTTTGGTGTTTAAATTATAATTCTTGTCATTTCGTTTCAGGTACTGGAAGCTCACGGCTTTTCCTCTTGTGTGCTGTGCACCCCTGTTTTGCTTTAATCATGTGTGTTTTTAAATGTGATGTCCCAATTGATCAGGGTGTCTTCTGCCTTGGGATCCCTCACCCCCACTGGTAAGCTCCAGACTTGTTTAGATTTATTCTTGTTCTTTTTTTAATCTGCTGGCCTGTTTACAATAAAATATTTTTGTCATGGAACCACGTCTCTTGCCAATTAGTAAATGAACCTGTGAGTGCCTTTTGGTCGGTACGTTAACTATTTCCTTGGGTGAAATTCCCAAGGTGGCGTTGTCCGGCTTTGGTCACTATTATATTTTAATAAGTGCACCCCCCTCTCGTGTGTGTCGCCACACAAACTGGAAACTTCACTTAGCCTCCACTGGCCTACAGACTTTGCGCCAGTGTCTACAAAAAATGCAATCGCTACTCACCAAATGACTGTGATTGAGATGGATGACGAAAACCAAGGCTCTGGCCTCACGTGCAGCTAAGGAGATTCTCCTTCCGTCCATAAGGCAAAGATACTGCATGATACTGTTGCTTTATTTACAGTGAAGTACTGTATTTTAGCATTACAGCATAGTTCTGTTAAACAGTCATGGGGTGTAATTTAACAGATTCCTATTAGAATTAACGGCAAAGTACTGTATTTTTATAAACAGGGTGATACTGTTGAAATCTTGTAGTACACTGCAAGCAATTGCTGTAAATTTACAAGTCCCACCGCTTTCATAAAATTCATCACTGGATTCAGGACGACCCCTGCTACTCGGCTGCGGTGGGCGGGAGGAGGCTCAGGCCCAAACAACGCTGACTGCAGCTTTAATTTAATCCTAGGTTGATGTAATACTCTGATAAATCAGTGGTATTTATTTCATGATTTTCATAGGAATAAGTTAAGAATAAAATGCCAGTTCATGGTTAAGCTAAAATTTACATAAATTAGTATTATGAAGAAGAGATTAAAATGTAAATAAAATTTGTTTAAAATTAGTAACTTTCAAAAAAACATAATTTCATGGGGTGTGAATGTCTTTCAAAAATGTTAAAGTAATTCTCTTACGTTAGGTTACGTGCGTGAGTTCATGACCTTTAGTGTTTACACTTCCGGGAGAAACGCGCGCGAGGAAGGAGCATCGTGTGAATGGCGTAACGTTATCGGAGTTTCGAGACTGTGTGTTGTCGGAGAGGAGTTTTTATCGGTAACGGACTGTGAACTGTAATTGACCGACGTGATCGGAGTGCGTGAGTCGGATTCTCCGCCACCGATTGTGTGTTGAGCACCAGGCAAGTCCAGTTACAGAAGCTAGCGGGAGCTAGGCTAACGCTGTCCACGCTGAAGGGAGACGCCGCTGCACGGACGGGGCAGGAGCTTCGGATAGTCGCCTCGGGAGAGAGTCGTTAATGGAGGACGCGTCACTGCTGCCGACGGAGTCGGAGGACGGGTCGTGGTTGCCGACGGAGCCGGAGGATGTGCCGCTGCTGCCGAGTCACGGAGGTCTGTTGCTGCGGGCTGCTGCGAGCGGGACGGTTGCTGCCACAACGAGCGAGGGATTCATCGGCTGCGGTCCGGTATTGTTGACTTCACCGACACACGGGGGGATCTGGTAAAGGTTTCCATCATGAGCTCCAACTAAAGCGCGCCAACGAAAGTAAACATGAGTGCACTCGAAATAAAATTCGACAGTTGAAAGAAACAATATACCACGGGGTTCTTCTTTTTTATTTTTTATAGTCTTGTTTGTTCAAGGTTTGAATGTGTTTTTCTGCAAGCCTTTAATACATTTTCTAAACTGAAATCTTGTGTTTTCATTGAATTTGTGTGTTGTTACTGAAGCTTTACAGCAGAGTTTAAAGGTCAAGTGTTCTCCCCATAGCCTCCATTTGAATATTTAAGAGTGAGAATCATACATTGCCTTAGATTGATATTAATTATTCGAGATGGGACTTTAACTCATTTCAAATATCTTGTATGGTAAAAGTGTTCCCTGTAAGCCTAAGGTGGGTTTTAATATTGGAGCCGGTGGTAAAAGGGTTACATTTAGAAATCTAAACCCCTGCTACCATGAGCACACATGGAAATAAAGACTCAACTGACCGCTCGGTCTACTTCAGCTAGCACAGTGAACAATACCGTTGTTTACTTGCTAGCTGATAAGTGAGCAGCTGATGTTTGCAATAACATTGAAATAAACTAAAAATAGAGTCAATAACTCAAATCCTATCACCACCAAAGGAGCCACATCTTTAACACTTCAATCTCATAGCGACTCCTCAGGATTTCTTCTTCTCTCCATTGCATTTTGTAGGAGGCTCCTGCCGGTCCACACTGCCTTCCCCCTAACAGATTCAGCTACTGAGACTAAAGTTTGTTCGTGAGCTCAATGCATAAAAGTGACTTAATATTTGTTGAAAACTAAGTAGGCATGAAGCTGTAACCTCACATTAACACTTGAAGTCTAGATTTCAGCTGCATGTGAAGAAATCAGCATAAAATCCTTGTGTTGGTGTTGAAACCTGGACTACCAGAACCAGGCTAAGAGGTGTTTGTCTGTTAGCTGTGAAGCAAACTCAAACATGAAGGCTTTGAGGGTTTGTTCTCAACACAAAGAAAGATTCAATGCTCAGACAACTGCCAACTCTGTAAAAAAAAAATAAATAATTTTTTTTTACAAATCTCAGTTTATTTCTTCATGAAGATCTTAATGAGGCAATCAGCACCAGAGCACTAAAGTTAAAATTAGTAACACCATCACTAACGATGGATATATTTGACCCGATGTAGTTTTCCTGATCAAATATAGTTTTCATCAGAATATATATATTTTTTTATAATTATTTCCCAATATGCAATGTCACATAAATGAAAAAATGGAGGACCCTATAAAATGACCTGACGTCAGTGTTCAAGGGTGGAGTCATTTTTGGAATGAAGAAGAGTTCATCCAGCTTTTTTTGCCTCGTGTCTCTGAACCAGCTCATTTGTTGTGTCCACGCCGTTCCGTGTTTAACATGTTTTATGTAACATGAATAACATATTAATATACAAATATATACATGACATAAATTATATATAGACACAGATAAACATCAATAACCAGTGAGAGAAGTCATGTGGTTCTCCGACCTCTCTAAGCTGCATCGCAGTGCTGGAGGAGTGCTGACATCATCATTTATGGTTCCTTGCTGGATGAAGGCCTAAACTATGGAGTGAAATCTACTGCCTTGAACTCACTCTTCATTTCTGCTCAGGCTTTTCCTGATGTCCACAGCTCAACATGAGAAGGACACATTTCTTTTGAAGAAAAAACATTTCAAGGAGTTTTTCTTGCCAATACAGGACAACACCCACTCACAAACCAGTGCTGGACAAGTTCCTTCAAAGCTGTAATGCCTTATTTCTTACTAGTTACTGTCATTTTAGAATAATTGGTTCCATTACGATTGTGTCTGCCAGCACTTGGTGACTGTACAGGAGGTCTGGGGACCGCAGGGCCACAACAAGCCCATTTCCTCAGCTCTCCATTTAGTACAGAGGCCCCCAAGTATGGACCAGTGAGGATAAATGTGATAGTGTAGAAGTCCTTTTGTTCTTCAACTGGTCCAACTTGATGGTGAGTCTCCTTTTATCAAGGATTACTGAATGCTTGTGTTATTCATGGCATTGTTAACACTTTATAAACCCTTCATTCAGAGCTGTAAAGAACCTTTAACCTCATATCCCAGACATCAAAGTGGGCCACTAACTGGTGAGATGAAGCTATGCTATGCTGCTACATTCTGAAGAGGTAAAGTAGCAGGTTCTGAGAGTGATGTCTAACCTGGATGTGTTCATCTCCTACTTTAATATCAGCGTCCCAACTTGGAGCTCTGACCACCTCCAGCTTTTTGTTCCTGTTTCTGCTTCAGTCAACAGGGAACTCAAACCTGCAATAGAATCATCAACAACAATGGAATAGAAAACAGAGAAAGAAAAAATATCATAAACTTACAAAGCTGAGAAATGTTAATGAAGAATAAATGCACACATTATGATTGAGTCCAGAAACTAAAACTCCACACCAAATGTATTTTGACATGTAGGGATAATGAACTTGAATGTGTTGAAATAGCAGATGAATGAATCCACTGTCACAAGATGGCGTCACAGATCTCACCATCAAGTTGGACCAGTTGAAGAACAAAAGGACTTCTCCACTATCACATTTATCCTCACTGGTCCATACTTGGGGACCTCTGTACTAAATGGAGAGTTGAGGAAATGGGCTTGTTGTGGCCCTGCGGTCCACAGACCTCCTGTACAGTCACCAAGCGCTGGCAGACACAATCGTAATGGAACCAATTATTTTAAAATGACAGTAACAAGTAAGAAATAAGGCATTACAGCTTTGAAGGAACTTGTCCAGCACTGGTTTGTGAGTGGGTGTTGTCCTGTATTGGCAGGAAAAACTCCTTGAAATGTCATGCAAGTTTTTTCTTAAAAAGAAATGTGTAAAACATTCATTAACATCCAGGCCCAAAGACAAGAGAGGGCAACGCTCCAGGAGTCTTTGATCTCTGAATTCTGAGCATTGATCTCCTGCTTCAGGATCACATCAGGATATTGGTCCAGTCTACAGATGGTGATTTTACCAAGTGCACTACAGCAGTCCTTGTTGCTGTCTGCTGTTGTGTCACAGCAAAGTAAGGAAACAGCCTGACGGTCCTCAGGAGGAAATTCAACAACCTCCAAAGATGGAGGTGAATCTAGACCTGCTCATGTTTACTGTCCTTGATGAACTTGACAAACACACCACATGTCACACACTCTACAGTTTCAATATGTTGAGAACATGAAACGTGTGGCCCCAGTGACCCTGCATGAAATTTTTGTCCAATTCATATTTTGATTCATGACCCAGAACCACTCAAAACCCCAGAAAAATAAAGGTTTGGGTGCATTAAAGACATAAATAATAACATCATCATGTTTCAAGGGGGCTGCAGGGTGGTGCAGTGGTTAGCACTGTGGCCTCACACCAAGAAAGTTCTGGGTTCGAGTACCGGCTTGGGTGCAGTATCTTCTTGTGTAGAGTCTGCAAGTTCTCCCCGTGCCTGTGTGGGTTCTCTCTGGTACTCCGGCTTCCTCCCACAGTCTAAAGACATGCAATTTGGGGACAAGGCTGATTGGATTCTCTAAATTGACTGTAGGTATGAATGTGAGTGTGAATGGTTGTTTGTCCCTGTATGTTGGCCCTGTGATGGACTGGTGACTGGTCCAGGGTGAACGCTGCCTCTTGCCCGTAGACACTGGGATAGGCTCCAGCCCCCCGAGACCCTGAACAGGAAGAAGTTGAATGAATGTTTCAAGGTTTTCTTCCCTCAAATCTGAAGGTCAAGCTGCATTATTTGCAGTGCTCATTAGCAGGGGAATTAGCTCCAATGGTAGAGTGCTAGCTTAGCATGTGAGAGGTAGAGGGATCCATGCCCTCATTCTCCAGAATACTTCAGCTTGTTCTGTTGATCAGAGGAGCTGCTGTGTGATGAATGCTGATGTTTGTCCACTGCTGTGATAAAGTGTCACCCTGTTACTGATACTGACCATTTCAGCTAATTCCCCTGCTAATGAGCACAGCAGATAATGCAGCTTGACCTTCATGCATGGTTGGATGAGCGTCACCAGGTGAAGCTTCTCTGGTTGACCAACATGTGGAATCTCTTTCAATACTCCAGTGGTGGTTTAAGTGGTGAAAATATGGATTAGTCACTGGAAGTGTGTGTGTGTGTGTTTAAAAAGGCAAAAAAAACTTTTTTCAGCAATAGAACTTTAATACAAACGCAAAATGAAAAGCAGAAAAGGCCAGAATCCAAAATATGGATTTACAGAGGAAGCGTGCTGGGCCCAGAACCCAGAGGTTGATGGATCAAAACCATCCTCAACTAAAAGAAGGGAATAAAATAAACTTGGTTGTTTTGAAATGTGAATCTGTTAAAGAGGGGTGGAAATGGTGAGGTAGTCAGTTGTCCCTTTTGTTTTATTGCAGAGACCTCATTGTTACTTAAATAATTTTAATTCTTTACTTGAAGATTCATGCTTTTTCGCTCAAAATGTATAAAACTTCTTGCATGTTGGTGCCCCATCACACACAACAGGTGCACTTGTACTCTTTTCATCTCTGACCCACAAACATTCATAATCTTCCAGTGAACGTCCAATTATCTTCTGAAATCAGTGATGAATCTTTCCCTGCTGAGACTCATTATCTCTGACTGTGACTAGCATGTGCTAGCAGAATACAGCAGTCCTTCTTCATTATCTGTCTTTGTCTCTGACCAGCTCTCCTGCTCTCTTTCCTCCTACCAGTCAAAGCAGACATCTGCACCTACTGATCTTGGATCTGCTGCCTGTTCCTGCCTAATAAAAGAAGGAACCAGCACCTGGTTCTACAGGCTGAATTAACTCCAGGACGTTGGCCAGCCGTGTCAGTTGAAACCTTATTTGTCCAAATAGAGAAAAAATAAGTCTGATTGTTAATGAAAGATGTCATCATGGCTTTGAAACTGTGGTTGGGGACAAACCAACATGAGCACATTCATGGAAGAATAGCAACAAAAACAGGAAGTGTTAGTTAGCAAGTACTCACCAGTCTTGCACTATCATACTTGATTCTAGTGGAACAAAATGGCTGCTGCTGACTGTGCTGCCTGGTGGTGGATCACTCTTCACCATCCTCACAGGCCTTGATGGAACCAAAAAGGCGACTTCCTGGAGAAGATCTTCCAGGGCGTCCAGGTTAAAGCGGTGCCCCAGCTGGCACCAGGATCTGACCCAGGTCCTGCATGTGAGATACTGTCAGTTCTGTTCTGCCCTGCTCACAACCACAGGCTGGTGTTGAGGCCTGCAGCAACCAGGGCCCCAGTCACCAAGTGTATAAAGGCTTGTCATTGTGGCAGTGGGAGGAGTCAAAATGAAGACAGACCAATGTGAGCAGGACGTTACTGCAAAAGTAAGAAGAACTTGACCATGTTTCCTACAGTACCCAGGAGGCTTGGTAGTTGTTGAAGGAAGCTCCAAAAGCAAAGAGCAGACAGCAGGATATAAAAAGAAAAGATCCAGACAATAAAACTACAAGCAGAAACAAGATGAAATACTAAAAGCTTTGGAAAGATACTCCAAGGTTGTATATACATTATTATATACACTACTATTCTCCATGACTCCTAAAGAGGGAAAGGAAGAATTAGAATGTGGATCAGATCAGCTGATTTCAGTTTTAAGTCCATCCCTCCATCCACTTTCTATTCTTATCCTTTAAGGGTCATGGGGGGGGGGGGGGGGGCATCAGTCTCATGCAACCTAAACTAAAACTTCAGTCAGATCAAATTCAGATTAAAGCAAGAGTTTCCAGATCAAAGTCAGAATTCCTGATGATGTCATCAGGGCTTTGACAGTACCTAGAATTCTGTCTTTGATCTCAGAAGGACATGAAAGAAACACAATTGAGGAAAGTATAAGAGAGCACATTCAGCTTCATTAGAAACACTTGAACTGTTGAACAGTAGAATTTGTTTGAAACAGTTTACAACACTGAGTGACAGGATTGAAGAGGGAAGATTTTCTACTTAACATTTAATTCTAACTTAAAACTGGGGATGAACATTCTCAGTAGTTCATATACTAATATACAGAGTAAGTCATGTCATTCCCTTTTGGAAAAAAAAAACAAGAAAAAAAACATGTGAAGCTCCTCCCCCCAGCTCCAGATGGTACAGACAGATATGAGAGTGGCAAGGAAGCAAAGAAGTGTTGTGCTCCTCTCCAGTGCTCTTGTGTTGTTGTGTTCTTCTCAGCTCCATCATGAAGACGTGCTGGCAGTGGGCGCTGGTGGAAGTTTGCAGCTCTCACTGGAAAGTCCTGAGGCTCCTCCCATTCTGAAGCAGGCAGTTGCTCCTAGCCAGCCGACACTTTCCCTCTCTTGTGTAGGAGTGAAGAACAAAATCAAAATAAAGAATCATCACTCTTTCATTGGGGGACATTTTTTCTCATTCTAAAAATTCAACAGCTTCTATCATTTCTTTTACAGAATATGTCAGTGATATACTAGGATTTTCTGTTGTGCTGTCAAATTAACTTTTATCGATGCTTCACACTTCAGGTGTGAAAGTTTTTCAGTGGGAAAGACATGAGAATGAGGACGAGGCTGATTGATACTCTAAACTGACTCTAGGTGTGACTGTGAGTGTGAATGGTTGTCTGTCTTTATGTGTTGGCCCTGCAATGGACTGGCGACCCCTCCAGGGTGAACCCACTTCATGCTGAAAGCTGGGGAGACAGGTCCCCCCACCCCACAACCCTTAACAGGATAAGTGGAAGAAAATGGATGGATGAATGAATGGATGGATGGATGGATGGATGGATGGATGGAAGGATGGATGGGCTACAGTTCAGTCACTGTGTCTCTTGTTCCCACAGTGATTTGATGCATCCTACCAACACAGCAGGACTCACCAGGAGACAATGGATTGTCAGTCATTTTTCACTGACAGCGCTGGAGCCGGAGCCCACAAGGTCACAACTGGCATTGGTGGACTCCAGGATATGTTTGGACCTACAGAAATGCACAACCTGTTAATGACAACACTTTCATATATTTTGCCCTGCTCACAGATCTCTGATACAATTTTCAAGTCATACAACAGGTTCAATGTTGACCCTTCGACCACCGTTACACTGAAGCAGAGTTCAATGGCAGTGTTGCATATGTTGGGAGGAGCCTGTGGCTCTCGGTTCAGAGGATGATTTGAAGAATTCGTTGTTGCTGAACTGTTTATGCTTCAATTTCTGGACGTTCACTGGTGGAATGTTTGTGGGTCAGAGGTGAAAAGAGTACAACTGCACCTTTTTTGTGTGATGGGGCACCAACATGCAAGAAGTTGTCAAACATTTCCAGCAAAACAGCATGAAAATTCAAGTAAAGAATTAAAATTATTTAATTCAGCGTTTAACTACCAGGCCTCTGGAATAAAACACAAGGAACAACTGACTACCTCACCATTGACTTCACGCTGATAACCAGGAGGTAACGTGGTAGTCAGAGCAGCGATGCTCAGGTCTGTGGACTGAACAATGTCCTCTCATTCACACACACACCACTCTTTCATTGGGGCTCCTTTCTCCTTGTTCTGACACAGAAATTCAACAGCTTCTGTCATTTAGTTTACAGGAAATGTTGATGACACTGGGATTTTTTGTTCTCCTGCTGTCACTGTCAAGTACCAGCTTAACATGTGAGAGGTAGCAGGATCCATGCATGTGTTCATGTTTACAGCAGACAAGGAGGAAACCTTGGAGGATGTCAGTGACTTTTAGCAGTGGTTCTCACTTCATCTTCTCAGTATAAAGTTTAAAGCGAGCTGGCCAGGAGTTGAACCTAGAATCTTCTGATCCGTAGTCAGACGCGTTATCCATTGCACCACCAGCCCTGTGAAGGAACTGCTATGTTCATGTGTGCTTGCTTTTACAGAAAATCCCAACAACGTGGTGGCATTTTCAGGGGACACAATGGTGCAGTGGTCAGCACTGTGGCCTCACAGCAAGAAGGTTCAGCTCTCCTCTGTATTTGGTTGCTAGGAACCTGAATAAGTCCTCAGTGGAGCGGTGCTGCTGAGGCTGAGTGAGGCTTGAGTGAGGGACTGAGCAGGAGCAAACAGGTTCAAGCAGGTTCAGGCAAACTCCACTCAGTCCACCAACATCAAAGCAGAGGAACTGAGTTCATCGAACAAAATGGATTCATATCATCTCCACTTGGAATGCTCTGGAACTACAAGTACACTTAAAATGGCTGACTTAAGACAACAGAAGGAACTATGAAGTAGATTTGATTTATTTAAGTCAGTGACAGTCATTTTTTTCAAGAATTTAGTTCAGGTAACTTCATTGTTTTACTAAGATGAGCTTTAATGTTATAACATTGAAACAAGACCTTCATGTGTTGATGGATCCATCACAAATATGAACCTTCCCAGTCTGTCAGGTGGTAGAATTCAGTCAGCACCAATAGCAGGAGAGTCAGAGTTGAGAAACCAAAGACAGACATTAAAGTCTCACATTAAAGTGTTATATCTTTGAAAATATACTGCAATACATGAAATATTATATTTCCATGGATGGAAACCTCGTTCTTATATTCTTTAATATACTGCAATAGTAATGGACCCTCTATGACACTGTAGTGATGAATCTATCAAGGAGTACAAATTATTATAATCAGAATTTTGAAGTCAAGTTTGAGATCAGTTTGATCCTCTCTCTCCCTCTCTCTCTCTCTCTTTCTCTCTCTCTCTCTCTCTCGCTCTCTCTCTCTCTCAGGAGCTTTTAAATGAATATTTTAATAAAACGGAACAGGAGACTGAAGAGTGATCACTGAAACCCACAGGCTGAATGGGACATCTAAAAATATTGAACCACTGAGTAAAACCATAGAAGCGCTCCTGTCTTGTCGGTGCTAACAAGTTAGCTGTTGAGTGAGTCCAGCTGTGCTGTCTAGGAATCCTGGTAAAAAGCCTCCACACATCAAACAGCTGGTGTGTTGGTGGATCTGTGGATCCTGCTGGAAGAAGCAGGATGGAGCTCTGAATGGTTCCTGTCTA
This sequence comes from Aulostomus chinensis, assembly GCF_037954235.1. NCBI lineage: Eukaryota > Metazoa > Chordata > Actinopteri > Syngnathiformes > Aulostomidae > Aulostomus > Aulostomus chinensis. The sequence continues at coordinate 26,924,511 of NC_141323.1, forward strand.
AAAGAGCTTCTCTGTGCGGCTCCCATCAGCTCCTAAAAACAGGAAACCAGCAGATTCAGTATTGAACAGTGGCATTAAAATGTTTCAAAAGCTGTCCTGTCCACCATTTGTTGGTGCAAAGACATTTAAAAACACCAGTTGAACATTTTCCAAAGTTTTCTGTGTAGGTTCTCATTCATCCAGGTCATCGTAGATCGAAGCGAAGTAAAATCTGGTCAACTGGACGTAAGTTTACGTACCGTAGTTTAAAACTTACGTCCAGTTGACCAGATTTTACTTCGCTTCGATTTTCCAAAGTTGCTCTCACCTTCTTTCAAACACCTGGAACGATTTCCTCCAAATCAAAAGAAACTGGTGAAAAAACAACAACAAAAAACTCCTGGAGAATCAAACTCCACCCTCTGCTCCAACTGGACTTGGGACTTCAAATGACATCCATTAAAAGCCTGCCTGCATCCCCATTCACTGACTGTTGTGCTGTGGGTCTCCTGGACAAACATGGCAGGGATCCTCTAGATCTCCAGGAGTTTAAAAAGAGCAGCTCTTTTAAAATGGGTTCTGGCTCCATTCAGGCTTAGAGAGCTGAGATTAAAATCACACATGAATAAAAGAGGGAACCCAAGAAAACAAGTCAGCGTGAAAGAGGAGCAGATTTTAAAACTCCTCATCATTTCCACCTCCAGGAGTGAAGCCTCCCGGGACTCAAGAGGCTCCAGCTGGCAGAGCTCTCACTCATTTCTCCACCACCTCGCTAACTTGAGCTGTAGCATCTGAGAACAAATCAGTGACCCCCTTCAGTCCAGAGCCGACTCCACAAACTCTGAGCCCCACTTTACCCACAGCCAGCCGGCCTCCTCAACACTGCATGACACACGACGACTAAATTGAAGACTGAGGAGTCTCATCAAGAGATCTGTCACGTGCGTCTGCTGTGGAGGGTCAATCTGTCCGTCCACATTCAGATCAGTGATGCAGCGACTCTGCTATGATCAAACTACTCAGGATGAAACAGACCATTGTTGACATCAAGTAGCAACTCAGCAGCTGATCAACAGAGTCCTAAGCACCAGTAGAGCCTGTTCATCATCCCTGGGTGGGCTCGAACCACCAGCCTCTCGGTGAACAGCCGAGCGCACTGATCGGTTGCGCAACAGAGACTCTGAGTCTGCTGTTTTTCATGAAAACCAAACATCTGTTAAAATGACTCAATATTTCAAATGCTTTTGTTGTGAAGCCCTGGATGGAACACATTCCATGAAAATGCTTCTTTTATTGTGAGGTTTGGCCTCCAAATCAGTCCACACAATTCAACACTGATGTCATCAGATCAGAAGGAGTGGCAGTGTTGTGTCTGTCTGTGTGTTTCTGGTTCCTCTTCCTGCCTCTGCTGTCTTTTTTCAGGTCTTCTTCATGGTCTGGCTTCTTCTACTTCCTCGAGGGGTTGCTCTCACCTTGTGGAAGCCTTGTCAACTTGGTGATTCCAAGATGGCTGCTACATTTATTTCTCATTACTGTTATGGTGTTGATTCACTACACGCCCACATTGTTGTCCTAATTAGAGAAAAAGGTTATATTTCCATCAAAGTGTCCTGCATAACTCTCAGCAAGTAACTTCATATAAGAGGTAACTTCGTGTGGAGAGTAGAAAATACTTGAAGTGTGAAGACTGAGAATACTTCAATATGTGAGCCTGTGTACTTGAGCTTCAGGTAAGAGTAGAAAATACTTGAAGTGTGAAGACTCAGAATACTTCAATATGTGAGCCTGTGTACTTGAGCTTCAGGTAAGAGTAGAAAATACTTGAAGTGTGAAGACTCAGAATACTTCAATATGTGAGCCTGTGTACTTGAGCTTCAGGTAAGAGTAGAAAATACTTGAAGTGTGAAGACTCAGAATACTTCAATATGTGAGCCTGTGTCCTTGAGCTTCAGGTAGTTTTGAATCTAAATTGGCCTCCCAGGCCCAAACGTGGTGGTTCAAATGTGTCCAGACTCCCCAGGTGAACATTTCCAGTCCCACTAACCTCCTGTGTGCAATGCTGCTTGAACTACGTCTTCATTTTGGTGCGTTCAGAGCAGTTTGAAGTTTCTTAATTCCATTTGAAAACTAATAACATGTAGGATTATTCAGCAGAGAGCACAGAGCTTTGGTCGGAAAGAAAATCAGCAGCAGACCAACGAACACGACAAGGAGCAAAACTGCATCCATCCATTTTCTACTGCCTCCTGTTAAGGGACATGGGGTGGGGGGGGTGAGGGGGTGGAGCCTTCTTGCTGTGAGGTGACAGTGTTAACCACTGCACTACCGTGCCACCCCAATATAAAACTGGGTTTCCATTTATGGTTATTCAACATTTAATATATTGCTGTGTATTTTTGTTTTATTAGAGAGACTTTAATGTCTGTCTTTGATGTCTAAACTCTGACTCTCCTGTTATTGGTGCTGACTGAATTCTACCACCTGACAGACTGGGAAGACTCATATTTGTGATGGATCCATAAATGTATGAAGGTCTTGTTTCAATGGCAGGACTCCATCAGAGCAGCCTCCTCCTGGTAGAACAGCTCTACTCATCAAGCCCCTGACTCCAGACTCTTCTTGGTGAACTGATCAGAGGATCAAAGTAGAGAAGCAGTGACACAAAGGGAAACTTCCTCATTCCCTGAACGCAGCTTCATCAAACAGAGCAGTTGCTAACTCTTCACCTGTAGTAGTGATGTCACCAGGACAGGAAGTTGATCAAACACGTGAAGTTTGACTCAGATCGACCAGGCAGGGAGGAGTTATCAGATTGATTGTTGTGATGAATCATCAAACTCTCCATCACGCCATGGTCTCAGCGTTTGACCTGAAGTCCCAGGCTTCAAGGGTTCTCACCAAACTCTCAGGGTGGGTCTGACCACGTCTTAAGGAAGTAATTCCATCAGTATTAAACTCAATGCCATGTCTCATTACTACAGAGATCCCTGATTCTGAGTGGAGTCATTTGGAGGTTGACCTCATCGTAGGTAAAACTGCAGGTTCACTCCCAGCAACTCCAGACTCCATTGCTTCTTTAAAAGAAGATAATTAAACACCAGAGAACAGCTGTGTGGTGTCACTCCAACACCAGGCAACTAAAGCAAGAGGCAGAATCGTCTTCAAATGTACAAGAAGGCCCTCAGTGAAGACAGAGCTGCCTATTATTCATCACTAACAGAGGAAAATAAAAACAGTCCAGGTTTCTTTTCAGTACTGAGCTAAACTGACAGAGTCCTGACTCTGTAGACCCTGGATTCCTTCAGCTCTCAGTAGAGACGACTTTAGCAGTTTCTTTGATGACAAAATGTGAACTATTAGTATAAAACTAATCAGCTGCTGCCCTCAATAGATTCTGATTGACCTGTAAACTCAGTAAACATAGAAACTGCTGTTAAACCAGATATTTATTGAGACCACTTTTATCAAATTAACAGTTCAGAACTTAAGTCAGTGATTACTTCATCAAAACCTTCATCCTGTCTCTTCGATTGTTTCCTACTAGGCTGCTTAAGGAAGTCTTTCCCTCAGTGAGCACCTCTTTATTAAATCTGATGAATCTGTCTTTAGGAACAGGATATGAACCACAGTCCTTGAAGGTAGCTGTCATTAAAGCGCTGCTGAAGAAGCCTCCTCTAGACCCTGAGGTTGTAGCCAACTACAGACTGATATCTAACCTCTCCTTTCTCTCTAAAATCCTGGAGGAAGCAGTTGCTCATCAGCTGTGTGACTTCCTCCATAACAAGAGTTTACTTGAGGGTTTCAGTCTGGTTTTAGAGCCCAGCACAGAGACAGCACTGGTAGAAATTACTGATACCTTGAATTTCATCAGATCATGGCTTTCAGTCTGTACTCATCCTGTGAGACCTCAGTGCTGCCTTTGACACAATTGACCATCAAATCCTGCTACAGGGACTTGAACACTTCAACGCTTCCTTTTGGTCATTTTATTCAAAAACACTCCGTAAATTTCCATTGTTACTCAGATGATATTCAATTCATTCATCAACAAAGCCGGATGAAGGCCAACATTTATCTAAACTGCAAGCATGCATTCCAGACATAAAGGCCCGGATGACTTATAGCTTTTTACAGTTCAACTCTGATAAGACAGAAGTTCCTGTGCTTGGCCCCAAACCCTTCAAGGCACATGACTGAGTGATATCACTGCTCTGGATGGCATCACTATGGCCTCCAGCAGCACAGTGAAGAACCTAGGGAGTTCTATTTGGTCAGGATTTGTCCTTCAGTTCCCACATGAAACAAATTTCAAGGACCGCCTTTTTAAATCAACAAAATATCTGAAATTACAAACATTCTGTCTCAAGATGTTGGTCAAAAAATAGTCCATGCATTTGTTACTTCTAGGCTGGACTATTGTAACTCTTTATTATCAGGCTGCACCAACAAGTGGTTGAAGACTCTGCAGCTGGTCCAGAATGCACCTGCACGTGTATTGACAGAAACTAGGAGGAGAGACCACACCACCCAAGTCTTAGCTTCGCTGCACTGGCCTCCAGTAAAATCCAGAGTTGTGTTTAAAATCTTTCTGCCTGCTTTTGAAAAAACAAACCTGATGTGTGTTCTTGTATGATAATTATTTGAATGATTGCAGGGATGTATTTTTGCAGCATCCAAAAGTAACCTGGTTTCAGCCCATACAGCAAGTTAGCTCCCAACACAGGTTGAACTGAAGTCACGTGGAACCTCATGTCTTTCATGATGTTTCTGGTGTTGCAGCAGATATCTGGAGGGTGGGGAGCTGTTCATTCCTCCTAGTTGAAAGCACCTGGGCCCATTTTTGGTTCATCGTTGTGTTTTTTTTTTTTTGTTAAATACATTCATTAATTGGCTTTCAACCTGCGTCTCCCACTCTTTTGTCACAGCTTCAGTGCCACATTTTGACAAATGTTTTCTCCCCAGTGTGTGTTCTTATGTGTCTTTTCCAGTTTCCCTTTACTGAGAATCTTTTACCACAAACTGAGCAGGGAAATGATTTCTCTCCGGTGTGCATTCTCATGTGCTTTTCTAGATTTCCCTTTTCTGACCATCTTTTGCCACAAACTGAGCAGGTTAATGGTTTCTCCACAGTGTGCGTTCTCATGTGCCTTGTTATTTGTCCCTTTTGTGAGAATCTTTTGCCACAAACAGGGCAGGTGACTGGTTTCTCCCCAGTGTGCATGCTCATGTGTGTTTTCAGATGTCCCTTAACTGAGAATGTTTTGCCACAAATGGAGCAGGGGAATGGTTTCTCCCCAGTGTGTGTTCTCATGTGTCTTTTCAGATATCTCTTTTCTGAGAATCTTGTGTCACAAACTGAGCAGGGGAAAGGTTTCTCTCCAGTGTGTATTCTCATGTGTGTGGTCAAATATCCCTTTGAGAATCTCCTGCCACAAACGGAGCATGGGAACATGTTCTCCCCAGTGTGTTTTCTCATGTGTTCATCCAAACTCCCTCTGTTTCTAAAACTTGTACTACATGTGGAGCACTGAAACGGATGCTCATCCTCACTGACTTCTGTTTGAGATTCAGAAGGACATAACATCACATTCTTGATGATCTCTGATTCTCTTTCAGTCTTTACTTTTTGCTCTTTTGAGCTGCAATGAGTCACTTCCTGTCCTGGCCTCGATTTCTGAAGCAAATTCTGTCTTGAGCAAAAGAGTTCCTTGTGCTCTCAAAGAGCTGCAATAGTGACATCAGTTCAAGCCGGCAAAACGACTCCTGCTCTGGTCCTGCTAAGTGTTGTGATGCTCTGTGTTTAGCTGACAAGCTAGCAGCTCAAGACTCATTGATCTGGACTGAAACTGCATTTAAATGAAAAAATAAGGCTTCATTTGTGTCTGCATGAGTTTTGCCTTTGTATTTTGTTCTCCAAAGCGACTGTAACATTGGTTAATTCTGACGTGACTCATTTGGATATCATGTGACTTGCTGCAGGAGAGAGAGACTGCTGAAATGTGTGTGTGTGTGTGTGTGTGTGTGTGTGTGTGTGTGTGTGTGTGTGTGTGTGTGTGTGTGTGTGTGTGCTGACTGTGTTTTGATCTTGAAGTGTTGATTATAATGTTGTATGCATTTCTTTGGAGGCTTTATATTAAATCAGGAGTGTATCAGGGAAGAAGCCAATAGTTTTAGGTTGCTTTTAATTTATCTGTTTATTTTCTTGTGAAGGAAAGCTTGTTTGTAGATTACATTCATGAACCAATTAACATCATTAATATATTTTGTTTTTCTGTAATTGTTAATTTCAAGTTAGCTGCCAAAACATCCATTTTGATGTACACATTTACTTTATTTACATTATTATTATGTTAATTTTTGAAAGTTTTTTTAAAGACACACACATAAGAAAACAAACTAGTACAGCTGTGGTCCTGGAGACAGAGACACTGCTGAAGTGTGTGCACAAAATTACTACTTTAAGAGTTGACAAAATTATCTAAAGTAGCTGAAAAATGTGAGTGATACAGTATCAGCTTCCTCTCATCTCTCTGTCACTCAGCTGTGTGTGTGTGTGTGTGTGTGTGTGTGTGTGTGTATCTTCTTAGGCTGCACAGCGCGCACACACACACACACACACACACACACACACACACACACACACACACACACACACACACACACACACCCCTCCCAGCTCCACTACCCTCCGTCAACTTCCAATCACTGTTTGGATGCAAACGACCCAAGATGGAGCCTGTCAGGTTTCAGCACCAACACTGACTTCTGCTGCGTTCGGTTGCACTCAGAATATGAAGATTCTCTTTCTCTCTCTCCCTTAAGAAAATAACAGATTCCCCACAAACTGAGTATGAACAAGAGTTACTACAGTAACTGAAAAATCCACTGGAAAAGGCACCAATGAGATGAGAGGTTACACCTCTTCTCACTCTTTCCCTCCTGAGTCCGTGCCCTGTCACTGATGCGTCTTCAGCATCTTGGGAGAGTTCCTTCTCAACTTTGTCACGGCTCCTAACCCCCTACAATCGCACCATGTTCCATAAAAGAAAGAGGAACAGGTGATGTTGGTCCATGAGAAGTCCATCACAAATGACTTGGATATGGAGGATTTGATAGAGTTCTGCAAAGGGAAACAGGAGACTGTTGTTGTAGAATGGATTGATGAGAAAGGAGAGTGGAGCTGTTCAGGTGCTTGCAAAACAAACGAGCTTAAAATGAGACGAAAAGACAGAAAAAGAGATTTAATACAATGCTGACCCTTTTTAGTTTTGTTGATATTGGCTTTATTGAGAGGTCTTATTTTATTACTTTAATTTGCAAATTAATCTATGAATTAGACCATCCAATGAAGATAAATTTTATGTTGTTGGTTGTCAAGATCTGGATGGATGTTTTATTTTATTCTTTATTTTATTTATTTTCTATTTATCAGTTTTGTTTTTCAAGACTTGGTGAAGGAATTTTTCTCGAATAACTTGGCCTACCCTTTTTGTTTTGTTGATATTGGCAATAGTGACAAGTGTTATTGTTGGGTTTGAATATGTTTGATACAGGCCATCCAGTGAAGGTAGATGTCAAGATTTAGTTGGTGTCATCTGAGGAAGAATTTTTTTTTTTAGTTTTCTTTTTCCTGTGTCCAAGGATATCACAAACCCCATAGAATCCATGCCTCTCGTCATTTTTGTTGTTGTTGTTTTCTATGCGTGACTCCCCCACTGCCAGAGCTCTTTTCATCTGGGTTCACGTACCTCCAGTGTCTGCAGCTCCGTTTACGTCACTGTGATTAGTCCTGATATCTAGCAGTGCTAGAATGTCCAGTTTTTTCGCAGATGTCGCATGCGACCTCCCAGTCCACTGTCTTTGAGCTGTTCACACCTCATTACTTTTGTCGCGGCGGTGGTTAGTGCCTCACCTTGATTTGGGGGAGGAAAGTCGCCGACGCCTAAAATCTTGTGAATTGGGCTTTAACCTTCATGTGGGACAAGTGGGACCAAGTTGGACCGGTCTTAGGGTAAAGGTCTGATAAAGAGCAATCCAGTTACATGACAAAATCAGTTATCCAGAGAACCACCTAACACCCCCACCCCTCCACCCCACCACACTCTTTCCAACCTCCATCACCACCATGTGCCCCCTTCCCATTTCTGTCTGCCCCCTTACATATGCCTGTCTAGAACCGGCCCTGCTGCAGCTCCACTTCCTGGGCTGAATTCGGGGCCCAGCAGGTCCCTGGCGGGGACTCACCTGCTCTGTAGAGCCTGACTCGGGGCTTCAGCACGGCATCGAGCAGCAACCTCCGCCGGCGGTTCTCCCGCTCGTACTCCACCACGGTTTCCTCCAGCAGAGCCACGATCTGCTCCGCGGCCGCAGCCAGCCGCTCGGTGAGCAGCGCTCTCAGCACCGGGACTCCAGCCGCTGAGTCTCCTTCTCCCAGCTGCAGCAGGAAGTCTTCAGCGGCGGCGAGGATCCGCTCCTGGACAGACACCCGCAGAAGCTGCGTGGCGCACATGTTGCGGCTCTACTGGCGCCACTCAGCCTTCAGGAAACACAGACCGAGATCGGGGGTTCACGGACTTCTCCTTCTTTCCTTTTTTGAAAATGTCCCGCTTTCTTATGTTTCTTCATCTTCCTCTCCTTCTTCTTCTTCTTCGGTTGGCATCCAGCTTATTTGCCCATTCCCGCCACCTTCTGTTCCAGAGTGTGGACCAAACAGTCACTTCCAGTCTTCTTCCGATCCTAACCAGATCTACTACAATATTCGACCATCATGTCTATCATTAAACTCCTCATCCCTCACCTGTGTCCCCTACTGCCACCTCAGATATCCCTGCTCCACCTGCTCCTCTTCCTGACATCCCTCACACAAGCCTGTCTGGTGCTTCCCTATCAGTTTCAGTGGTTTATTTCCTGCTCTGACAAGTCAAGACTAAGGAGATGATTGTGGACATGAGGAAGGAGAGGAGACCTCAGCAGCCACTGTTCATCCAGGAGCTTGAAGTGGAGAGGGTGTGCAGCTTCAAATACCTGGGTGTCCACATCAGCCAGGACCTCACCTGGACACTTATCTCCACACAGCTGGTGAAGAAGGCACAACAGTGGCTGTACTTCCTTTGGAGGCTGAGGAAATTTGACATGTCGCCTAAGATCCTCAGCAACTTCTACAGCTGCATCACTGAGAGCATCTGAGCAGCTGCATCACAGCGTGGTACGGCAGTGCTGCTGCTATGGACCGCAAACGCCTGCAGAGAGTGGTGGAGACTGCTGAGGAGACCACCAGGACTCCACTGCCCCCCCTGCAGAGCATCGACCACCACAGTCCACAGCAGAGCTGCCTCCATCTTGAAGGACCCCACCCACCCCAACACGTCTGTTCACACTTCTACCCTCAGGCCGGAGGGACAGAAGTGAGAAATGCAGAACCACAAGACGAAAGAAGTCTTTCTTTCCCTCTGCAATCAGACTCCTAAACTCCTAACAAAACTACCTCAGGACCCTACTTGAACTCTGCCTACACATGAACAATTTTTGTTTTTGCAATACTCAAATATTTGGCACAGTACTGTTTAATTGCACTGTTTCCTCACTTCTCTACTGTCATTGTTTATTGGAAATTTATCCAAAAAAAGTAATTTCTTTTTATATTCCTAGCATAAGGAATATACGTTTCTATACTGTACATATGACAACAAACACTTTGAATCTTTAATCTTTGAATCTTGAGTTTTGTGTTTGATCTTAGAATTCTTTCTTTGATCTCTCCTTGATTTCTCAATGATTTCTTTGTAGACACAAATTGTCTTTGATCTCTCAATGAGACAAAGACATAGAAGCTCAAACCTCAGCCTCCAGGAGGCCGTGATCCTATAGTGGTCAGTACTCTGTGTTGTGGCTGCAGCAACCCTGGTTTAAATCCGGGTCACGGCAGCAACATGAATACTGACTAGTATTTGTTGTTAAACTGGACAGTTTGTCTGTTGAAGCTCTCTCAGACATTCCTTTATTCATCCTCCCTTCAGGCTCAGCAGCATCATAGTGAATGTGTCTGACTAGGATCAGAACCCTCAACCTGTAGGGCTGTGGTGCAATGAGAACACATCTGACAACGGATCAGAGGAGTGTCTCTTTGACTCCTGGAAAACTCCATTTAAAGCTGAGAGGAACTTGTTCTTCATCACCAAATTCCCTCCCTGCACGTTGTCTCTCGAAAAGCATTCAAATCAAAGTTGAACCTTTGACAAAAAGCTCCCAGTAGGTGATGCAGGCTCCACCTCGCTCTTGGTTCTGGAACCTCACCAGTTGAAGCTTTCTCACCACTTGGATCTCATGTTTCTGACATCTCTGAGCTTGTTTCCTATCCACCTGTCTCATATTGATGAGGTCATACAGCCTGATGATGTCTATGGTTCTCCTTTGAGTGGTTCCTTCTGGGAGAGTTCTCTCTCTGTAACTTGTGTGTGTGTTTGGTCGTATCCTGTTTCTCCTTGACAGCACTTTAGTGTTTTTACCACTGGTGTCTCATCTGTGATTCACCTTTTATTTTACTGTTTTGTCAAAGATGAAGGTGTGTTTGTTGTCATTCATTAATCATGTGATTGCTCATGTGACTGTGAGTCTGATGAATTGCTTGTGTGCAGCAAACGTCTCTCACTCTGATCACTTCATGCTATTGAAGCTACTCAGATGTAGCCTGACTAGCTCAGTCGGTAGAGCATGAGACTCTTAATCTCAGGGTCGTGGGTTCAAGCCCCACGTTGGGCGTTCACTTAAACATCACTGCTTGTCCTCTCACTTTCTGCAGCTGTGATTGTGAATTGTAAGAAGAATCAATGAATAAACAACATGAACACAGGCTGTGTCTGCAGCTGCACCTGACTCAGAATGAAAAACCACTATGTACTCAATTGTATCCACTGTCCATACTGACTCTGGAGAAATTTCTTTGTGTGTATTGATGGACACGAGCCAAACAGAAAGTTCCCATAATGCCATAAGGCAGTGTTTGGTCAGTGTGGAGCAGGCGTCAGTCTGACAACAATGTCATATTAGTTTGTTATCACTTGACCAGACCCAAAAGTAGGCTCCAGGTATCAGTTTCTTCTCAATGCTAATGTCGATCGAAGCGAAGTAAAATCTGGTCAACTGGACGTAAGTTTATCTTGAAGACGTTTCACCTCTCATCCGAGAGGCTTCTTCAGTTCTAGTGAAGAGTGTGGAAACTCCAGCTTATAAACCTATGTGGGAGTGGTCAGTGCTATTGTGGTGGAAACGACCCTCCCGAGACTCACCTGGCCTCCCCAAATGACAGTCGTTGTGAGGTGTCAGGGAGTTTCAGGGGTGGTCGTTAGGGAGTTTCACCGACCACTCAGATGCTAATGGGCTGTGCTGGCATCAGCCGTTCCACATGGGTCTTTCAGCTGAGCTCTTTGGGGAAGTTTTGAAAGGACTTGGTTGTAAATAGGTGAAAGGAAATGTCGCAGTCCACCTCCTCTGTTCAAAGATGGTTTCTCTATCCTGACGTGGATGGCTTCTTTAACTCCTCTTTCAAACCATCTGTCCTCTCTGTCGAGTATTTGGACATGGTCGTCCTGGAAGGAGTGGCTTTCCTCCTTGAGGTGGAGGAAAACCGCTGAGTCCTGTCCTCCAGAGTTGGCTCTTCTATGTTGGGCCATGCGCTTGTTGAGGGGCTGTTTGGTTTCCCCTATGTAGAGATCCGTGCAGGCCTCACTGCATCTGACAGCGTATACCAGATTGCTTTTCTGGCTGTGAGGGGTGGGATCTTTGGGGTGAACCAGTCTTTGTCTCAGAGTGTTGTCTGGTTTAAAAGACACAGGGATGCGGTGCTTATTATAGATTCTCCTTAATTTCTCAGAAACCCCTGCCACATAGGGGATCGCTATGTTTTTTCTCCTGCCTTCTTCATCTTCCCTCCTCCTGGAGCTCTCCTCCTTTCTGGACCTGGAAGAGGATTTTACAAAGGTCCAGTCTGGGAAGCCACAAGTTTTAAGTGCTCTTTTCAGATGCTGCTGTTCTTTTTTCCGGCCTTGGACGCTGGTGGGGATGGTCTCCGCTCGGTGTTGCAGCGTCCTGATGACACCTAACTTGTGCTCCAGAGGATGGTGAGAGTCAAAAAGCAAGTATTGGTCAGTGTGGGTGGGTTTCCTGTACACATCCACCCTCAGGCTCCTGTCCTCTTGAATGTAGACGTCGCAGTCCAAAAAGGGCAGATGGTTGTCTTTCACATCCTCTCTGGTGAACTTGATGTTGACGTCTACCAAGTTGATGTGTGCTGTAAACGGTTGTACCTCCTGCTAATGCTAATGTCTGCTAGCTTCGTCTGCTACTTTGATGGCTCTGACGACAAAAAGGTCCAGACCCCTGGATATGGTGGTTCCTCCCTAAACGTAGATTCTGTCAGCTCATCTTTAGAAATCAACTCACCATGAACACAAGTAGATTTCAATGGACTGCAAATGTGTCTCATTTAATGGTAAACATGTCAAATATAAATTCCATCACCAGAGGAGGTCTGCTGCTGGAATTAAGCTCCAGATATTCACAAGATATTCTAGATCTTAAAATAAAGCATTTTTACATTTGATTTATTTTTCATTAGCCTGCTTAATGTGGTGTGATTTTATGCATCTTATATTAAATAGAGCTTCTTCAATGATAGTCCCTGAGGATGTTGGATGATATAAAAAGATGATATAAAAAGAGTGTCATGACTTGATAAACTGGTGATGACGGCGTATCTTTGGAATGTTTTATCCAGTTGTTACTCTGGGCTCCACTCGTTGCATTTTTGTCTCGTCCAATGAGAAACGATCAGTCTCAGGTTTAAGCTCATCAATGAGTCCTTGTGGATCAGTGGCTTGCATGCATGAATGAGTTGGAACACTTCTTGGAAATTAAATTAAAATAAATTAAATTAAATTAAAGAGGATTTAATACAATTAAGAAAACACTTAAGACAGAGTGATAATTCCAGCAGCGTAATTAAGGCACTTATTGAGTAGCAGGGATGAATTAGCCTCCATTTATCTGAGCTTCAAGTAGACGGCAAAGAGGCAGGTGGAAAGGTGTGTAGGATGAACGATAGTGACCTCCAAACAAATGAAGAGGACTGAGTGGAGGCTGACCAGCTCTACGGAGTCAGGCGGAGTTTGGCAGTGAGACAGGAGTCCAGGCCTGAATAGGTGAAAACCAATGTAACCGGCTGACGTTCTCAGCTGTATTCTCCCATCGATGTACGATGCCTCTCCAATGAACTGGAGGGAGGACGGCTTCCAAAGCCTCCACCTCGTCGACCGTGGCTCCCACTGACATTCGCTCGATGAAGAAGGGAAGCGCGTTGATTCGCTACCCTCTGGTCTCAGGCTGCTGGCTGCCTCGACTAAGCTGCTCTTCTCCAACACAAAGGTGGCTTCTCTCTGCTGGTCAGGATGGAGATTCAAGGCTCACAGGAGGTCAAGAGTGTAGCGACCATGAGCTGAGATTGATGATGAATTACAAAAATAGAAAATAAAAAAAAAAAAATTAGTGGAATAGAAAAGGGGGAGAGCCGGACCAGCTGGTCTAGGAGCTCAAGCACAAAGGGCAGAAACAAGAAGCACTGAAGAGAGCGCCAGCAGTGGATGGTGTCACCAGTGTTATAGTCAGGGGTGCACATAAGCGGTCCGCATGCGCGCATGCGTAAGGAACCTGGACAAATGCGCTCGGCTTCAAAGGCTTTTATACGCTTTTGCGTACGAAACACGAAAATAATTACTTAGCGGGGCCTGTCTCTTTGACATTTTGAGAAGTGCTTTTGCCCGCGGTCGGTAGCAGTCGGTACGCAAAAGCGTATAAAAGCCTTTGAAGCCGAGCGCATTTGTCCAGATTCCTTAACCATTCGCGCATGCGGACTGCTTATGTGCACCCCTGGTTATAGTAAACTGGTCTGCCTCAGAGCAGTGACCTTTGACCTTTGTGGGGTTGTTTGCCAATCAGCACACTTTGCTGTCTTCAGTCCTTCTCAGATATCAACAAATGAAGCTGGTTGAACAGACAGCAATCATCATCACTCAGAGACATCACCTAGAGAGGAAGACTGCTCAGAGTTCTGACAATGACAGTGAAGAGGCAAGGAAAGATGGACAACCACAGACAGTGAAACATTCGGTACATCATGTTTATACACGTGTGTGTGTGTGTGTGTGTGTGTGTGTGTGTGTCAGAATCAGAATCAGAATCTTTTATTTTCGTTGAAGGGGGGGGGGGGTTCCAGTTAAAATAGTTAGATAGAGCGCTCTTCCAGAGCCACCGTGCACCACAGAATGCAGATATAAAGAAAAGATCCAAAAGATAAAAGATAAAAGCAAGATAAAAGACACTGTTAGAACAGAAAGATCCATAAACCCACCAACAAGAGGTGTGTCTGGTACAGATGTGGAATTATTGGCTCACACAATGTTGAGGCAACTGGGAAGAAGACAAACAAAAAAGGCTTGTGTGATTCAGACATTCATCAAAAATGGTCCTGTAGAACTGTTCAATGTGTCATGACTTCTATCCATTTTCTTCTGCTTATCCTGTTCAGGGTCATGGAGGGGGTGGAGCCTATCCAAGCAGCTTTTGGGCGACAGGCTGTGTTCACCCTGGACAGGTCACCAGTCCATGACAGGGTTAACACATCCACAGAATAACATTCAAAGCCAGACTCAGGAGGATCTCTCCACCCTACAGACTGTAAAGGAATCATCAAAGATGGCAGTTGGAGTTCTGTGGATCTGTGCTGGATTCCTCATCCTCACGGACCAGAAGTCTGTCTGAAATACTACACTGATTAATGATCTTTTCATGAATCTGTAAATGCTTCTAAAATTAAGAGTAAAAAAAATCCTATCTTCTTCATGTCTCAAGCCAAATCAAATCAAGAGTTCTTTTATGAAATTTTTTTTTAACCGGACGTCTGCTTTGACTGGTTGATTGTTGAAAGAGAGCAGGACAGGACAGACAGCAGAAGACAAATATAGAGAAGAAAAGACAAAAGACAAAGAGAAAGGAGGGAGAGAATGACAAAAAGATGGGGAACAAGATGAGGGTGCAAGACAAGCAGAGAGAAAGACAAAGGGACAGGGGGATGGAAGACAGACACACAACAAACAACAGCAACAGCAGCAGCAATAATAGTAAACTAGCTGCCAATAATAACGTCTCCTGGTCACTGAAGCAATCAACTTCAGCATAATAGGAGGCTTGAAGAGCCAGGAAATAAAATATAAGCACAATACTGATGTGAATGTCAGTGCAATACTGAGAACACTGATATGTAGACGACTAGTAGGGGCGGCACGGTGGTGCAGTGCAAGGCAAGGCAAGGCAAGGCAATTTTATTTGTATAGCCCATTTTCACATACAGTTTGTCTCAAAGGGCTTCACATGGCATCATAACAACATCCTCTGCACTTAGACCCTCACATCGACTGAGGAAAAACTCCATAGAAAACCCTTTTAACAGGGAAAAATCTGAGAAACCTCAGGGTGAGCAACAGAGGAGGGATCCCTCACCCAGGACGGACAGACGTGCAGTAGATGTTGCTACAGACAAGAAAACAGTTTACAATGCAAAATGTGGGAAACACGGAAATGTTAATAACAGCTGAAGAAGAAAGCTTCTGGTAGGGGAGGCAGGGAGAGCAAGCCAGCTTGATGGGAGACTGGATGGCAGACTGGTTCATGGAAGGGGAGCGCAGGCCGGTGTAACAGTAGGGAATAAGAGGGGGGGGGGGTGATGGAGGCGGCGGTTGGGGCTCTGGTGGATCTGTGGAAACACAGAGAGACTGCGAGACACCAAGGCCAAACTACAAAGTGCAACAAGTAATGGTAATGACAGTTCCAAAAATGTGCAGGGAGGAGAGGAGGAGAGAGGGGGAGAGGAGGGAAGGGCTCCATGTAACCTGATGTGTCCCCCAGCAGTCTAAGCCTGTAGCAGCATAGCTATCAATGGTTCAGAGCTACCTGAACCAGTCCTAGCTGAAGGCTCTGTCATAGAGGAAGGTCTTAAGCCTGGACTTAAACATAGTTAAAGTGTCTGCCTCTCTGACCCATGGAGAGAGCTGGTTCCAAAGTAAAGGAGCCCGGTAACTAAAGGCTCTACCTCCCAGTCTGTTTTTATTGATACTGGGAATCACTAAAAGACCTGCATTCTGGGAGCGGAGTGCTCTGGTCGGACAGTAGGGACTAATGAGCTCTTTCAAATAGGATGGAGCTTTATCATTGAGAGCCTTATAAGTCAGCAGAAGGACTTTGAAGTCGATTCTAGATCCTACAGGAAGCCAGTGGAGAGAAGCTAAAGTGGGAGAGATGTCTTCTCTCTTCTTAACTCCCATCAAAACCCTCGCTGCAGCGTTCTGGACCAGCTGGAGACTCTTTAGGGAGTATTTAGGACATCCTGACAGGAGAGAGTTGCAGTAGTCCAGCCGAGAAGTGAAAAATGCATGCACCAGTTTTTCAGCATCACTCTGGGAAAGGATATTCCTAAACTTAGCGATACTTCGCAGATGGAAGAAGGCGGTCCTGGTCACATGCTTTATGTGGGAGCTGAAGGAAAGGTCATGGTCAAAAATGACCCCAAGGTTCCTTGCAGTTGTACTCGGAGTGAGGGTGATGCCATCTAGAGTAGAGATCCGATTCAAGAGTGTGTCCCTGTGGTGTTTAGGTCCAAAAATGATTACCTCAGTTTTATCTGAATTGAGCATTAAGAAGTTAGAGGACATCCAGGATTTAATGTCTTTCAGGCAGTCTTGCAGATGAGTAAGCTGGCTTGTGTCGTCTGGCTCCATCGACAAGTAAAGTTGTGTGTCATCTGCATAACAGTGGAAGTTGATCGAGTGCTTCCGGATTATGTCACCTAATGGGAGCATGTAAAGAGTGAAGAGAATCGGTCCTAAAACTGAACCCTGTGGTACACCATATGTAACTCTGTTATACAGTGACAGTGGTTGGCACTTTCACCTGGCCCTGTGATGGACTGGCGACCTGTCCAGGGTGAACCCCTCCTCTTGTACTGAGGCTGCTGGGACAGGCTGCAGTTCCCTCTGAGACCCTGAACAGGAAAAGCTGTAGAAAATGGATTAATGGATGGAGTTTGCTGTGTTTAGAGGGATTTTCCTGTTTCTCTTGATCACTTCTTCAATCTGAAAATACTTTCCAATTGAACAGTTAGAAAAATTTAACTTTTTGCAAAATGGGAGTTGCTGGTTCTTCACATTTGACCTGCAGCGACAGTCTCAAGACAAGAACACTTCTACTTCTGATGATGACAATTTGTTCAAAACTAAACTTTATTCAGTACCATGTTGTCAAACACTGGAACATCCACAGCACCTGAACAGGGACTTGAACCCTGGACCCTCAGATTAAAAGTCTGATGCTCTACCATCTGAGCTACTCAGAATCTTTCTGCAGCATTTAGACAGGAAAAGAAACACCTGTGAAGGACAAACTGATGCTTTCTTGACTTGTTCAATCCTCCATGTTAAAGTCCACCATGCTTTTGATTGGCTCTGATTCTCTGTGGCAAAATCCAACAAGAGGCTCCAAAAATGTCTTGAATGTCATAAGAATGCACAGGACAAGATGTTAGTTTCCTTCATGTCTGCAGTTCCTCCACTGGAAAGTAAAGTCAATGCTGTTCCTCTGCTGAAACCTGGGATGGGACCAGGGACCTTTAGATCTTCAGTCTAACGCTCTCCCAACTGAGCTGTTTCAGCTCTGAGGGAGGGCCCTGCTTCTCTCATTTTATAATCTCTTCCACTCTCACTAGAACTTCGAGAGGATTTGAGCTTCTGAAGTCATGACACATTGAACAGTTCTACAGGACCATTTTTGATGAATGTCTGAATCACACAAGCCTTTTTTGTTTGTCTTCTTCCCAGTTGCCTCAACATTGTGTGAGCCAATAATTCCACATCTGTACCAGACACACCTCTTGTTGGTGGGTTCTATGGATCTTTCTGTTCTAACAGTGTCTTTTATCTTAAATATGCCACTTTCACATGAAAACATCAATAACAGGACAATATCAATACTATTATTGCTGCTGTTGCTGTTGTTGGTTGTGTGTCTGTCTTCCATCCCCCTGTCCCTCTGTCTTTCTCTCTGCTTGTCTTTCACCCTCATCTTGTTCCCATCTTTTTGTCATTCTCTCCCTCCTTTCTCTCTGTCTTTTGTCTTTTCCTCTCTATATTTGTCCTCTGCTGCCCCAGGATCAGCTTCTATCACTCAGTGGTCCAGAACCATTATGAAGCCTGATCATGAATGTGAGCAAAGCTCTTGGAACAAGGCCTGCGGCCACCACAACTAAGATCCTGCAGGTCACTAGAAGCTCCAATGTCCAGCTGACAAGTGGACTTTCCTCTGATCTGTGGTGGTGCTGAGTTTAGCAAACATCTCCAACAAGAAGATGAAGGAGGCCATCAACTCCTCCAAGCTCAACATCTATACTGGCTTTACTGGGAGATCAGGAGGTCAAAGCAGATCTTCACCCTCCACCTCAGATGGTTTCTACTCACAGAGATGAGGGACCAGTTCAAACCAGCTACCTGGAGCTCCCTTAAGCCATTGTCCCCATCAGCTAACATCTGGATCTGGACCTGCACCGGTGCTGACTTGTGTCTTGAGTCCCCAGAGTTTGTTGAACCAGAGAAGCTTCAACTGGTGACGGTCGTACAACCAAGCGTGAAGGTGAGCCTGCATTGTCTGATCTGGAGCTAACAGGGGAATTAGCAAGTACTCTGACTGTTCTAGAGTTGCTGCTGAGTTGAATTTGAATTTATTTGTTGAAATGTTCCAGTTTCTATGAGGTCAGGGAAGATTGGTGTGGATCTAAAGGTCCCTGGTTGGATCCCAGGACATTGTTTTGGCTCATTTGAACATTTTCAAACCCTCGTTGCTCAGATTTTACAGGAATTTGATCATGACTTTTGGACAAATGTTTTGTTTATTAATTAAATAATCACTTCAGTGATGAATTCAGTGAGTCACCCAGACTTGGTCAATAACAAAAGTTAGTCTGGTTATTATTCAGTTTCCAGTCAGTAGGGACACACACACACACACACACACACACACACACACACACACACACACACACACACACACACACACACACAGCCTGTCTTTGGTATAGAATGGTCTGTCACGTTCACGTTGGAAGATTTCTCTGACTCCATTGTGAATAAAGAGATTCTTCATCTGACACCTGAGTCTTGATCCACTGATTCCTCTGATCAACCTCTTTCTGCTCCAACAAGGCTGACATGGATCAGGTGGGTCCATGTCATCCAATCAGTAGGTTTGTCTTCTCAATTAATTTTCTTCATCCCAGTTTAGATTGATTCTTCTCAGCCTCATGAAGGAGCATCTGATCAGGTGTTTGACTGCTTGTTGGTTGTAATTCCATAGATTTTAATCTCAGATGTTATAGAATTAATAAGAACATCTTAAAGACCTTTGTCCAACACTTGAAACTCACCTGTCTGTCGAGGCCCAACTGGCCTTTGGTAGTGAGGTGGTGGATGCATGTGTATGAAATGAGGCTCGTGTTGCTGTGAGGAGCCACTAGAGGGAGACACCTGTCGTTCCTCCCAGCTGACAATGAGGCTTCACAGCTGCATTTGAAGTTGTCCTTTATGAGTCATAGTTGTCTTGAGCTCAGGAGCCAAACTCACCAAAAACATATGCAAGTGGCTTTGGACAAAAGCGTCTGCTCAATGAAATTGTAGGATTTTAGAATTCTATAAATGTATAATATAATTGTAGAAATGCTCTCTATCACCACCCCCAAAGTCTGTGCCAGGGTCTCTGGCCAGTGGTCAATGGCTCATATCACCTGCCCAGGATGGATCAAGCTTGCTTGTCTTTGTAATTCTGCACTTATTAGAGACCTGGAAACAAAGGAATGCTGAAAAAGAGAAAATAGGACCTCACACAAATGGGCTTGTGACACAATTTTAAAGAATTGTGTCAATGTGAATCTTTTACAAATGTGTGTGTGAATGTGGTTGTTGTGGCCGAGTGGTGAAGGCGATGGACTAGAAATCCATTGGGGTCTCCCTGCTCAGGTTGGAGTCCTGCCAGCAACGTTAAAGTGTTGATGTTCTGGAGGAGACAACATCTGATCTTTGTTAGATCCACGAGTCAAAGGTTTTCTTTAAAGGGCTGTAGAAGCTGAGGATGAGGGAGAGACAGAATTACAAACCATCTTAGTGAGGACATTTTGAAAAATGATGACATTTTGCCACAGTTATTATTGACTTGGAACACTGCAAAATATCCCTTCTCCAAAAACCCTCCTCTTCAACTTTGTACCCAAGTTGTCTCCTCATCAGGCACCACAGTGTCCAGGATGTTCAGTCAAAAAGTCATTAATGATTTTAAAAATGTCCATCAAACACAAAATAAGGCTTCAAATAGGTAAAATCACCATCTGTAGACTGGACCAATATGCTGATGTGATCCTTTGATTAGTTTAGGATCAGTCAGAGATCAAAGACTGAAGCAGGAGATCAATGCTCAGAACCCAGAGATCAAAGACAGAATTCAGACATCAGAGACAGAATTCAGACATCAAACACATACCTGATGGAGGCTCCACCCCCCCCCCAGACAGTTTCCATGTAAGTCGTAAGTTTTATTTTTAAAGCGCCAAATCACAACAAATGTTATCTTCTTTTTATTCTTTTTATTAAAGATTGAAGCTCCATACAAGACAGAGTTTGTAGACAAGAACATCACAACCTGGGAAGCTTTCATTTCTTTTGATGGACAGCTTTGATTTCAGGTTCTACCTCTGTAAAATTGAAAGTAAAGTAAATGAAGCACCTGTGAAGGTAAAACTGATGATGTCATGACTTGTTCAGTCCTCCAACATTAAAGTCCAACAACCTTTTGATTGTCTCTGATTCTCTTTGGCAAAATCCAACAAGAGGAAACAGAAAATCTTGAGGTTGTCTCACTTTCTTTTAAAGAAACTCTGCATAGGACAGTGATAGGATGCTTGTTTCCTTGGATGAAAAAGTCTGGTACTCTCATCTTCTTAAACATTTACTTGTTCAATCAGGACAAGAGAATCTGAGCTTGGATGTCATTTTGTAGTAAAAGGTGAATTAAACTTGTAAACATCAGCTGGTGTTCACTCTGATGATGTGTCGATGGTCTGTATTCTGCCTTCTGTAGCACGATGCTGCTGGGAAGAAGCCTGATTATGTCAGAGTTGTGTTCAGTGGCTCCTGCTGGGTCCATTTCTGACAAATAGGCTCCAAAGAGTTCAGCACAGGGTTAAAAGCACAGGGAACAGCACAAGAGTTAAAAGCACAGGGTTGCTATCAGCAGACAAGGTGGCTGAGTGGTTAAGGCGATGGACTGCTAATCCATTGTGCTCTGCAGGCATGCGTTCGAATCCCATCCTCTTCGTGAGCGACTCTGGTTTCTACTCCTACATTGTGGAATTACTGTGAGGGTTTTAACTGACACAGATACCAGTTGAGTCAACTTCCCTTTCACAACCTGACCAAAACAACTCTGACACCCAGAGCTCACATGTGTCAATCACCTCTGTAGAAGGTCCCGCCCCCACAGAGCAATAAATCCTCCCATCAGTGAAGAAAACTGAAGACACCTCTTTGATGAGAGCTGAAGCATCTTCAAGAAACCTGAAACAGTGCATTTGGTACATTTAAATAATTCTACAATTTCTTGAAGCTTTTGTCCAAAGCCACGTGCATGTATATAATATATATGTGATACTCTTTCATCTACTCATGAACCAAAAATGCAGTCAAATATCAGTAAATTTGTGCAGAAAAATGTCATTTGTGCTGCTTCTTTTATTTATTTGTTTATTTAGTATTTTTTTAATGTATTTTCTTTCAATTCACATTTTGTCCATTAACTTCATAATCAGAGTCACCATCTCATAACATGACTAAAGTTTGGGTTCTGTCTTGGTGGTAAAATATCCTTCCATGCCCCTCACTAGTTTGCACACAGAAAAGCATATTTTACTGGTTTCAAATCTCTTAGCGTGTTCTCTCACTTAAACCAGCTGTGGCAGCTTTCATTGTGTGATTGATTTTAAAATATAAAGATAGAACAGAACCATTGGAAGAAGATGTCAGGACATTTGAAGGAATGTAAATCTCCTGTTGAAATGTTGCAGTGTGCAGCTGAGGCTCTCTGGCAGTGGCACAAGGAGCCACAATGGCAGAACCTGGACCCTCCTGGAGGAGAACCACAGGTGAGGGCCTTCTTGGCTCCAGATTGATGGAAATCAAGTGTCTGAGGCTGTTAGCAGCCATTAAGTTGATCTGGTTGGGCACTGGTATTTTTTCTTGCTGCAGCTCAGGAGTGATTCAGGAGAAGAGTTTCAGAACAGCCAAGGTTGGAGACTGGAATTTTCAAATTTCCCCTGGAACCAGACAACCTTGGGAGGTAAAATCTCCAATCAGCCACTCAGATGCAGCAGCAGAAAGAAGCTGTCATCCACCCTGATAGTCAGAGCATCAAGTCAAGAAAACATCATCGTCCAGCCTCCAACCAGAGGTCCATCAGTTATCATGGGAGCCACATGTGGAGTCTGGGTTCTTTTCTTTTCTTCTTGGGAGGAAGCTGGAGTACCAGAGAGAACCCACACAGACACAGGGAGAACATGCAGACTCCACACAGCTGGGGCTCGAATCTGTAACCTTCTTGCTGTGAGGCAACAGTGCTGACCACTGCACCATTGTGTCCCCTGAAAATGCCACCAGATCGTTCGGATTGTCTATAAAATCAAGTACACATGAACATTAAGAGGTTTACACAGGGCTGGTGGTGCAATGGATAGCATGACTGACTACTGTCAGAAGATTCTACGTTCAACTCCTGGCTTGCTCACTTAAAATTTTATACTCAGAAGCTTTCACACCTGAAGTGTGAACCACTGCTAAAAGTCCCTGAAATCCTCCAAGGTTTCCTCCTTGTCTGCTGTAAACATGAACACATGCATGGATCCTGCTACCTCTCACATGTTAAGCTGGCACTTGACAGTGACAGCAGGAGAACAAAAAATCCCAGTGTGTCATCAACATTTCCTGAGAAATAAATGATAGAAGCTGTTGAATTTCTGTATCAGAACAAGGAGAAAGGAGCCCCAATGAAAGAGTGATGATTCTTTATTTTGATTTTGTTCTTCACTCCTACACAAGAGAGTGAAAGTGTCGGCTGGCTGGGAGCAACTGCCTGCTTCAGAATGGGATGAGCCTCAGGACTTTCCAGTGAGAGCTTCAAAGCTTTCACTTTATCAATGGAATCACTGGGAAAAGAAACTCATCCTGTCAGATGAAGGCCAAAGAGTTTTGCTTCACTGTGTTGAGGGAGGGTTTGTTCAGATGATTCTAGAAGAAGAAATCAAAACATCATCAATTAACATGAAGAAGAAGTGAATGCAGAGTTTTATTGATGGTTTCAGGAATCAGCCTCTGGGTTCATGGTGCTCCAATCTTCAGACAACTGAAAGTGATGAAACCACCTGTGTTGAGTTGTCTTCCATCATGGAAAACTAAAAGGAAAAACTCACACAATTAAACATTAATTGGTTAACAGTTAGCTGAGCTACCAGTGGTCAAACCTGCAGCTGAGGGAACAAACAAGAGCAGGCTAACATTTGTATTTTAATTTCATGTATGCAAAGAATCAGAAAGACAGTTACAATGACATCATCAATACAAAACCTTGTGTTCACAAAGATGAAGTGAACAATTTCCACAATCAATCCCAAATTTAGGCCTGAAGTTAGAAAATAATATTAGCTAGCTAGCTAACGTTAGCTAGTTAATGTTAGCAAGCTGGCAATATTTAGCACCATCAAATAGTTCAAACAAGGTCAACAGCTGTTATAATGATGGTCACATGATTTAAAAGATTAAAAACAACTCTCTGTATCAATGTGAGATAGAGTTACATAAATGAATAGAACATTACTCACTGACTGAAAATTGAAAAAGCACCAGACTTTGGTCCAGAGCTTGGTTCTAACGTGACTTGACAGCACTTTTTAGGGCCTGAGCCAGAAGGAACTTCTGGCAAAGACTCCATTATTTTTTCCACATTTTTTAGTTCTTGCAATCAACACTGCCCAGAGTTGATTTGAGGAAATAAGACTCACACATTTGATGAAGTTTGGTCAGACGGTGCAGACACACTTGACACCCAGAGAGGTGAGCAGGTTTTGGACCAAGTTGAAACTTGTCAAGTATTTGAGACAGAAAATGACAGAAAGCTGTGGCTGTGTTCTGGTTCTGCGTGTTTTAGATTTATTGCCCTCCCAGGAATGTCTTATTTCCAGCTCTGCTCTCCCTCAACTACTGTTTAGTGTCATATTTATTTTGCTGACTACTTCATTGACATGTGGTCAAAATGTCTTGTGTTTCCTGAAATTAACTGAGTGCTGCTCAGTAAAGTAGACATGACTTGAGATTCTATTCCTGCTTGGTCCATTTCAACATTCTTATCCTTCCTTGCACTGGAGATAAAGTATCAGTCAGGGCTGTACTTGATTAGTACTGCATATAGTACACATCAGTCACTGCCATTACACAGTGGAATGGAAGTTGAAATACTGTTTACCAGCAAGCTGAAAACTGTTGTGGTATTTGACAATTCTATTGATTCTGAATGAAAATCATGTGAAGGAGAATCATTGAGACATCCTAAAAATGGCTGAGGTCTCTGAGCTGCAGCAGGTCTTAGCTGCTTTTGATGCCCAGATGATGAGGAGGCAGTGAATGTTGGGTTTGGTGGAGCTGAAAAAATGCTGCAGGTGTTGAGAGGTCTGCTGGTGTCCAGGACTTCCTCTCCAGGTCTCAGCTTCTCCCTGCAGTTCCCACAAACACCACAACAGTCCTGGAACCCCTGCAGATGGTGGAGGACTATGATGACCCCGATGCACCATCAGGGCATCAAAAAGCAGTCCTGATGATCAAAAAGGTCCCTCCACTCATCCAGGGTCAACTCGAGAGGAAGCTTCTGTAACAGATGAGCAAACACACTCAACTAGAAATCATGATTTAAACACAATGTTGATTTTTACAAATTCCTTCAATGTTTTAAAAACCATCAAAGTGGACAGAAGCCCAGATGGTCCAAACCTGTTTCCTGTCTCCTGCCATTGTGGAGAGCCTCTGTTCTGTCCTGCTGCTGTCCAGTTGTCTCTACTGAGCTCCTCTGCTGGTTCCACCTTGAAGAGGGTCTGAGCTAAAATTGAACCTTGAGGAACTTCAACCTTTGATCTCAGAGTTTTGTGTTTGATCTTAGAAATCTGTCTTTGATCTCACCTGAGACAAAGACATGGAAGCTCAATCTGCTGTTGAGGAGGCCGTGATCGTATAGTGGTTAGTACTCTGTGTTGTGGCCGCGGCAACCCTGGTTCGAATCCGGGTCACGGCAGCATGAGACAAATTTCTTGCGTGTACTGATGGACACAAACCAAGCAGAAATTTCCCACAATGCAACAGGGCGGTGTTTGGTCATTGTTGAGCAGGCGTCAGTCTGACAATGATGTCATATTGTTTTGTTATCACTTGACCAGACCCAAAAGTAGGCTCCAGGTGTCAGTTTCTTCTCAATGCTAATGTCTGCTAGCTTTGTCTGCTACTTTGATGGCTCTGACTACAAAAAGGTCCAGACCCCTGGATATGGTGGTTCCTCCCTAAATAAAGATTCTGTCAGCTCATGTTTTGAAATCAACTCACCATGAACACAAGTAGATTTCAATGGACTGCAAATGTGTCTCATTTAATGGTAAACATGTCAAATATAAATTCCATCACCTGAGGAGGTCTGCTGCTGGAATTAAGCTCCAGATATTCACAAGATATTCTAGATCTTTAAAATAAAGCATTTTTATATTTGATTTATTATTCATTAGCCTGCTTCATGTGGTGTGATTTTTTTGTGTCGTATATTAAATCGAACTTTGTAAACGATCGTCCCTGAGGATGTTGAATGATGTCAAAAAAGTGTTCTCTGAGCTCTCCTTTCCTCTAAATAGAGGAGTCTCTGCTGAGGTCGTTCCCTTTCAGAGTCCTGACGTCTATTCGGATGCACCGAGAGACTCAGGCAAACAGAAGACAAGGGCAAGTGAAGTAACCTGAAAATGAGAGGGGAGGTTCGACATCAAAATAAAACAGGAAGAACAGGACACAAATGAGATATCAAAATAAGAGAGACCATGAGACATGACCCCGCCTCCCTGCTTGCCGACCATGTGTCAAGTGTTTTCTAGCTCAGTGACATTTCTGTAACTCATGGAGCAGCCTAGTGTCCTGTGAGCCATTTGTGAAACCTCTGGAGAAGTCAATCATTAGTAAATAATTGTTCATCGTACTTTTGGTTTTCAGTGGCAGCAGTAGGAGGGAGAAGCTTTGTTTTTTTCCTGTCCTTTTTCTCCTGTTTTTGGATGAGGAGTTTGGTTTTTCTTGCAGGACAGGTAGGGATCTTGGTTAGTTTGGTTTGTTGTGTTGGCACTGCTCACCTCTGAAGCTAAATAAACTGCTACTTTGTCTTTTGACCGTGAAGTTGGCTGGTTTTCTTGAGAGTTGAAGGCGAGGGAGCTCTCTCTCTATCTTGTGTGGCCCTGGTCCCCCCAGACCAGGACCAGGACAAAAATAAAAGACAGACTCTGAGACATGCCCCCCCCCAGTTCCTGCTGCTTCCAGCTCTTCATATCGAGCCCCTCGTACAGTGGTTGATAGAGACCACAAATATTAAAGGTGTCCACATAAATGGAGAAGAACACAAGGTGGCGCTGGACACTGATGATGTTTTAACATATTGAAGTGAGCCCCCTAACACAGGACCTGCATTAATAAAACTCTTTGAAACACTGGGAAGCTCTGCTGGATATTAATTCTCCATTCTAAAACACAGGTTCTGACCTTCAATCACTCACCTCCAGAACACATGGAGGAAAACCTCCACCTGGATTGGGGCCAGAACTCCTTGAAGATGATAGAAGAAGATGGAACTCCATGTCCTTTCTGAGTCTGAGTCACAGGATTGATAGAGTAAAAATAAATGTCCTACCACAAGATCTCTTTCTAGTTCCAGGACCAACTGGAGAAATTGCCTTCAAAACCGTTTCTGAATTGAACAAAATGCTTTCCAGATTTTTCTTGCAGGGGAAGAAACCCAGGCTCAAATTTACACCACGACATGAATGAGCCCCAGTTCCTGCTGTACTGGCCCATCAAAACCTGGAAAAATGTTTCCGTAATGTCCAAATCTCAATGAATAATTTGGAATGTTAACAGGAGAATATCACTACAAGTCATTTAATGATGTGCTTTTAATCCTGGGTTCAAGCCTCATGAAATGAACCCTAGATTTAAATCCATGATTCAAAGCGAGTAACAACTTTCTATTCACTTGTGGAAAATGGAAATTTAAAAGATTTGAAAGCCTGAGAAGAGAATATCACTGAGAAAGTCTGACTTTTTAGAATCCTCTTAGGTGAGCAATTATTTTAGAACACGACATCAGAAATGAAACAGACTTTAATGATCCAATGCTGAAAATATTTTTGGCTGCCCATCAAGAAACAAGAAAAACCTCATATCATATGTTGTTTTCCGTTTGACCTGATTCTTGGTTGTCAACTAACTGGCTCATTGGCTTTCTTGATGGAACAACAAAAGCAAAAGTTGAAGACTTGGAATATCCAGGCCTCTGGCGTGATTCTCAGCTGTCATTTAAATTTCACATGAACTCAGTGTCCAAGCAAATATCTGGTGGGCGAAAATTACGTTTGTTGTTCTGTTGACTTTTTCCATGAGACGTCTGGAAAAGTATTATAACACAGTTCATGTTCCTCATATTGGACTCCGCTGGTGGTTTCTATGGGAACACTGGTGACGGCCCCAGGCCTGGGGTCCTATGCAGTGTTCTGTGTGCAGGGTCCTGTTGGTGGGTGTGTTTGTGTCTTTGCAGGTCTGGAGCAGCCTGGTCATTAGGCTGACTGGGAGGACCAGGCCAGTGTTCCCAGTTAGGCCTGTTTAACCCCGCCTTCCCACACATTTGTCTCCCTTTTGTGCTCAGCCGGCGTGCTGTTGTTGTCCTTTTGTTTTTCCTTGTTTTCCACCAACAACATGCGGTACACATTGACATCACATCCACACACTCACCTCCACTGCTGACACTGACTTCCACACCTTCCGCTTATTCCTTTCGAGTAAGGGTCGCGGGGGGCTGGAGCCTATCCCAGTGGCTACGGGCGAGAGGCGGGGTTCACCCTGGACAGGTCATCAGTCCATCGCAGGGCCAACATACAGAGACAAACAACCATTCACACTCACATTCATACCTATGGTCAATTTAGAGAACCCAAGTAGCCTAGTCCCCAAATTGCATGTCTTTGGACTGTGGGAGGAAGCCGGAGTACCACAGAGAACCCACACAGGCACGGGGAGAACATGCAAACTCCACACAGAAAGATCCCGTGCCCGAGCCGTGACTCAAACCCGGAACCTTCTTGCTGTGAGGCCACAGTGCTGACCACTGCACCACCGTGCAGCCCTTCCACACCTCATATGGTTGATTATTTACTTCAATAAATGTTGATTTGCTGCTACTAGGTTTTGCTGCACCTCTGAGCCGGTCCTAACACATTCAGACATCAATCTTTGTCCTCTCAATGTCTGATATAATAGTCTTTGTAGATTTGTGCTCAGGTGTTTGGATTGAACCCATCATTATTTAATGTAGGAGTCCCAAAGTGTCAGGATTGAGGGTTGTGGATGGTGAGGGAGACCCAAACGCAGACATTTTTGGTGAACAAAACAGGGATCGTGACACAAAGACAACTCCACTGGTCAGTATTTATTTTCAAATGTGTCTGCTTGAATTTCCCTTCATACTTGAAGCAACTTTCAATTCCTTTCAGCTCACAATGCAACCTAGAGTGTAGAGATCATTTGTTTCTATATCTTCCTAGAATCAGCAAAGAAACTGGTCATTGCACATTCATATTTTCCTCAAGTCAGTTTTATCATTTGGAAACCATCTTGAGGATATTTGGAGAAAATTCAATCATTCAGCTGCAGTTACAGTGACTTACAACACTGCAAAAAAATAAAAAATCACCCCTCCACAAACACTCTTGTCCAACTTTTGTGCCCAGATTTTCTCCTCATGAGGCACCAAATCAAGTCAAGTCATTTTTATTTGTATGGAACCAAATCACAACAAAAGTTCTCTCATGACTCTTTACTTGTAGAGCAGGTCCAGCACCAAACTCCTTCAATGAATCTACACCCAACAATTCTCCATCAACAAGCACATCCTGCAACAGCGGTGATGAAAACCTTCCTTTTAACAAACAGGAATGTCGAGCAGATCCAGGATCAGTGGGGACGGCCTTCTGCTTTGTCCGGTTGTATTTAAAGCTCCATCAGATTGGAACAACCTTTCCTCCTCACTTCGGTCTCTCACTTCCTTTCTCATCTTCAAATCATCAAGCATTTTCAAACATCTGCTCTTGTTTCTGATGCACCTCACCTTTTCTCTCCAGGATTCACTCTGTACTTGTTCTTGTTTGTTCTCTATACTGTACATATGTGGATATTTGGGTATGAATATGCATTGTGTACTTTAATGGTGCAGTATTTATTTAGATGGGTGTTGAAATGTATGAGTATGGGTACACAGGCCCACTCTTATTCTGCAGTGGGATCTCTGATCATACTTTGTATAATACTGGATGGTGAGTGATGGGGTTTGGCTTTGGGGAACATTGTTGGCCTGTACCTGGGTGTATGATGTGTGTGTCCTTGTGTTGAAATGTTTGGTATTTTGTTTAGAATCTACTTTTATTATTGTTGTATTGTTGGTCATTATTTGTCAGGACCCCCTCCAAAATGAGATGGTGCATCTCAAGGGGCTACCCTTGAAATAAAGAATCAAGAATGAAGGTGTATGCTTGTCTTGGTGGACCCTCTGCTCCTCAAGCTGAGTCAACAGATCCCTGTGTTGCCTGAGTCATTGTGTATGGTGGCTGGCATTCGGCGCTTTCACCGCTGCAGCTCGAGCTTGATTGGCTGTCAGGACAGGTGTTATTAAGAATGGTAGAGGTGACAGTTTTGGCAGGATAAGTTGCTCCACATTCAGGAGATGGTGGGAATTTTAAAGGCTGGTGACAAACTCTTTCACTGTGTGGTTCAAAGTCCCTGGTTTCCTTGCAGCTTCGAACTGAGCAGGTGTTCATTCACATATCAGTAACAGGGTGACACTTTATCACAGCAGTGGACAAACATCAGCATTCATCACCCAGCAGCTCCTCTGATCAACAGAACAAGCTAAAGTATTCTGGAGAATGAGGCCATGGATCCCTCTACCTCTCACATGCTAAACTGGCACTCTACCATTTGAGCTAATTCCCCTGCTAATGAGCACAGCAGATAATGCAGCTTGACCTTCATGCATGGTTGGCTGAGCGTCACCAGTTGAAGCTTCTCTGGTTCAACAAACCCTTGGGACCAAGACACAAATTGGAACCTGTGCAGGTCTAGACCCATATTTAAGTTGGTGGAGACAATTGACTGAATGAAAAGATTTGCCCAGAGTCCAGCTGACTTTTCTGAACTGACCCCTCATTTCTGTGTGGAGTAAACATCAGAGGAGGAGGGTGCAGGTTCTGCTTTGACCTCCTGACCTCCTGGGTAAAGCAGCGTAGATGTTGAGCTTGAAGGAGTTGACGGCCTCCTTCATCTTCTCATTGGTTTGCTCAGCATCATGAAGTGTTGCTGAAATTCAACATGTCAGCTGAGGCCAGAGATTCCTGTGTTCCGTGAGTCATTGTGTATCGTCTCTGTTGTTTGAAAGCACAAAGCTGTTCCTGATGGTCCAGTGTGTCATATGTTGGGCTCCCACAGCTGTAACTGGGGTTTGAGCTCCGTTAAGGGAATAGTTTTGTGGAGAGAACGAAGCACAAGAATTGACAATTTCCGCAGGAAAGGTGACCATTGCTCCACAATGTCAGTCCCAGGGGGAATTCATGCTTCCCCCAGCATGGCCCTATGATCAACAGAAATGAACTGCCAGTGGAGATCCTCAGTAATCCAGGTCATGGTTTCTCTAGATTTCTGTGTTGTAGTCAGGACACTTGCAAATATCAGCCTCTTTCCTCCATGATCTCTCATTTTTTTTGTTCTCTCCATTTCTCCTCTTCGTTTCTATTCCTTGCTGACTGTTGTTCCTCATTTGTGGCAGAGTTCAGTCAGTGGACCAGACATTTTGCCACTACACTGTCCATCATCAGGGCATTTAACATCCAGGACTGGCTCCCAGATCATCGCCATGACCTCATCCCCTGCACCAGTGGACAGTTCATCAAGGATGGCAAACATGTGGGTCTCAATTCCCCTCCATCTTTGTAGGTTGGTTACATTTCCTCCTCGTCTTTAATACATCTTAAGTTGACATTTTTCTGTTTTTTCTTGGCTGCCAGGCTGTCTTACTTTTCAATGGCACAGCAGCAACGAGGGTTGCTATGGTGCAGTTGGTAAAATCCCTATCTATGGTCTGCAGAAATATGCTGTGAGTTCTTTTTTTTTAACAGAAATTCAAAGACTGACCAAGGACACCAAAGCACAGAATTTAGAGATCAAAGAAAGAAATCCAAGACGGTAAAAGAAGATCAGAAAATGGCACAGATCAATAAGATCCATAGACTCATCAGTGAAGGTTTTCTTGTGGTTCACGGTCACTTTTTGTCGTACTGGTGTGATGATGTCAGACCCTTCACATTCAGTTCAAACACTACAAAGTGCAGCGTGTGATGCAGAGGGCAGCAGTCTTGTGCTTGGTTCCGTCATGGTTTTCTGCAATTTTAGCAAACTCACCAAAGACCTCCCTGAAAGCAGGATCATTTTCCCAGAGTTCTTTTTTGACCAAGTACCAATTTGTCCCTCTTTCCAAACAACAAACAAAGATGAGATCAGATGACATGGACGATATGATATGGATGTTATTTATGGCTTTCAAACTCCAAATATTCAATTTTTTCTTCAGGGCTTTTGAGAGGTTCTGGGTAATGAATGAAAATTTAAATTGGACAGAAACGACATGCAGGGTCACTGTGTGTGTTTACGCGTGTGTGTATTTCTTGATTTATCGTGCTGGAGACCATTTCCATCATCAACACTGATCAGGAGTCCTCTTCCTCATGGGGACCAAAGACCGGCCCTGATGCAACACAACGCAGTTTGTGAGTTCTTGCATGAATTTCAGAGTCAAGGTCTGGATTGAGTTTAGTTTCAAATAAAGATTAAGATACATTTGGTTAAGATTAAGATTAAGGTTAGGCTGCACATAGAATGAAGTCGATGGAATGTTCAAATAAGAATAGCTGGGCACACCTGAGTGTGTTTGCATGCAGACTTTCTCTTGTGACAACTGATGTCATTTGGAAACCATCTTGAGGACATTTGGAGAAAGTTCAATCTTTCAGCTGCAGTTACAGTGACTTACAACACTGCAAAAAAAAAAAATAAATCACCCTTCCACAAACACTCTTGTCCAACATTTGTGGCCAGATTTTCTCTTCATGAGGCACCAAATCAAGTCAAGTCAGTTTTATTTGTATCGAAACAAATCACTACAAAAAAAGGCAAAAAAGGCAAACCTCAGCTGTTCTGAAACTCTTCTCCTGAATCACTCCTGAGCTGCAGCAAGAAAAAATACCAGTGCCCAACCAGATCAACTTAATGGCTGCTAACAGCCTCAGACACTTGATTTCCATCAATCTGGAGCCAAGAAGGCCCTCACCTGTGGTTCTCCTCCAGGAGGGTCCAGGTTCTGCCAATGTGGCTCCTTGTGCCACTGCCAGAGAGCCTCAGCTGCACACTGCAACATTTCAACAGGAGATTTACATTCCTTCAAATGTCCTGACATCTTATTCCAATGGTTCTGTTCCATATTTATATCTTAAAATAAATCACATGATGAAAGCTGCCACAGCTGGTTTAAGAGAGAGAACACACTAAGACATTTGAAACCAGTAAAATATGCTTTTCTGTGTGCAAACTAGTGAGGGGCATGGAAGGATATTTTACCACCAATACAGAACCCAAACTTTAGTCATGTGATGAGATGGTGACTCTGATTATGAAGTTAATGGACAAAATGTGAATTGAAAGAAAATGCATTTCTTCAGTAGACTTTGATCCAACATTTGAAGTTAGATTTTGGTGGCTGCTCCATGTTGGAGGAAACCAGGCCAATGTTGGAACATCACAGGGAAACTTGTTTGCCTCCTCTGCTGCCAGTTCAACCCACTTTGGCAGACAACCACTCACTCCTATCAATGGAGAGCAGCTTCAACTTGGTTTGGAAGTTTCTATTGTGGATGCATTGGAATGTGGAGAAAACATTCTTTGTCAGAAGTGGGATTTGAACCCACGCCTCCAGGAGACACTGCGACCTGAACGCAGCGCCTTAGACCGCTCGGCCATCCTGACAGAAACTTAAAGTGGCAGACTGCAATATGAAATGAATTAATTCATTGCCAAAGTAGAATTTTTTCCACAGGAGCTACTGGCTCCTGAGTTGTTGTATTTATTGTTAACATTAAACACACAGTCTGTGTTCATGGCAGTAAGAAATGAATTTCATTTTTCTAAAGGACAAGAAATGAACCAGAACATTAGAACCACATAATATCTCTTTATCAGTTTGTTACATGGGACACATTCCAGACAGGAAGGTCCCTCTGAGACTTGAACTCTGATCACTGATTCAGAATTCAGAGTGCTCACCATTACACCATGGAACCAAACACAAGAAGGAGTTTCCTCAAAATACAACTTGACATCACCTGCAATCCAAACTGTTGCTATTTGGAGGTTCATCTTGCTCTTGTTCCAGACTACATTGCCAAAAGGAACATGAACCACAAGGAAATCATGGAACTCCAGATTAATTCAGGACTTTCTAACGACATCGTATGACCTGTGAGCAAAGACTGGCCAGGCCTTCCTTAATTCATCAGTTAATTACTGCTTCAACAAACATGCCACATAATTAAGTTACCAGAATTTCTCTCATTGAAAAATCCACCAGCCTGATTTCTTGACATGACATGAAAAAATTCTCAAAAACACACAGTTGGGGTCCACAGATACAAGGTTAACCAGGAGGAATCCTGCTCCTGAACCATGGATGGAACAAAATCCACTGGAAAACTCAGCAATTCCTGAGTGCCACATCCATCCAGGAGCTTGGGTCTCCACTTGACTGTGATGATCCATGAGATCCAAGGAGGACAGAGGAAAGAAGGATCCTGTTGGAGATCTCCTACCTTCTTCCTACAAGTCAGAGGTTCATAACCTCACTTGTTGGTGGTGCCCTCAACCTGCTGAGAGCATCACTTAGTTAACTACAGAAAAACATAGCAGCTCTTCTGAAGGCTGCAGGAAACCTGCTGGAACTGAGACTTGGACTCAGGTCACTGGATTCAAAGTCCAGGGTGCTAACAGGTCCACCATGGCATCTGGGCTTTACTTACCGTGTAAAAAGGACCACAGTGGTCGTCTGGTTTTAATTT
The DNA here is from genome assembly GCF_037954235.1 of Aulostomus chinensis. NCBI lineage: Eukaryota > Metazoa > Chordata > Actinopteri > Syngnathiformes > Aulostomidae > Aulostomus > Aulostomus chinensis. The sequence continues at coordinate 26,959,108 of NC_141323.1, forward strand.
TCACAAACAAATACGGTTTAAAACTTGTAGACAGTGACACAGGGCTCTTATTTGAAGGGCCATGGGATGTGAAATATCCCAAACCTCTGAGATCAGAGCGCTCACTTTGAACTCAGGGTCCTGACTTTGGGGGTTCTTCCTTTGGTCTTCAAATACTTGCGGTTTTTATTGGCATAACTTTCAACTTGCATGCAAAAAGAGAATCACAGTCAACTTAAACCCAGCAGACAGTGTTTATTTCTAATGAATCAGACAATCGCACAAATGAGAATTAAAGGAAAAACAAAAAAAAAGGTTTAAAAAAAATCATTCTCCACTCTGAAGCTTTTGAAAGTTCATTTGAAGGTTTAAAGGTGGTGGTGAGGAGGACACCCTGATCCTCCCTGTCGTCACTGCCAGGATTCTTTCTTCTGGTGCTGTGGTTCTTCTGATGAAGGGCGGCATGATGTTTGCTGTCTCAGGCTCCACCAAATGTCCTCTTCAGGACGCCACAATGTGTCCTCTTCAGTGCTCCATCTTCCCTGCATCGGAGACACAAGGGTTTCTCCTGGTGCCGACCCTATCATCCTTCTACCGAATGGTGAGGCGATGGATCCTCAGAGGACGCTGGGATCCTTCTTCTCATCAGTGCCACAGTTTTTCATGGAGGGAACAACAGGAGCTTTTTAGTCATGTTTTGCTTGGTGTTTCCTGCACAGATCATCAGGATCTGTGACGCCATCTTGTGATAGTGGGTCATCATCTTGTTGTGTGATAGTGGATTCATTTATCTGCTATTTCAACACATTCAAGTTCATTATCCCTACATGTCAAAATACATTTGGTGTGGAGTTTTAGTTTCTGGCCTCAATCATAATGTGTGCATTTATTCTTCATTAACATTTCTCAGCTTTGTAAGTTTATGATATTTTTTCTTCCTCTGTTTTCTATTCCATTGTTGTTGATGATTCTATTGCAGGTTTGAGTTCCCTGTTGACTGAAGCAGAAACAGGAACCAAAACCTGGAGGTGGTCAGAGCTCCAAGTTGGGACGCTGATATTAAAGTAGGAGATGAACACATCCAGGTTAGCCATCACTCTCAGAACCTGCTACTTTACCTCTTCAGAATGTAGCAGCATAGCATAGCTTCCTCTCACCAGTTAGTGGCCCACTTTGATGTCTGGGATATGAGGTTAAAGGTTCTTTACAGCTCTGAATGAAGGGTTTATAAAGTGTTTACAATGCCATGAATAACACAAGCATTCAGTAATCCTTGATAAAAGGAGACTCACCATCAAGTTGGACAAGTTGAAGAACAAAAGGACTTCTCCACGATCACATTTATCCTCTCTCTCTCTCTGCGTGGACACAACAAATGAGCTGGTTCAGAGACACGAGGCAAAAAAAGCTGGATGAACTCTTCTTCATTCCAAAAATGACTTCACCCTTGAACACTGACGTCAGGTCATTTTATAGGGTCCTCCATTTTTTCATTCATGTGACGTTGCACATTGGGAAATAATTAATGATAAAAAAATAATATTTTGATGAAAACTATATTTGATCAGGAAAACTACATTGGGTCAAATAAATCCATCGTTAGTGACAGTGTTACTAATTTTAACTTTAGTGCTCTGGTGCTGATTGCCTCATTAAGATCTTCATGAAGAAATAAACTGAGATTTGTAAAAAAAAAATTTTTTTTTACAGAGTTGGCAGTTGTCTGAGCATTGAATCTTTCTTTGTGTTGAGAACAAACCCTCAAAGCCTTCATGTTTCAGTTTGCTTCACAGCTAACAGACAAACACCTCTTAGCCTGGTTCTGGTAGTCCAGGTTTAAACACCAACACAAGGATTTTATGCTGATTTCTTCACATGCAGCTGAAATCTAGACTTCAAGTGTTCATGTGAGGTTACAGCTTCATGCCTATTTAGTTTTCAACAAATATTAAGTCATTTTAATGCATTGAGCTCACTAACGAACTCTAGTCTCAGTAGCTGAATCTGTTAGGGGGAAGGCAGTGTGGACCGGCAGGAGCCTCCTACAAAATGCAATGGAGAGAAGAAATCCTGAGGAGTCGCTATGAGATTGAAGTGTTAAAGACGTGGCTCCTTTGGTGGTGATAGGATTTGAGCTATTGACTCTATTTTTAGTTTATTTCAATGTTATTGCAAACATCAGCTGCTCACTTATCAGCTAGCAAGTAAACAACAGTGTTGTTCAGTGTGCTAGCTGAAGTAGACCGAGCGGTCAGTTGAGTCTTTATTTCCATGTGTGCTCATGGTAGCAGGGGTTTAGATTTCTAAATGTAACCCTTTTACCACCGGCTCCAATATTAAAACCCACCTTAGGCTTACATGGAACACTTTAACTCATTTCAAATATCTTGTATGGTAAAAGTCACATCTCTAATAATTAATATCAATCTAGGGCAATGTATGATTCTCACTCTTAAATATTCAAATGCAGGCTATGGGGAGTACACTTGACCTTTAAACTCTGCTGTAAAGCTTCAGTAACAACACACAAATTCAATGAAACAACACAAGATTTCAGTTTAGAAAATGTATTAAAGGCTTGCAGAAAAACACATTCAAACCTTGAATAAACAAGACTATAGAAAATAAAAAGAATCCCGGGGTATATTATTTTTGTCTCTTTCAACTGTCTAATTTTATTTCGAGTGCAGTCTGTTTACTTTCGTTGGCCCGCTTTAGTTGGAGCTCATGATGGAAACCTTTACCAGATCCCCCCGTGTGTCGGTGAAGTCAACAATACCGGACCGCAGCCGATGAATCCCTCGCTCGTTGTGGCAGCAACCGTCCCGCTCGCAGCAGCCCGCAGCAACAGACCTCCGTGACTCGGCAGCAGCGGCACATCCTCCGTTAACGACTCTCTCCCGAGGCGACTATCCGAAGCTCCTGTCCCGTCCGTGCAGCGGCGTCTCCCTTCAGCGTGGACAGCGTTAGCCTAGCTCCCGCTAGCTTCTGTAACTGGACTTGCCTGGTGCTCAAAACACAATCGGTGGCGGAGAATCCGACTCACGCACTCCGATCACGTCGGTCAATTACAGTTCACAGTCCGTTACCGATAAAAACTCCTCTCCGACGACACACAGTCTCGAAACTCCAATAACGTGACGCAATTCACACGATTCCTCGCGCGCGTTTCTCCCGGAAGTGTAAACACTAAAGGTCATGAACTCACGCACATAACCTAACTTAATGGAATTACTTTAACATTTTTTAACGACATTCACACCCCATGAAATTATGTTTTTTTTGAAAGTTACTAATTTTAAACAAACAAATATTTATGTAAATTTTAGCTTAACCATGAACTGGCATTTTGTTTTTAACTTATTCGTATGAAAATCATGACATAAATACCACTGATTTATCAGAGTATTACATACACCTAGAATTAAATTAAAGCTGCAGTCAGCGTTGTTTGGGCCTGAGCCTCCTCCCGCCCACCGGGGCCGAGTAGCAGGGGTCGTCCTGAATCCAGTGATGAATTTTATGAAAGCGGTGGGACTTGTAAATTTACAGCAATTGCTTGCAGTGTACTACCAGATTTCAACAGTATCACCCTGTTTATAAAAATACAGTACTTTGCCGTTAATTCTAATAGGAATCTGTTAAATTACACCCCATGACTGTTTAACAGAACTATGCTGTAATGCTAAAATACAGTACTTCACTGTAAATAAAGCAACAGTATCATGCAGTATCTTTGCCTTATGGACGGAAGGAGAATCTCCTTAGCTGCACGTGAGGCCAGAGCCTTGGTTTTCGTCATCCATCTCAATCTCAGTCATTTGGTGAGTAGCGATTGCATTTATTGTAGACACTGGCGCAAAGTCTGTAGGCCAGTGGAGGCTAAGTGAAGTTTCCAGTTTGTGTGGCGACACACACGAGTGGGGGGAGCACTTATTAAAATATAATAGTGACCAAAGCCGGACAACGGCACCTTGGGAATTTTGCCCAAGGAAATAGTTAACGTACCGACCAAAAGGCACTCACAGGTTCATTTACTAATTGGCAGGAGACGTGGTTCCATGACAAAAATATTTTATTGTAAACAGGCCAGCAGATTAAAAAGAACAAGAATAAATCTAAACAAGTCTGGAGCTTACCAGTGGGGGTGAGGGATCCCAAGGCAGAGGACACCCTGATCAATTGGGACATCACATTTAAAAACACATGATTAAAGCAAAACAGGGGTGCACAGCACACAAGAGGCAAAGCGACGCCAGGACCGTGAGCTTCCAGTACCTGAAACGAAATGACAAGAATTATAATTTAACTCCAAAACTAAAAAAACAAAAAACAAACTCAAACCACAATTTACAAATTAATTTGAGAAACAAGATTTAATTATTAAACACAAATTAGCAAGGAAAAATAATACAATCCAAAATAACCAGAAACGAGTTCATTTCTCCATTGCTAGACCAGGGAGCTAACAGATAGCCGTTCAGCAGCTTGCTGCACCCTGAAGCCCAAGCAGAGGAATGGGAAACAATGCAGATCCAAACCTTCAGAGCACCATGAAGTACAGTTTAGTGGCGCCACACGGTGGACATCAGGATCTGGCAGACTCTGGTTAAACAAGGTGAATTACTGAAACAACCTCCAGTTCAACACACAGCAGATTCCACTTCGTTAACACAGAAGTAGAGCACTCCAGTGAACACAGTAAACAAACAAACAAGCAAAACGTGTAGATGGCCAGTAGGTCGCAGAACAGGCTAGTAGCAGAGCGGGTTAATAGCAGAGCAGGAGCCTGTCACAAAGCAGGGTAGTCTGTAGCAAAACAGCCAGAGCAAAGCAGGGTAGTCTGCAGCAAAACAGCCAGAGCAAAGCAGGGTAGTCTGCAGCAAAACAGCCAGAGCAAAGCAGGGTAGTCTGCAGCAAAACAGCCAGAGCAAAGCAGGGTAGTCTGCAGCAAAACAGCCAGAGCAAAGCAGGGTAGTCTGCAGCAAAACAGCCAGAGCAAAGCAGGGTAGTCTGCAGCAAAACAGCCAGAGCAAAGCAGGGTAGTCTGTAGCAAAACAGCCAGAAGCAACGCAGGATAGTCTGCAGCAAAACAGCCAGAGCAAAGCAGGGTAGTCTGTAGCAAAACAGCCAGAGCAAAGCAGGGTAGTCTGCAGCAACGTGCATGATCAGCATGCAACACGAGCTACAGGGAGCTACTGCTACATACCAACACAGACGTTGGTGAGAAGGCAGACGTGAGGCGGTCAGAGGCGGAAGCGAGGTGACCAGGAAGTGGGAGGACCCCGGACCCCAAGAGCAAGAGATTGACCAGGTAGATGCTGCCCCTATTTATAGAGCAGCGCCACACACTGGTTGGCTAATGATGGTACAAGCCAAGTCAGGCATCACCAACCAGTCTCACTGCTAGGATGGGACCTCTCATCCTGCCACATTTGCATTGATAATTACACTCCTGCACATCATGCTAGCCAGATTTAGCAGCTAGCCAAAATGTTGAAAATGCTTGCAAATTCATCCAAAAAACACAGAGAGTTGACTTTACTTTTTACATCTCAAGCCTCCACAAATTAATGTGTGCGACATCTGTATTTTGCCTGTGAATTCATGAAGCTTTCCGATAGTCTGAACCATTTTACAGTACACACAATATACGTGTCACACAACAGTTAAGTCGGTTCATATTAAGATGAGTGCACACTGACTGTGTTTACATGCAATTACGTTCCTCCATCTTGTGCTAGGCTACTGCTCTGGCATGAGTCTGTCTGATGGCATGATTACAGTGTAGTTAAGGCCATAGAGCAGAAGCTGTGGTTGTATTTGTTTAAAAAAGAGTGGTTTTAGCATCGTTCAAGTGCCTGCTCATTTGTGTTGATTTTTCTTTGTCTCTGATATTGCCTACAGATGCAGGAGCCTATTTTCCAGCTGTCCTGATCCTAGTAAGTACTTGCCTGTCCATCACATTTCACAGTTAATCAGTTATTTTTTCAGACCTCAAACATTGAAATAGACAACTATGTTATCTGGTCAAAGAAGCTGTTTTTTTCTTCTTCTTCTTCTTCTCTTCTCTTTTCTCCCTGTTTTCTTGGATCTCCAACACTACATCTACATGTATATATTTGATGGCTTATAATGTCTCATTCATCTGAGTGAGTTCCAACACTCCTTTTTTAGGCGCTTCATTGGAATAAATCCTGAGAGTGTCTGCATGTTTTCCCTGTGCTGGTTCTCTCCAGGTACTCCAGCTTCCTTCCACAGTCCAAAGACATGCAAATGGAAATGCAACTCTAAATTGACCGTAGGTATGGCTGTGAGTGTGAATGGTTGTCTGTCAATATTTGTTGGCTGCGGTGGACTGCGATGGACTGCTTACCTGTCCAAGGTAATGTCCCTTCTGGGATAGGCTCCAGCCCCACCCTGTGACCCTTAACAGGATAAGCGGAAAAAATGGATGGATGGATGGATGGATGGATGGATGGATGGATGGATGGATGGGTGGGTGATCACTCACAGGAGTGTGACTCTCTCACTCTGACCACTTCATGCTATGGGACTTACACTGACGTAACCTGATTAGCTCAGTCAGTCGAGCGTGAGACTCTTAGTCTCAGGGTTGTTGGTTCAAGCCCCATGTTGGGTGTTGATCTTAAACACCACTGCTTGTCCTCTCAGTTTTGAAAGCTTTGTTTGTAAATTGTCAGAAAAATCAGTGAATAAACAATACAAACTTAGGCTTTGTCAGAAATTCCATGCTTCCAAACTAACCAATATGAAAAAAACAAAAGGTGAGACTTTTTCGTGCGTTCGAAAAATTTGTATGCGCTTCATTGTATCCGCTTTCTATACTTCCATGCATCCCAGTTTATTTCTGTTAAGGGTTGCAGGGGGAGGCTGGAGCCTTTCCCAGTGGCTTTCAGGTGAGAGGCAGGTTTCACCCTGGACAGGGAGCCAGTCCATTGCAGGGCCAACACAAATAGACAGACAACCCACGCAGGCACGGGGAGAACATGCACACACCACACAGAAAGAACCTGTGCTCGAGCCAGGACTTGAACTTGCTTTGAGGCGACACTGTTAACCACGGTACCAACGTGCCACCCATTGACTGTAACACATTGTAAACAATATACACTCTTGTTATCATACGACATGTAGCCCTGTACAAAAATCAAATAAATGACATAGCATAAAAAGCATAAAAAGATGTGTTAAAAAGTTCAAAAATAAATAGAGTTCATAATCGTTAAAATTGGTTATAATGTGAGCAGGTTAAAAGCATAAATATAATATGTGACATTTAAAAAGTAAAACTATTTACAGTTAAAAAATAAATTCATCAAAAGGTCTTGAAGTTCTCTGAGTCTGTAAAAGATCAGTGATCTGAGAATAAGGAGAGGGGAAGAAGCCGTGTTTATATGTAACCTCAATTGTTTCCTGTCAATCATTTCATTCCTGTTTTATCTTTGGGTGTATTAAGACCGCAAAAGCCAATCAGAGGAAAGTTACTGTGTAAGGGGTGGGACTAGTGGCTCAGGTTTGTGAGGTGAGTAGTTAGCGCGCATGGGGAGAGAAACAGAGGCAATAATCAGAGAGCTGAGAGGGGAGGCATCATTTGTGTGGAGAGCATTTAAGTTTATTTTGGAGGTCGACGACTGGTGGTCCTGATGTAAACTTCTGTGTGACCTTCGAGAGGTGAATATTTATGCCTGTATTTGCGCTTTATCTCACTGTTATAGTGAAAAGAGACTGGGTGTGTACATGGTTAGCGACGTGCTAGCTAGGGATAGCATTCCATGTTAATGTGCCTGCAAATCGTAGCTTTAGCGTTGTAATATTTTTGGAGCGAAAGTAAAGGTAATGCGAATTCGACACGAGATAATGTTTGATAATTGTGGCTAAATTAAGATAATATGCTTGAAGGAGACGGACACTGGAGAGAGAGAGAGACGGGTTTCCATCAGATGGCTCTGCTGTTCTGCTGTGCCCTGTCCTGCTGTGTTTTCTTCTTCGTGACTTTCGCTGTCCCGCCATTGCGTGTGAGTGTTTGGATTGTGACTGCCACCACCATTGCCATTACCATTCAGACTGTCATCCTCCATTCCCGTTCTCCCCCTTCTAATAAAACCCTGGATTTGTGAGGACTAACATACACATGCACTTGCTTTTATTGTGTGCTCAGCTGCGAGTGAAGCGGCCATTACAGTTGTGAAGCCCCGACCGCACACGAGCTTCAATAAACAGGCCTGAAACAGGTAAAAATCAAATTAAAGGTTTTTCATATGAATGTGTGTGTGCCCACAGGTAAAATATTGAGTTTTAGTTGTTGTAAATTAAAGAATACCGTTTTAGAAAGTAACTTAAGGATTCTGAAAGGGATTAAATATGATGTATATTAAAAAAAAGAAAAGGGTTATCTTTTGTAGAGGAAACTGTTTTTTCCTTACAATTGAGGTGTTAAGGATGAATTGAGGGTATTTTATGTGAAACTATCTAACTAAAAAAGATTTTTATTTTCAGTGGAACGAAAGCTCAGAACCAAGAAAGACACTGTTTGTTTTGTTTTGAAAATCCTCTTCCTCATTGTTAATAATTTTGTTCATTGTATTTTTATAATACGAGAATATATTCAATTTTTATTTCATCCATCTCCGTGAACAAGTACCTGTGAAGGATCAATTTGAAATTCTTTTGACTTCAGCTTGAGGAAAGGGCAGCTTTGAGTCTTTGGGGACCAGCATGAGCGAGCTTCCCTCACACACCTTTTGTTGAAGTGCCTTTCTGCAGCTTTGAAATGGAATGTCATGCAGCGTGAAAATTGAAGTAGACAGATGGCAGATGCAGTACTTTTCTCTCGATGACATCAACATTCTTTTCTTTGTATTGACAGGACACCTATTTGGCGTGTGAAAAGACCGTGAGGCTGTTGCACATCACTTTTTTTCTGAGATTGTAAAGTGAGTGAAATGGATATAGAACCCATGTGTGTAAGAGTCAAGGGCTTACGGCCATCCCGCTCTGAACACGGCCGATCTCGTCTGATCTCGGAAGCTAAGCAGGGTCGGGCCTGGTTAGTACTTGGATGGGAGACCGCCTGGGAATACCAGGCGCTGTAAGCTATTTTGTTTCTTTGTGAGGAAAGGGCAGCTTTGAATCTTTGGGGACCAGCATGAACGAGCTTCCCTCACACACCTTTTCTTGAAGCGCCCTCCGCAGCTTTGGAATGGAATTTCATGCAGTGTGTAATTTGAAGTAGACAGATGGCAGATGCAGTACTTTTCTCTCGATGACATCAACATTCTTTTCTTTGTATTGACAGGACACCTATTTGGCATGTGAAAAGACCGTGAGGCTGTTGCACATCACTTTTTTTCTGAAATTGTAAAGTGAGTGAAATGGATATAGAACCCATGTGTGTAAGAGTCAAGGGCTTGCGGCCATACCGCTCTGAACACGCCCGATCTCGTCTGATCTTGGAAGCTAAGCAGGGTCGGGCCTGGTTAGTACTTGGATGGGAGTCCGCCTGGGAATACCAGGTGCTGTCAGCTTTTTATTTTCTTTGTGAGGAAAGGGCAGCTTTGAATCTTTGGGGACCAGCATGAACGAGCTTCCCTCACACACCTTTTCTTGAAGCGCCCTCCGCAGCTTTGGAATGGAATTTCATGCAGTGTGTAATTTGAAGTAGACAGATGGCAGATGCAGTACTTTTCTCTCGATGACATCAACATTCTTTTCTTTGTATTGACAGGACACCTATTTGGTGTGTGAAAAGACCCTGAGGCTGTTGCGCATCACTTTTTTTCTAAGGTTGTAAAGTGAGTGAAATGGATATAGAGCCCATGTGTTTCAGAGTCAAGGGCTTACGGCCATACCACTCTGAACACGCCCGATCTCGTCTGATCTCGGAAGCTAAGCAGGGTCAGGCCTGGTAAGTACTTGGATGGGAGACCGCCTGGGAATACCAGGTGCTGTAAGCTTTTTTGTTTCATTGTGAGGAAAGGGCAGCTTTGAGTCTTTGGGGACCAGCATGAGCGAGCTTCCCTCACACACCTTTTCTTGAAGCGCCTTTCTGCAGCTTTGAAATTGAATTTCATGCAGCGTGTAATTTGAAGTAGACAGATGGCAGATGCAGTACTTTTCTCTCGATGACATCAACATTCTTTTCGTTGTATTGACAGGACACCTATTTGGCGTGTGAAAAGACCGTGAGGCTGTTGCACATCACTTTTTTTCTGAGATTGTAAAGTGAGTGAAATGGATATAGAACCCATGTGTGTAAGAGTCAAGGGCTTACGGCCATCCCGCTCTGAACACGCCCGATCTCGTCTGATCTCGGAAGCTAAGCAGGGTCGGGCCTGGTTAGTACTTGGATGGGAGACCGCCTGGGAATACCAGGTGCTGTAAGCTGTTTTGTTTCTTTGTGAGGAAAGGGCAGCTTTGAATCTTTGGGGACCAGCATGAACGAGCTTCCCTCACACACCTTTTCTTGAAGCGCCTTTCCGCAGCTTTGGAAGGGAATTTCATGCAGTGTGTAATTTGAAGTAGACAGATGGCAGATGCAGTACTTTTCTCTCGATGACATCAACATTCTTTTCTTTGTATTGACAGGACACCTATTTGGCATGTGAAAAGACCGTGAGGCTGTTGCACATCACTTTTTTTCTAAGGTTGTAAAGTGAGTGAAATGGATATAGAACCCATGTGTGTAAGAGTCAAGGGCTTACGGCCATCCCGCTCTGAACACGTCCGATCTCGTCTGATCTCGGAAGCTAAGCAGGGTCGGGCCTGGTTAGTACTTGGATGGGAGACCGCCTGGGAATACCAGGCGCTGTAAGCTATTTTGTTTCTTTGTGAGGAAAGGGCAGCTTTGAATCTTTGGGGACCAGCATGAACGAGCTTCCCTCACACACCTTTTCTTGAAGCGCCCTCCGCAGCTTTGGAATGGAATTTCATGCAGTGTGTAATTTGAAGTAGACAGATGGCAGATGCAGTACTTTTCTCTCGATGACATCAACATTCTTTTCTTTGTATTGACAGGACACCTATTTGGCATGTGAAAAGACCGTGAGGCTGTTGCACATCACTTTTTTTCTGAAATTGTAAAGTGAGTGAAATGGATATAGAACCCATGTGTGTAAGAGTCAAGGGCTTGCGGCCATACCGCTCTGAACACGCCCGATCTCGTCTGATCTTGGAAGCTAAGCAGGGTCGGGCCTGGTTAGTACTTGGATGGGAGTCCGCCTGGGAATACCAGGTGCTGTCAGCTTTTTATTTTCTTTGTGAGGAAAGGGCAGCTTTGAATCTTTGGGGACCAGCATGAACGAGCTTCCCTCACACACCTTTTCTTGAAGCGCCCTCCGCAGCTTTGGAATGGAATTTCATGCAGTGTGTAATTTGAAGTAGAAAGATGGCAGATGCAGTACTTTTCTCTCGATGACATCAACATTCTTTTCTTTGTATTGACAGGACACCTATTTGGCGTGTGAAAAGACCCTGAGGCTGTTGCGCATCACTTTTTTTCTAAGGTTGTAAAGTGAGTGAAATGGATATAGAGCCCATGTGTTTCAGAGTCAAGGGCTTACGGCCATACCACTCTGAACACGCCCGATCTCGTCTGATCTCGGAAGCCAAGCAGGGTCAGACCTGGTAAGTACTTGGATGGGAGACCGCCTGGGAATACCAGGTGCTGTAAGCTTTTTTGTTTCATTGTGAGGAAAGGGCAGCTTTGAGTCTTTGGGGACCAGCATGAGCGAGCTTCCCTCACACACCTTTTCTTGAAGCGCCTTTCTGCAGCTTTGAAATTGAATTTCATGCAGCGTGTAATTTGAAGTAGACAGATGGCAGATGCAGTACTTTTCTCTCGATGACATCAACATTCTTTTCGTTGTATTGACAGGACACCTATTTGGCGTGTGAAAAGACCGTGAGGCTGTTGCACATCACTTTTTTTCTGAGATTGTAAAGTGAGTGAAATGGATATAGAACCCATGTGTGTAAGAGTCAAGGGCTTACGGCCATCCCGCTCTGAACACGCCCGATCTCGTCTGATCTCGGAAGCTAAGCAGGGTCGGGCCTGGTTAGTACTTGGATGGGAGACCGCCTGGGAATACCAGGTGCTGTAAGCTGTTTTGTTTCTTTGTGAGGAAAGGGCAGCTTTGAATCTTTGTGGACCAGCATGAACGAGCTTCCCTCACACACCTTTTCTTGAAGCGCCCTCCGCAGCTTTGGAATGGAATTTCATGCAGTGTGTAATTTGAAGTAGACAGATGGCAAATGCAGTACTTTTCTCTCGATGACATCAACATTCTTTTCTTTGTATTGACAGGACACCTATTTGGCATGTGAAAAGACCGTGAGGCTGTTGCACATCACTTTTATTCTAAGGTTGTAAAGTGAGTGAAATGGATATAGAGCCCATGTGTTTCAGAGTCAAGGGCTGACGGCCATACCACTCTGAACACTTCCGATCTCGTCTTGTCTCGGAAGCTAAGCAGGGTCGGGCCTGGTTAGTACTTGGATGGGGGACCGCCTGGGAATACCAGGTGCTGTAAGCTTTTTTGTTTCACTGTGAGGAAAGGGCAGCTTTGAGTCTTTGGGGACCAGCATGAGCGAGCTTCCCTCACACACCTTTTCTTGAAGCGCCCTCCGCAGCTTTGGAATGGAATTTCATGCAGTGTGTAATTTGAAGTAGAAAGATGGCAGATGCAGTACTTTTCTCTCGATGACATCAACATTCTTTTCTTTGTATTGACAGGACACCTATTTGGTGTGTGAAAAGACCCTGAGGCTGTTGCGCATCACTTTTTTTCTAAGGTTGTAAAGTGAGTGAAATGGATATAGAGCCCATGTGTTTCAGAGTCAAGGGCTTACGGCCATACCACTCTGAACACGCCCGATCTCGTCTGATGTCGGAAGCTAAGCAGGGTCGGGCCTGGTAAGTACTTGGATGGGAGACCGCCTGGGAATACCAGGTGCTGTAAGCTTTTTTTTTTCATTGTGAGGAAAGGGCAGCTTTGAGTCTTTGGGGACCAGCATGAGCGAGCTTCCCTCACACACCTTTTCTTGAAGCGCCTTTCTGCAGCTTTGAAATTGAATTTCATGCAGCGTGTAATTTGAAGTAGACAGATGGCAGATGCAGTACTTTTCTCTCGATGACATCAACATTCTTTTCGTTGTATTGACAGGACACCTATTTGGCGTGTGAAAAGACCGTGAGGCTGTTGCACATCACTTTTTTTCTGAGATTGTAAAGTGAGTGAAATGGATATAGAACCCATGTGTGTAAGAGTCAAGGGCTTACGGCCATCCCGCTCTGAACACGCCCGATCTCGTCTGATCTCGGAAGCTAAGCAGGGTCGGGCCTGGTTAGTACTTGGATGGGAGACCGCCTGGGAATACCAGGTGCTGTAAGCTGTTTTGTTTCTTTGTGAGGAAAGGGCAGCTTTGAATCTTTTGGGACCAGCATGAACGAGCTTCCCTCACACACCTTTTCTTGAAGCGCCCTCCGCAGCTTTGGAATGGAATTTCATGCAGTGTGTAATTTGAAATAGACAGATGGCAAATGCAGTACTTTTCTCTCGATGACATCAACATTCTTTTCTTTGTATTGACAGGACACCTATTTGGCATGTGAAAAGACCGTGAGGCTGTTGCACATCACTTTTTTTCTAAGGTTGTAAAGTGAGTGAAATGGATATAGAGCCCATGTGTTTCAGAGTCAAGGGCTTACGGCCATACCACTCTGAACACTTCCGATCTCGTCTTGTCTTGGAAGCTAAGCAGGGTCGGGCCTGGTTAGTACTTGGATGGGGGACCGCCTGGGAATACCAGGTGCTGTAAGCTTTTCTGTTTCACTGTGAGGAAAGGGCAGCTTTGAGTCTTTGGGGACCAGCATGAGCGAGCTTCCCTCACACACCTTTTCTTGAAGCGCCTTTCTGCAGCTTTGAAATTGAATGTCATGCAGCGTGTAATTTGAAGTAGACAGATGGCAGATGCAGTACTTTTCTCTCGATGACATCAACATTCTTTTCTTTGTATTGACAGGACACCTATTTGGCATGTGAAAAGACCGTGAGGCTTTTGCACATCACTTTTTTTCTGAGGTTGTAAAGTGAGTGAAATGGATATAGAGCCCATGTGTGTAAGAGTCAAGGGCTTACGGCCATACCACTCTGAACACACCTGATCTCGTCTGATCTCGGAAGCTAAGCAGGGTCGGGCCTGGTTAGTACTTGGATGGGAGACCGCCTGGAAATACCAGGTGCTGTAAGCTTTTTTGTTTCTTTGTGAGGAAAGGGCAGCTTTGAGACTTTGGGGACCAGCATGAGCGAGCTTCCCTCACACACCTTTTGTTGAAGCGCCTTTCTGCAGCTTTGGAATGGAATTTCATGCAGTGTGTAATTTCAAGTAGACAGATGGCAGATGCAGTACTTTTCTCTCGATGACATCAACATTCTTTTCTTTGTATTGACAGGACACCTATTTGGCGTGTGAAAAGACCGTGAGGCTGTTGCACATCACTTTTTTTCTGAGATTGTAAAGTGAGTGAAATGGATATAGAGCCCATGTGTGTAAGAGTCAAGGGCTTACGGCCATACCACTCTGAACACGCCTGATCTCGTATGATCTCGGAAGCTAAGCAGGTTCGGCCTGGTTAGTACTTGGATGGGAGACCGCCTGGGAATACCAGGCGCTGTAAGCTTTTTTGTTTCTTTGTGAGGAAAGGGCAGCTTTGAATCTTTGGGGACCAGCATGAACGAGCTTCCCTCACACACCTTTTCTTGAAGCGCCCTCCGTAGCTTTGGAATGGAATTTCATGCAGTGTGTAATTTGAAGTAGACAGATGGCAGATGCAGTACTTTTCTCTCGATGACATCAACATTCTTTTCTTTGTATTGACAGGACACCTATTTGGTGTGTGAAAAGACCCTGAGGCTGTTGCGCATCACTTTTTTTCTAAGGTTGTAAAGTGAGTGAAATGAATATAGAGCCCATGTGTTTCAGAGTCAAGGGCTTACGGCCATACCACTCTGAACACGCCCGATCTCGTCTGATCTCGGAAGCTAAGCAGGGTTGGGCCTGGTTAGTACTTGGATGGGAGACCGCTTGGGAATACCAGGTGCTGTAAGCTTTTTTGTTTCATTGTGAGGAAAGGGCAGCTGTGAATCTTTGGGGACCAGCATGAACGAGCTTCCCTCACACACCTTTTCTTGAAGCGCCCTCCGCAGCTTTGGAATGGAATTTCATGCAGTGTGTAATTTGAAGTAGATAGATGGCAGATGCAGTACTTTTCTCTCGATGACATCAACATTCTTTTCTTTGTATTGACAGGAC